>NW_027206754.1:0-300000 GCF_032191515.1 Phaenicophaeus curvirostris
ACAAAGAGGGGCAGACAAGGGCTAGGAGGGTCGGAAAAGTTCGAAGAGTTTCGGACAAGTTCGGAGAAAACGGGACAATGTCAAAGAGGGTCGGACAAGGGCAAAGAGGGTTGGACAACTGCGGAGAATACGGGAGAAGGGGAAAGAGGGGCGGACAATGGCAAAGAGGGGCAGAGAAGGGCAAAGAGGGGTAGACAAGGTCAAAGAGAGGCGGACAGTTTCAAAGAGGTGTGGACAAGTACGGAGAATATGGGAAAAGTGCAAACAGGGGCGGACAAGTGCAAAGAGGGGTGGACAAGGGAAAAGAGGGGCGGATAAGGTCAAAGAGGGGTGGACAAGGTCAAAGAGAGGCGGACAAGGGCAAAGAGGTGCGGACAAGGGCAAAGAGGGGCAGAGAAGTGAGGAGAATACCGGAAAAGGCAAAGAGGCGCGGACAAGTTCAAAGAGGGGCGGACAAGTGCAAAGAGGGGCGGACAAGTGCTGAGAATACGGGACAAGGGCTAAGAGGGGCGGACAAGGGCAAAGAGGGTCAGACAAGAGAAAGAGGTTCGGACAAGGGCAAAGAGGGGCGGACATGTGCAAAGAGGGGCGGACAAGTGCAAAGAGGGGCGGACAAGTGCGGAGAACAGGCGACAAGGGCAAAGAGGTGCGGAGAAGTGCAGAGAATACGGGAAAAGTGCAAAGAGGGTCGGACAAGAGCAAAGAGGGGCGAAAAATGGCAAAGAGGGGCGGACAAGGACAAAGAGGTGCGGACAATTGTAAAGAGGCGCGGACAAGGACAAAGAGGGATGGACAGGGGCAAAGAGGGGCGGACAAGTGCGGAGAATACGGACCAAGAGCAAAGAGGGGCGAATAAGGGCAAAGAGGGGCGAAGAAGGGCAAAGAGGGGCGGAGAAGTGCGGAGAATACAGGACAAGTGGAAAGAGAGGCGGACAAGGGCAATGAGGGGCGGACAAGGGCTATGAGTGGCGGACAAGTGCAAAGAGGGGCGGACAAGGGCAAAGAGGGGCAGAGAAATGTAGAGAATATGGGACGAGTACAAAGAGGTGCGGACAACGGCAAAGAGGGGGGGACAAAGGCAAAGGGTGGGGACAAGTGCAAAGAGAGGGGGACAAGTGCAGAGAATACGGGACAAGGGCAAAGAGGGGCGTACAAGGGGAAAGATGGGCGGAGAAGTGCGGAGAATACCGGACAAGGTCAAGAGGGGCGGACAAGGGCAAAGAGGGGCGGAAAAGGGCAAAGAGGGGCGGACAAGGGCAAAGAGGGGCGGACAAGGGCAAAGAGGGGCGGACAAGTGCGGACAATACGGGACAAGAGCAAAGAGGGGCGGACAGGGCAAAAAGGGGCGGACAAGGGCAAAGAAGGGTTGACAAGGGGAAAGAGGGGCGGACAAGATCGGGGAATACCTGACAAGGGTAAAGTGGGCGGACAAGGGCAAAGAGGTGCGGAGAAGTGCGGAGAATACGGGAAAAGTGCAAAGAGGGGCGGACAAGAGCAAAGAGGCGCGGACAAGGACAAAGAGGGGCGGACAAGGGTAAAGAGGTGCGGAAAAGTGCAGAGAATATGGGACAAGTGCAAAGACGGGCGGACAAGCGCAAAGAAGGGCCGACAAGGGGAAATAGGGGCGGACAACGGCAATGAGGGGCGGAGAATGGCAAAGAGGGGTGGACAAGAGCAAAGAGGGGCGGACAAGTGCGGAGAATACGGGACAAGGGCTAAGAGAGGCGGAAGGGTGCAAAGAGGGTCAGACAAGGGAAGGAGGGGTGGACAAGGGCACAGAGGGGCGGACAAGTGCAAAGAGGGGCGGACAAGTGCGGTGAATAGGGGACAAGGGCAAAGAGTTGCGGAGAAGTGCGGAGAATACGGGAAAAGTGCAAAGAGAGTCGGAGAAGAGCAAAGAGGGGAGGACAAGGTGAAAGAGGGGCGGACAAGGACAAAGAGGGGCGGACAAGGACAAAGAGGGGCGGACAAGTGCAAAGAGGGATGGACAAGTGCGGAGAATACGGAACAAGGGCAAAGAGGGGCGAAGAAGGGCAAAGAGGGGCGGACAAGATCAAAGATGGGCGGAGAAGTGCGGAGAATTCAGGACAACGGGAAAGAGAGTCGGACAAGGGCAATGAGGGGCGGACAAGGGCAAAGAGGGTCAGAGAAGTGTGGAGAAAACGGGACAAGTGCATAGAGGTGCGGACAACGGCAAAGAGGGGCGGACAAGGGGAAAGAGAGGCGGACAAGTGCAGAGAATACGGGAAAAGGGCAAAGAGGAACGGACAAGGGCAAAGAGAGGCGGACAACGGCAAAGAGAGGCGGAGAAGTGCGGAAAATACGGGACAAGGGAAAAGAGGGGCGGACAAGGGCAAAGAGGGGCGGACAAGGGCAAAGAGGGGCGGACAAGGGCAAAGAATACGGGACAAGGGCAAAGAGAGGCAGACAGGGCAAAGAGGGGCGGACAACGGCAAAGAGGGGCAGACAAGGGCTAGGAGGGTCGGAAAAGTGCAAAGCGTTTCGGACAAGTGCGGAAAAAAAGGGACAAGGGCAAAGAGGGGAGGACAAGGGCAAAGAGGTGTGGAGAAGTGCGGAGAATACGGGAAAAGTGCAAAGAGGGTTGGACAAGAGCAAAGAGGGGCGGACAAGGGCAAAGAGGAGCGGACAATTGTAAAGAGGGGCGGACAATTGTAAAGAGGGGCGGACAATTGTAAAGAGGGGAGGACAACGGCAAAGACGGGCGGACAAGTGCGGAGAATACGGAACAAGAAAAAAGAGGGGCGTAGAAGGGTAAAGAGGGGCGGGCAAGTGCAAAGACGTGCGGACAATGGCAAAGACGTGCGGACAATGGCAAAGACGTGCGGACAATGGCAAAGAGGGGCGGACAAGTGCAAAGAGGAGCAGACAAGGGGAAAGAGGGGCGGACAAGTGCAGAGAATACGGGACAAGGGCAAAGAAGAGCGGACAAGAGCAAAGACAGGTGGACAAGGGCAAAAAGTGGCGGAGAAGTGCGGAAAATAAGGGACAAGGGCAAAGAGGGGCGGACAAGGGCAAAGAGGGGCGGACAAGGGCAAAGAGGGGCGGACAAGGGCAAAGAGGGGCGGACAAGGGCAAAGAGGGGCGGACAAGGGCAAAGAGGGGCGGACAAGGGCAAAGAGGGGCGGACAAGGGCAAAGAGGGGCGGACAAGGGCAAAGAGGGGCGGACAAGGGCAAAGAGGGGCGGACAAGGGCAAAGAGGGGCGGACAAGGGCAAAGAGGGGCGGACAAGGGCAAAGAGGGGCGGACAAGGGCAAAGAGGGGCGGACAAGGGCAAAGAGGGGCGGACAAGGGCAAAGAGGGGCGGACAAGGGCAAAGAGGGGCGGACAAGGGCAAAGAGGGGCGGACAAGGGCAAAGAGGGGCGGACAAGGGCAAAGAGGGGCGGACAAGGGCAAAGAGGGGCGGACAAGGGCAAAGAGGGGCGGACAAGGGCAAAGAGGGGCGGACAAGGGCAAAGAGGGGCGGACAAGGGCAAAGAGGGGCGGACAAGGGCAAAGAGGGGCGGACAAGGGCAAAGAGGGGCGGACAAGGGCAAAGAGGGGCGGACAAGGGCAAAGAGGGGCGGACAAGGGCAAAGAGGGGCGGACAAGGGCAAAGAGGGGCGGACAAGGGCAAAGAGGGGCGGACAAGGGCAAAGAGGGGCGGACAAGGGCAAAGAGGGGCGGAGAAGTGCGGAGAACACCGGACAAGGGCAAAGAGGGGCGGACAATTTCAAATAGGAGCGGACAAGGGTAAAGAGGTGCGGAGAAGGGCAAAGAGGCGCGGACAAGTGCCGAGAATACGGGAGTACGGCAAAGAGGGGCGGACAAGTGCAAAGAGAGTCGGACAAGAGCAAAGAGGAGCAGACAAGGGGAAAGAGGGGCGGACAAGTGCGGAGAATACGGGACAAGGCTAAAGAGGTGCGGACAATGGCAAAGAGGGGCGGAAAACGGCAAAGAGGGGTTCAAAAGGGGAAAGAGTGGCGGACAATTTCAGAGAATACGGGACAAGGGCAAAGAGGGTCGGACAAGGGCAAAGAGGTGTGGACAAGGGCAAAGGGGCGTATAAGGGCAAAGAAGGTCAGACAAGGGAAAGAGGGGCGGACAACGGAAAAGAGGGGCGGACGAGTGCAAATAGGGGCGGACAAGTGCGGAGAATAGGGGAAAAGGGTAAGAGGTGCGGAGAAGTGCGGAGATTACGGGAAAAGTGCAAAGAGGGGCGGACAAGGGCAAAGAGTGGCGGACAAGGGCAAAGTAGGGCGGACAATGGCAAAGAGGGGCGGACAATTGTAAAGAGTCGTGGACAAGAGCAAAGAGCGATGGACAAGTGCAAAGAGGGGCGGACAAGTGCGGAGAATGCCAGACAAGGGCAAAGAGTGGCGGACAAGGGTAAAGAGGGGCAGACAATTGCGGAGAATACGGGACAAGGGCAAAGAGGGGCGGACAAGGGCAAAGAGGGGCGGACAAGGTCTAGGAGGGTTGGAAAAGTGCAAAGAGTTTCGGACAAGTTCGGAGAAAACGGGACAATGGAATAGAGGATCGGACAAGGGCAAAGAGGGTTGGACAAGTGCGCAGAACACGGGAGAAGGGGAAAGAGGGGCGGACAAGTGCAAAGAGGGGTGGACAAGGGCAAAGAGGGGCGGATAAGATCAAAGAGGGGCTTACAAGGGTAAAGAGGCGCGGACAAGAGCAAAGAGGGTTGGACAAGGGCAAAGAGGGGCGGATAAGAGCGGAGAATACGGGACAAGAGCAAAGAGGGGCGGAGAAGGGCAAAGAGGGGCGGACAAGAGCAAAGATGGACGGAGAAGTGCGGAGAATACGGGACAAGGGAAAAGAGGGGCGGACAAGACTGGAGAATACCTGACAACGGCAAAGAGGCTCGGACAAGGTCAGAGATGGGCGGACAAGTGCAAAGAGGGGCGGACAAGGGCAAAGAGATGCGGAGAAGGGCAAAGGGGCGGATAAGGGCAAAGGGGCGGATAAGGGCAAAGAGGGGCGGACAAGGGCAAAGAGAGGCGGACAAGTGCAGAGAATAAGGGACAAGTGCAAGGAGGGGTGGACAAGGGCAAGGAGGGGTGGACAAGGGCAAAGAGGGGCAGACAAGGGCAAAGAGGGGCGGACAAGGGCAAAGAGGGGCGGACAAGGGCAAAGAGGGGCGGACAAGGGCAAAGAGGGGCGGACAAGGGCAAAGAGGGGCGGACAAGGGCAAAGAGGGGCGGACAAGGGCAAAGAGGGGCGGACAAGGGCAAAGAGGGGCGGACAAGGGCAAAGAGGGGCGGACAAGGGCAAAGAGGGGCGGACAAGGGCAAAGAGGGGCGGAGAAGTGCGGAGAATATGGGACAAGTGCAAAGAGGGGCGGACAAGTGCAAAGAGAGGCGGACAAGTGCAAAGAGAGGCGGACAAGTGCAAAGAGAGGCGGACAAGTGCAAAGAGAGGCGGACAAGTGCAAAGAGGGGCAGACAAGGGCAAAGAGGGGCGGACAAGGGCAAAGAGGGGCGGACAAGGGCAAAGAGGGGCGGACAAGGGCAAAGAGGGGCGGACAAGGGCAAAGAGGGGCGGACAAGGGCAAAAAGGGGCGGACAAGGGCAAAGAGGGGCGGACAAGGGCAAAGAGGGGCAGAGAAGTGCGGAGAATACGGGACAAGGGCAAAGAGGTGCGGACAATGGCAAGAGGGGCAGACAAGGGCAAAGAGAGTGGGACAAGTGCAGAGAATATGGAACAAGGGAAAAGAGAGGCGAACAAGGGCAAAGAGGGGCAGACAAGTGCAAAAAGTGGCGGAGAAGTGCGGAAAATACGGGACAAGTGCAAAGAGGGGCGGACAAGGGCAAAGAGGGGCGGACAAGGGCAAAGAGGGGCGGACAAGGGCAAAGAGGGGCGGACAAGGGCAAAGAGGGGCGGACAAGGGCAAAGAGGGGCGGACAAGGGCAAAGAGGGGCGGACAAGGGCAAAGAGGGGCGGACAAGGGCAAAGAGGGGCGGACAAGGGCAAAGAGGGGCGGACAAGGGCAAAGAGGGGCGGACAAGGGCAAAGAGGGGCGGACAAGGGCAAAGAGGGGCGGACAAGGGCAAAGAGGGGCGGACAAGGGCAAAGAGGGGCGGACAAGGGCAAAGAGGGGCGGACAAGGGCAAAGAGGGGCGGACAAGGGCAAAGAGGGGCGGACAAGGGCAAAGAGGGGCGGACAAGGGCAAAGAGGGGCGGACAAGGGCAAAGAGGGGCGGACAAGGGCAAAGAGGGGCGGACAAGGGCAAAGAGGGGCGGACAAGGGCAAAGAGGGGCGGACAAGGGCAAAGAGGGGCGGACAAGGGCAAAGAGGGGCGGACAAGGGCAAAGAGGGGCGGACAAGGGCAAAGAGGGGCGGACAAGGGCAAAGAGGGGCGGACAAGGGCAAAGGGGGCGGACAAGGGCAAAGAGGGGCGGACAAGGGCAAAGAGGGGCGGACAAGGGCAAAGAGGGGCGGACAAGGGCAAAGAGGGGCGGACAAGGGCAGAGAATACGGGACAAGGGCAAAGAGGGGCGGACAATGGCAAAGAGTGGCGGACAATGGCAAAGAGGTGTTGACCAGGGGAAAGAGGGGCGGACAACTTCGGAGAATACGGGACAAGGGCAAAGAGGGGCGGACAAGGGCAAAGAGGGGCGGACAAGGGCAAAGAGGGGCGGACAAGGGCAAAGAGGGGCGGACAAGGGCAAAGAGGGGCGGACAAGGGCAAAGAGGGGCGGACAAGGGCAAGGAGGGGCGGACAAGGGCAAAGAGGGGCGGACAAGGGCAAAGAGGGGCGGACAAGGGCAAAGAGGGGCGGACAAGGGCAAAGAGGGGCGGACAAGGGCAAAGAGGGGCGGACAAGGGCAAAGAGGGGCGGACAAGGGCAAAGAGGGGCGGACAAGGGCAAAGAGGGGCGGACAAGGGCAAAGAGGGGCGGACAAGGGCAAAGAGGGGCGGACAAGGGCAAAGAGGGGCGGACAAGGGCAAAGAGGGGCGGACAAGGGCAAAGAGGGGCGGACAAGGGCAAAGAGGGGCGGACAAGGGCAAAGAGGGGCGGACAAGGGCAAAGAGGGGCGGACAAGGGCAAAGAGGGGCGGACAAGGGCAAAGAGGGGCGGACAAGGGCAAAGAGGGGCGGACAAGGGCAAAGAGGGGCGGACAAGGGCAAAGAGGGGCGGACAAGGGCAAAGAGGGGCGGACAAGGGCAAAGAGGGGCGGACAAGGGCAAAGAGGGGCGGACAAGGGCAAAGAGGGGCGGACAAGGGCAAAGAGGGGCGGACAAGTGCGGAGAATATGGGACAAGGGCAAAGGGGGGCAGACAAGGGCAAAGACGGGCGGACAAGGGCAAAGAGGGTTGGGCAAAGGCAAGGAGGGGCAGACAAGGTCTACGAGGGACGGACAAGTGCAAAGAGGGACGGACAAGTTCGGATAATATGGGACAAGGGAAAAGAGGGTCAGACAAGTGCAAAGAGGGGCGGACGAAGTCAAAGAGGGGCGGACAAAGTCAAAGAGGGGCGGACAAAGTCAAAGAGGGGCGGACAAAGTCAAAGAGGGGCGGACAAAGTCAAAGAGGGGCGGACAAAGTCAAAGAGGGGCGGACAAAGTCAAAGAGGGGCGGACAAAGTCAAAGAGGGGCGGACAAGTGCGGAAAATAGGGGACAAGAGCAAAGATTGTTGGACAAGTTCAAAGAGGTGCGGAAAATGGCAATAAGGGGCGGACAATTGCGGAGAATATGGGACAAGGGATAAGAGGGACGGAAAAGTACAAAGAGGGGCGGACAAGGGCTAAGAGGGGCGGACAAGTGCAGAGAATATGAGACAAGGGCAAAGAGGGGCGGACAAAGGCAAAGAGGGGCCGACAAGGGAAAAGAGTTGCGGAGAATTGAGGAGAATACGGGACAAGGGCAAAGAGGGGTGGACAAGAGCAAAGAGGTTCGGACAACGCAAAGAGGGACGGAGAATGCGGAGAATATTAGACAAGGCCAAGAGGGGCGGACAAGGGCAAAGAGGGGCGGACAAGGGCAAAGAGGGGCGGACAAGGGCAAAGAGGGGCGGACAAGGGCAAAGAGGGGCGGACAAGGGCAAAGAGGGGCGGACAATTGAGGAATATATGGCACAAAGGAAAAGAGGGGCGGACAAGGGCAAAGATGGGCGGACAAGGGCAAAGAGGGCCGGTGAATTGCAAAGAGGGGCGGACAGGGGCACAGAGGGGCGGAGAATTTCGGAGAATATGGGACAAGGGCAAAGAGGGGAGGACAAGGACAAGGAGGGGCGGTCAAAGGAAAAGAGGGTCCGACAAGGGCAAAGAGGGGCGGACAAGGGTAAAGAGGGGCGAACAAGAGCTAAGAGGGGCGGACAAGCGCGGAGAATAAGGGACAAGGGCAAAGAGGGTCGTACAAGGGAAAAGAGGGGCGGACAAGGGCAAAGAGGGTCGCACAAGGGGAAAGAGGGACAGAGAAGTGCAGAGATTACGGGACAAGAACAAAGAGGATAGCAGAAGTGTGGAGAATACAGGTAAAGGAAAAGAGGGGCGGAAAAGGGCAAAGAGGGGCCGAGAAGGGCAAAGAGGGGCCGAGAAGGGCAAAGAGTGTTGAACAAGGGCAAAGAGGGGCGGACAAGTGCGGAGAATAGGGGATAAGGGCAAAGAGGATTGGACAAGGGCAAAGAGGGGCGAACAACAGCAAAGAGGGGAGAACAAGTGCGGAGAATATGGAACAAGGGTAAAGAGGGGCGGACAAGGGCAAAGAGGGGCGGACAAGGGCAAAGAGGGGCGGACAAGGGCAAAGAGGGGCGGACAAGGGCAAAGAGGGGCGGACAAGGGCAAAGAGGGGCGGACAAGGGCAAAGAGGGGCGGACAAGGGCAAAGAGGGGCGGACAAGGGCAAAGAGGGGCGGACAAGGGCAAAGAGGGGCGGATAAGTGAGGAGAATACGGGACAAGGGCAAAGAGGGGCGGACAAGGGCAAAGATGGGTGGACAAGGGCGAAGAGGGGCGGACAAGGGGAAAGAGGGGCGGACAAGAGCGGAAAATACGGGACAAGTGCAAAGAGGGGCGGAGAAGTGCAAAGAGGGGCGGACAAGTGCAAAGAGGGGCGGACAAGTGCAAAGAGGGGCGGACAAGTGCAAAGAGGGGCGGACAAGTGCAAAGAGGGGCGGACAAGGGAAAAGAGGGGCGGACAAGGGAAAAGAGGGGCGGACAAGGGCAAAGAGGGGCGGACAAGGGCAAAGAGGGGCGGACAAGGGCAAAGAGGGGCGGACAAGGGAAAAGAGGGGCGGACAAGGGAAAAGAGGGGCGGACAAGGGAAAAGAGGGGCGGACAAGGGAAAAGAGGGGCGGACAAGGGAAAAGAGGGGCGGACAAGGGAAAAGAGGGGCGGACAAGTGCAGAAAACACTGGACAAGGGCAAAGAGGGGCGGACAAGGGCGGAGAACACGGGACAAGGAAAAAGAGGAGCGGAAAAGGGCAAAAAGGGGCGGAAAAGGGAAAAGAGGGGCAGAGAAGTGCGGAGAACAGGGGACAACGGCAAAGATTGATGGACAAGAGCAAAGAGCGGCGGAGAAGGGCAAAAAGGGGCGGAGAAGGCCAAAGAGGGGCAGACAAGTACAAAGAGGGGCAGATAAGTGCAAAGAGGGGCGGAAAAGGGCAAAGAGGGGCGGAAAAGGGCAAAGAGATTCGGACAGGTGCAAAGAGGGGCAAACAAGGGAAAAGAGGTGTGGACAAGTTCAAAGAGGGGCGGACAAGGGCAAAGATGGGTGGACAAGTGCGGAGAATACGGTACAATATAAAAGAGTGGCGGACAAGGGCAAAGAGCGGCAGACAAGGGCAAAGAGAGGCGGAAAATTGCTGAGAAAACGGGGCAAGGGCATAGAGGGGCGGAGAGGGGAAAGAGGGGCAGACAAGGGCAAAGAGGGGCGGAGAAGTGCGGAGAATACTGGACAAGGACAAAGAGGGGCGGACAAGGGCAAAGAGGGGTGGACAAGGGCAAAGAGGGGCGGATAAGGGCAAAGAGGGGTGGAAAAGTGCAAAGAGGGGCGGAAAAGGGCAAAGAGGGGCCGACAAGTGCTGAGAATATGGGACAAGGGCAAAGGGGGGCGGACAAAGGCAAAGAGGGGCGGACCGGGCCAAAGAGGAGCGAACAAGGGCAAAGAGGGGCGGACAAGTGCAAAGAGGCGCGGACAAGGGCAAAGAGGGGCGGACAATGGAAAAGAGGGGCGGACAAGTGCTGAGAATACGGGACAACGGCAAAGAGGGGCGGACAACGGCAAAGAGGGGCGGACAACGGCAAAGAGGGGCGGACAACGGCAAAGAGGGGCGGACAAGGGCAAAGAGGGGCGGACAAGGGCAAAGAGGGGCGGACAAGGGCAAAGAGGGGCGGACAAGGGCAAAGAGGGGCGGACAAGGGCAAAGAGGGGCGGACAAGTGCTGAGAATACGGGACAACAGCAAAGAGGGGCGAAAAAGGGAAAAGAGGGGAGGACAAGGGCAAAGAGTGTCGGACAAGAGCAAAGAAGGGCGGACAAGGGCAAAGAGGGGCGGACAAGGGCAAAGAGGGGCGGACAAGGGCAAAGAGGGGCGGACAAGTGCTGAGAATACAGGACAAGGGCAAAGAGGGGCGGACAAGGGCAAAGAGGGGCGGACAAGGGGAAAGAGGGGCGGACAAGGGCAAAGAGGGGCGGGCAATGCAAAGAGGGGCGGACAAGCGAAAAGAGGGGCGGACAAGCGAAAAGAGGGGCGGACAAGCGAAAAGAGGGGCGGACAAGCGAAAAGAGGGGCGGACAAGCGAAAAGAGGGGCGGACAAGCGAAAAGAGGGGCGGACAAGCGAAAAGAGGGGCGGACAAGCGAAAAGAGGGGCGGACAAGCGAAAAGAGGGGCGGACAAGTGCTGAGAATACGGGACAAGTGCAAAGAGGGGCGGACAAGGACAAAGAGGGGCGGACAAGGACAAAGAGGGGCGGACAAGGGCAAAGAGGGGCGGACAAGTGCTGAGAATACGGGACAAGTGCAAAGAGGGGCGGACAAGGACAAAGAGGGGTGGACAAGGGCAAAAAGGGGCAGACAAGTACAAAGAGGGGCGGACAAGAGCGAAGTGGGGCGGACAAATGCTGAGAATACGGGACAAGGGCAAAGAGGGGCGGACAAGGGCAAAGAAGAGCGGACAAGGGCAAAGAGGGGCGGACAAGGGCAAAAAGGGGAGGACAAGTGCTGAGAATACGGGACAAGCTCAAAGAGTGGCAGACAAGGGCAAAGATGGCGGACAAAGGGCAAAGAGGGGCAGACAAGTGCTGAGAATACGGGACAAGGGCAAAGAGGGGCGGACAAGGGCAAAGAGGGGCGGACAAGGGCAAAGAGGGGCGGACAAGGGCAAAGAGGGGCGGACAAGGGCAAAGAGGGGCGGACAAGGGCAAAGAGGGGCGGACAAGGGCAAAGAGGGGCGGACAAGGGCAAAGAGGGGCGGACAAGGGCAAAGAGGGGCGGACAAGGGCAAAGAGGGGCGGACAAGGGCAAAGAGGGGCGGACAAGGGCAAAGAGGGGCGGACAAGGGCAAAGAGGGGCGGACAAGGGCAAAGAGGGGCGGACAAGGGCAAAGAGGGGCGGACAAGGGCAAAGAGGGGCGGACAAGGGCAAAGAGGGGCGGACAAGGGCAAAGAGGGGCGGACAAGGGCAAAGAGGGGCGGACAAGGGCAAAGAGGGGCGGACAAGGGCAAAGAGGGGCGGACAAGGGCAAAGAGGGGCGGACAAGGGCAAAGAGGGGCGGACAAGGGCAAAGAGGGGCGGACAAGGGCAAAGAGGGGCGGACAAGGGCAAAGAGGGGCGGACAAGGGCAAAGAGGGGCGGACAAGGGCAAAGAGGGGCGGACAAGGGCAAAGAGGGGCAGAGAAGTGCGGAGAATACGGGAGAAGGGCAAAGAGTTGCGGACAACGACAAAGAGGGGGGGACAAAGGCAAAGAGAGGGGGACAAGTGCAGAGAATACGGGACAAGGGCAAAGAGTGGCGGAGAAGGGAAAAGAGGGGCGTAAAAGAGGTAAGGGGAGCGGAGAAGTGCGGAGAATACCGGAGAAGGGCAAAGAGGGGCGGACAATTGCAAAGAGGGGCGGACAAGATCAAAGAGGTGCGGACAAGTGCGGAGAATACGGGAGAAGGGCAAAGAGGGGCAACAAGAGCAAAGAGGAACAAACAAGGGGAAAGAGGGGCGGACAAGTGTGAAGAATAGGGGACAAGGGCAAAGAGGTGCGGAAAATGGCAAAGAGGGGCGGAAAACTGCAAAGAGGGGCTCAAAAGGGGAAAGAGGGGCGGACAATGTCGGAGAATACGGGACAAGGGCAAAGAGGGTCGGACAAGGGCAAAGAGGGTCGGACAAGGGCAAAGAGGGTCGGACAAGGGCAAAGAGGGTCGGACAAGGGCAAAGAGGGTCGGACAAGGGCAAAGAGGGTCGGACAAGGGCAAAGAGGGTCGGACAAGGGCAAAGAGGGTCGGACAAGGGCAAAGAGGGTCGGACAAGGGCAAAGAGGGTCGGACAAGGGCAAAGAGGGGCGGAGAAGTGCGGAGAATACGGGACAAGGGGAAAGACAGGCGGACAAGGGCAAAGAGGGCCAGACAAGTGCAAAGAGGGGCGGACAAGGGCAAAGAGGGGCAGAGAAGTGCGGAGAATATGGGACAAGGGCAAAGAGGTGCGGACAATGGCAAGAGGGGCAGACAAGGGCAAAGAGAGTGGGACAAGTGCAGAGAATATGGAACAAGGGGAAAGAGAGGCGAACAAGGGCAAAGAGGGGCAGACAAGTGCAAAAAGTGGCGGAGAAGTGCGGAAAATACGGGACAAGGGCAAAGAGGGGCGGACAAGGGCAAAGAGGGGCGGACAAGGGCAAAGAGGGGCGGACAAGGGCAAAGAGGGGCGGACAAGGGCAAAGAGGGGCGGACAAGGGCAAAGAGGGGCGGACAAGGGCAAAGAGGGGCGGACAAGGGCAAAGAGGGGCGGACAAGGGCAAAGAGGGGCGGACAAGGGCAAAGAGGGGCGGACAAGGGCAAAGAGGGGCGGACAAGGGCAAAGAGGGGCGGACAAGGGCAAAGAGGGGCGGACAAGGGCAAAGAGGGGCGGACAAGGGCAAAGAGGGGCGGACAAGGGCAAAGAGGGGCGGACAAGGGCAAAGAGGGGCGGACAAGGGCAAAGAGGGGCGGACAAGGGCAGAGAATACGGGACAAGGGCAGAGAATACGGGACAAGGGCAGAGAATACGGGACAAGGGCAGAGAATACGGGACAAGGGCAAAGAGGGGCGGACAATGGCAAAGAGTGGCGGACAATGGCAAAGAGGTGTTGACCAGGGGAAAGAGGGGCGGACAACTTCGGAGAATACGGGACAAGGGCAAAGAGGGTCGGACAAGGGCAAAGAGGGGCGGACAAGGGCAAAGAGGGGCGGACAAGGGCAAAGAGGGGCGGACAAGGGCAAAGAGGGGCGGACAAGGGCAAAGAGGGGCGGACAAGGGCAAAGAGGGGCGGACAAGGGCAAAGAGGGGCGGACAAGGGCAAAGAGGGGCGGACAAGGGCAAAGAGGGGCGGACAAGGGCAAAGAGGGGCGGACAAGGGCAAAGAGGGGCGGACAAGGGCAAAGAGGGGCGGACAAGGGCAAAGAGGGGCGGACAAGGGCAAAGAGGGGCGGACAAGGGCAAAGAGGGGCGGACAAGGGCAAAGAGGGGCGGACAAGGGCAAAGAGGGGCGGACAAGGGCAAAGAGGGGCGGACAAGGGCAAAGAGGGGCGGACAAGGGCAAAGAGGGGCGGACAAGGGCAAAGAGGGGCGGACAAGGGCAAAGAGGGGCGGACAAGGGCAAAGAGGGGCGGACAAGGGCAAAGAGGGGCGGACAAGGGCAAAGAGGGGCGGACAAGGGCAAAGAGGGGCGGACAAGGGCAAAGAGGGGCGGACAAGGGCAAAGAGGGGCGGACAAGGGCAAAGAGGGGCGGACAAGGGCAAAGAGGGGCGGACAAGGGCAAAGAGGGGCGGACAAGGGCAAAGAGGGGCGGACAAGTGCGGAGAATATGGGACAAGGGCAAAGGGGGGCAGACAAGGGCAAAGACGGGCGGACAAGGGCAAAGAGGGTTGGGCAAAGGCAAGGAGGGGCAGACAAGGTCTACGAGGGACGGACAAGTGCAAAGAGGGACGGACAAGTTCGGATAATATGGGACAAGGGAAAAGAGGGTCAGACAAGTGCAAAGAGGGGCGGACAAAGTCAAAGAGGGGCGGACAAAGTCAAAGAGGGGCGGACAAAGTCAAAGAGGGGCGGACAAAGTCAAAGAGGGGCGGACAAAGTCAAAGAGGGGCGGACAAAGTCAAAGAGGGGCGGACAAAGTCAAAGAGGGGCGGACAAAGTCAAAGAGGGGCGGACAAAGTCAAAGAGGGGCGGACAAGTGCGGAAAATAGGGGACAAGAGCAAAGATTGTTGGACAAGTTCAAAGAGGTGCGGAAAATGGCAATAAGGGGCGGACAATTGCGGAGAATATGGGACAAGGGATAAGAGGGACGGAAAAGTACAAAGAGGGGCGGACAAGGGCTAAGAGGGGCGGACAAGTGCAGAGAATATGAGACAAGGGCAAAGAGGGGCGGACAAAGGCAAAGAGGGGCCGACAAGGGAAAAGAGTTGCGGAGAATTGAGGAGAATACGGGACAAGGGCAAAGAGGGGTGGACAAGAGCAAAGAGGTTCGGACAACGCAAAGAGGGACGGAGAATGCGGAGAATATTAGACAAGGCCAAGAGGGGCGGACAAGGGCAAAGAGGGGCGGACAAGGGCAAAGAGGGGCGGACAAGGGCAAAGAGGGGCGGACAAGGGCAAAGAGTGGCAGACAATGGCATAGAGGGGCGGACAATTGAGGAATATACGGCACAAAGGAAAAGAGGGGCGGACAAGGGCAAAGATGGGCGGACAAGGGCAAAGAGGGCCGGTGAATTGCAAAGAGGGGCGGACAGGGGCACAGAGGGGCGGAGAATTTCGGAGAATATGGGACAAGGGCAAAGAGGGGAGGACAAGGACAAGGAGGGGCGGTCAAAGGAAAAGAGGGTCCGACAAGGGCAAAGAGGGGCGGACAAGGGTAAAGAGGGGCGAACAAGAGCTAAGAGGGGCGGACAAGCGCGGAGAATAAGGGACAAGGGCAAAGAGGGTCGTACAAGGGAAAAGAGGGGCGGACAAGGGCAAAGAGGGTCGCACAAGGGGAAAGAGGGACAGAGAAGTGCAGAGATTACGGGACAAGAACAAAGAGGATAGCAGAAGTGTGGAGAATACAGGTAAAGGAAAAGAGGGGCGGAAAAGGGCAAAGAGGGGCCGAGAAGGGCAAAGAGGGGCCGAGAAGGGCAAAGAGTGTTGAACAAGGGCAAAGAGGGGCGGACAAGTGCGGAGAATAGGGGATAAGGGCAAAGAGGATTGGACAAGGGCAAAGAGGGGCGAACAACAGCAAAGAGGGGAGAACAAGTGCGGAGAATATGGAACAAGGGTAAAGAGGGGCGGACAAGGGCAAAGAGGGGCGGACAAGGGCAAAGAGGGGCGGACAAGGGCAAAGAGGGGCGGACAAGGGCAAAGAGGGGCGGACAAGGGCAAAGAGGGGCGGACAAGGGCAAAGAGGGGCGGATAAGTGAGGAGAATACGGGACAAGGGCAAAGAGGGGCGGACAAGGGCAAAGATGGGTGGACAAGGGCGAAGAGGGGCGGACAAGGGCAAAGAGGGGCGGACAAGGGCAAAGAGGGGCGGACAAGGGCAAAGAGGGGCGGACAAGGGCAAAGAGGGGCGGACAAGGGCAAAGAGGGGCGGACAAGGGCAAAGAGGGGCGGACAAGGGCAAAGAGGGGCGGACAAGGGCAAAGAGGGGCGGACAAGGGCAAAGAGGGGCGGACAAGGGCAAAGAGGGGCGGACAAGGGCAAAGAGGGGCGGACAAGAGCGGAAAATACGGGACAAGTGCAAAGAGGGGCGGACAAGTGCAAAGAGGGGCGGACAAGTGCAAAGAGGGGCGGACAAGTGCAAAGAGGGGCGGACAAGTGCAAAGAGGGGCGGACAAGTGCAAAGAGGGGCGGACAAGTGCAAAGAGGGGCGGACAAGTGCAAAGAGGGGCGGACAAGTGCAAAGAGGGGCGGACAAGTGCAAAGAGGGGCGGACAAGTGCAAAGAGGGGCGGACAAGTGCAAAGAGGGGCGGACAAGGGAAAAGAGGGGCGGACAAGGGAAAAGAGGGGCGGACAAGGGAAAAGAGGGGCGGACAAGGGAAAAGAGGGGCGGACAAGGGAAAAGAGGGGCGGACAAGGGCAAAGAGGGGCGGACAAGGGAAAAGAGGGGCGGACAAGGGAAAAGAGGGGCGGACAAGTGCAGAAAACACTGGACAAGGGCAAAGAGGGGCGGACAAGGGCGGAGAACACGGGACAAGGAAAAAGAGGAGCGGAAAAGGGCAAAAAGGGGCGGAAAAGGGAAAAGAGGGGCAGAGAAGTGCGGAGAACAGGGGACAACGGCAAAGATTGATGGACAAGAGCAAAGAGCGGCGGAGAAGGGCAAAAAGGGGCGGAGAAGGCCAAAGAGGGGCAGACAAGTACAAAGAGGGGCAGATAAGTGCAAAGAGGGGCGGAAAAGGGCAAAGAGGGGCGGAAAAGGGCAAAGAGGGGCGGAAAAGGGCAAAGAGATTCGGACAGGTGCAAAGAGGGGCAAACAAGGGAAAAGAGGTGTGGACAAGTTCAAAGAGGGGCGGACAAGGGCAAAGATGGGTGGACAAGTGCGGAGAATACGGTACAATATAAAAGAGTGGCGGACAAGGGCAAAGAGCGGCAGACAAGGGCAAAGAGAGGCGGAAAATTGCTGAGAAAACGGGGCAAGGGCATAGAGGGGCGGAGAGGGGAAAGAGGGGCAGACAAGGGCAAAGAGGGGCGGAGAAGTGCGGAGAATACTGGACAAGGACAAAGAGGGGCGGACAAGGGCAAAGAGGGGTGGACAAGGGCAAACAGGGGCGGATAAGGGCAAAGAGGGGTGGAAAAGTGCAAAGAGGGGCGGAAAAGGGCAAAGAGGGGCCGACAAGTGCTGAGAATATGGGACAAGGGCAAAGGGGGGCGGACAAAGGCAAAGAGGGGCGGACAGGGCCAAAGAGGGGCGGACAAGGGCAAAGAGGGGCGGACAAGTGCTGAGAATACGGGACAACGGCAAAGAGGGGCGGACAAGGGCAAAGAGGGGCGGACAAGGGCAAAGAGGGGCGGACAAGGGCAAAGAGGGGCGGACAAGGGCAAAGAGGGGCGGACAAGGGCAAAGAGGGGCGGACAAGGGCAAAGAGGGGCGGACAAGGGCAAAGAGGGGCGGACAAGGGCAAAGAGGGGCGGACAAGGGCAAAGAGGGGCGGACAAGGGCAAAGAGGGGCGGACAAGGGCAAAGAGGGGCGGACAAGTGCTGAGAATACGGGACAAGAGCAAAGAGGGGCGAAAAAGGGAAAAGAGGGGAGGACAAGGGCAAAGAGTGTCGGACAAGAGCAAAGAAGGGAGGACAAGGGCAAAGAGGGGCGGACAAGGGCAAAGAGGGGCGGAGAAGGGCAAAGAGGGGCGGAGAAGGTCAAAGAGGGGCGGACAAGGGCAAAGAGGGGCGGACAAGGGCAAAGAGGGGCGGACAAGGGCAAAGAGGGGCGGACAAGGGGAAAGAGGGGCGGACAAGAGAAAAGAGGGGCGGACAAGCGAAAAGAGGGGCGGACAAGCGAAAAGAGGGGCGGACAAGCGAAAAGAGGGGCGGACAAGTGCTGAGAATACGGGACAAGTGCAAAGAGGGGCGGACAAGGACAAAGAGGGGCGGACAAGGGCAAAGAGGGGCGGACAAGGGCAAAGAGGGGCGGACAAGGACAAAGAGGGGCGGACAAGGACAAAGAGGGGCGGACAAGGACAAAGAGGGGCGGACAAGTGCTGAGAATATGGGACAAGACCAAAGAGGGGCGGACAAGGGCAAAGAGGGGCGGACAAGGGCAAAGAGGGGCGGACAAGGGCAAAGAGGGGCGGACAAGGGCAAAGAGGGGCGGACAAGGGCAAAGAGGGGCGGACAAGGGCAAAGAGGGGCGGACAAGGGCAAAGAGGGGCGGACAAGGGCAAAGAGGGGCGGACAAGGGCAAAGAGGGGCGGACAAGGGCAAAGAGGGGCGGACAAGGGCAAAGAGGGGCGGACAAGGGCAAAGAGGGGCGGACAAGGGCAAAGAGGGGCGGACAAGGGCAAAGAGGGGCGGACAAGGGCAAAGAGGGGCGGACAAGGGCAAAGAGGGGCGGACAAGGGCAAAGAGGGGCGGACAAGGGCAAAGAGGGGCGGACAAGGGCAAAGAGGGGCGGACAAGGGCAAAGAGGGGCGGACAAGGGCAAAGAGGGGCGGACAAGGGCAAAGAGGGGCGGACAAGGGCAAAGAGGGGCGGACAAGGGCAAAGAGGGGCGGACAAGGGCAAAGAGGGGCGGACAAGGGCAAAGAGGGGCGGACAAGTGCTGAGAATACGGGACAAGTGCAAAGAGGGGCGGACAAGGACAAAGAGGGGTGGACAAGGGCAAAAAGGGGCAGACAAGTACAAAGAGGGGCGGACAAGAGCGAAGTGGGGCGGACAAATGCTGAGAATACGGGACAAGGGCAAAGAGGGGCGGACAAGGGCAAAGAGGGGCGGACAAGGGCAAAGAAGAGCGGACAAGGGCAAAGAGGGGCGGACAAGGGCAAAAAGGGGAGGACAAGTGCTGAGAATACGGGACAAGCTCAAAGAGTGGCGGACAAGGGCAAAGATGGCGGACAAAGGGCAAAGAGGGGCAGACAAGTGCTGAGAATACGGGACAAGGGCAAAGAGGGGCGGACAAGGGCCAAGAGGGGCGGACAAGGGCCAAGAGGGGCGGACAAGGGCCAAGAGGGGCGGACAAGGGCCAAGAGGGGCGGACAAGGGCAAAGAGGGGCGGACAAGGGCAAAGAGGGGCGGACAAGGGCAAAGAGGGGCGGACAAGGGCAAAGAGGGGCGGACAAGGGCAAAGAGGGGCGGACAAGGGCAAAGAGGGGCGGACAAGGGCAAAGAGGGGCGGACAAGGGCAAAGAGGGGCGGACAAGGGCAAAGAGGGGCGGACAAGGGCAAAGAGGGGCGGACAAGGGCAAAGAGGGGCGGACAAGGGCAAAGAGGGGCGGACAAGGGCAAAGAGGGGCGGACAAGGGCAAAGAGGGGCGGACAAGGGCAAAGAGGGGCGGACAAGGGCAAAGAGGGGCGGACAAGGGCAAAGAGGGGCGGACAAGGGCAAAGAGGGGCGGACAAGGGCAAAGAGGGGCGGACAAGGGCAAAGAGGGGCGGACAAGGGCAAAGAGGGGCGGACAAGGGCAAAGAGGGGCGGGCAATGCAAAGAGGGGCGGGCAATGCAAAGAGGGGCGGGCAATGCAAAGAGGGGCGGGCAATGCAAAGAGGGGCGGGCAATGCAAAGAGGGGCGGGCAATGCAAAGAGGGGCGGGCAAGCGAAAAGAGGGGCGGGCAAGCGAAAAGAGGGGCGGGCAAGCGAAAAGAGGGGCGGGCAAGCGAAAAGAGGGGCGGACAAGTGCTGAGAATACGGGACAAGTGCAAAGAGGGGCGGACAAGGACAAAGAGGGGCGGACAAGGACAAAGAGGGGCGGACAAGTGCTGAGAATATGGGACAAGACCAAAGAGGGGCGGACAAGTACAAACAGGGGCGGACAAGTGCAAAGAGAGGCGGACAAGTGCTGAGAATATGGGACAAGGTCAAAGAGGGGCGGACAAGGTCAAAGAGGGGCGGACAAGGGCAAAGAGGGGCGGACAAGGGCAAAGAGGGGCGGACAAGGGCAAAGAGGGGCGGACAAGGGCAAAGAGGGGCGGACAAGGGCAAAGAGGGGCGGACAAGGGCAAAGAGGGGCGGACAAGGGCAAAGAGGGGCGGACAAGGGCAAAGAGGGGCGGACAAGGGCAAAGAGGGGCGGACAAGGGCAAAGAGGGGCGGACAAGGGCAAAGAGGGGCGGACAAGGGCAAAGAGGGGCGGACAAGGGCAAAGAGGGGCGGACAAGGGCAAAGAGGGGCGGACAAGGGCAAAGAGGGGCGGACAAGGGCAAAGAGGGGCGGACAAGGGCAAAGAGGGGCGGACAAGGGCAAAGAGGGGCGGACAAGGGCAAAGAGGGGCGGACAAGGGCAAAGAGGGGCGGACAAGGGCAAAGAGGGGCGGACAAGGGCAAAGAGGGGCGGACAAGGGCAAAGAGGGGCGGACAAGGGCAAAGAGGGGCGGACAAGGGCAAAGAGGGGCGGACAAGGGCAAAGAGGGGCGGACAAGGGCAAAGAGGGGCGGACAAGGGCAAAGAGGGGCGGACAAGGGCAAAGAGGGGCGGACAAGGGCAAAGAGGGGCGGACAAGGGCAAAGAGGGGCGGACAAGGGCAAAGAGGGGCGGACAAGGGCAAAGAGGGGCGGACAAGGGCTGAGAATACGGGACAAGGGCAAAGAGGGGCGGACAAGTGCTGAGAATACGGGACAAGGGCAAAGAGGGGCGGACAAGGGCAAAGAGGGGCGGACAAGGGCAAAGAGGGGCGGACAAGGGCAAAGAGGGGCGGACAAGGGCAAAGAGGGGCGGACAAGGGCAAAGAGGGGCGGACAAGGGCAAAGAGGGGCGGACAAGGGCAAAGAGGGGCGGACAAGGGCAAAGAGGGGCGGACAAGGGCAAAGAGGGGCGGACAAGGGCAAAGAGGGGCGGACAAGGGCAAAGAGGGGCGGACAAGGGCAAAGAGGGGCGGACAAGGGCAAAGAGGGGCGGACAAGGGCAAAGAGGGGCGGACAAGGGCAAAGAGGGGCGGACAAGGGCAAAGAGGGGCGGACAAGGGCAAAGAGGGGCGGACAAGGGCAAAGAGGGGCGGACAAGGGCAAAGAGGGGCGGACAAGGGCAAAGAGGGGCGGACAAGGGCAAAGAGGGGCGGACAAGGGCAAAGAGGGGCGGACAAGGGCAAAGAGGGGCGGACAAGGGCAAAGAGGGGCGGACAAGGGCAAAGAGGGGCGGACAAGGGCAAAGAGGGGCGGACAAGGGCAAAGAGGGGCGGACAAGGGCAAAGAGGGGCGGACAAGGGCAAAGAGGGGCGGACAAGGGCAAAGAGGGGCGGACAAGGGCAAAGAGGGGCGGACAAGGGCAAAGAGGGGCGGACAAGGGCAAAGAGGGGCGGACAAGGGCAAAGAGGGGCGGACAAGGGCAAAGAGGGGCGGACAAGGGCAAAGAGGGGCGGACAAGGGCAAAGAGGGGCGGACAAGGGCAAAGAGGGGCGGACAAGGGCAAAGAGGGGCGGACAAGGGCAAAGAGGGGCGGACAAGGGCAAAGAGGGGCGGACAAGGGCAAAGAGGGGCGGACAAGGGCAAAGAGGGGCGGACAAGGGCAAAGAGGGGCGGACAAGGGCAAAGAGGGGCGGACAAGGGCAAAGAGGGGCGGACAAGGGCAAAGAGGGGCGGACAAGGGCAAAGAGGGGCGGACAAGGGCAAAGAGGGGCGGACAAGGGCAAAGAGGGGCGGACAAGGGCAAAGAGGGGCGGACAAGGGCAAAGAGGGGCGGACAAGGGCAAAGAGGGGCGGACAAGGGCAAAGAGGGGCGGACAAGGGCAAAGAGGGGCGGACAAGGGCAAAGAGGGGCGGACAAGGGCAAAGAGGGGCGGACAAGGGCAAAGAGGGGCGGACAAGGGCAAAGAGGGGCGGACAAGGGCAAAGAGGGGCGGACAAGGGCAAAGAGGGGCGGACAAGGGCAAAGAGGGGCGGACAAGGGCAAAGAGGGGCGGACAAGGGCAAAGAGGGGCGGACAAGGGCAAAGAGGGGCGGACAAGGGCAAAGAGGGGCGGACAAGGGCAAAGAGGGGCGGACAAGGGCAAAGAGGGGCGGACAAGAGAGGAGAATACGGGACAAGGTCAAAGAGGGGCGGACAAAGGCAAAGAGGGGCAGACAAGGGCAAAGAGGGACGGACAAGTTCAAAGAGGGGCGGAAAATGTCAAAGAGGGCCGGACAAGGGCAAAGAAGGGCGGACAAGGGCAAAGAGTAGCAGACAAGGGCAAAGAGGGGTGGGCAAGGGCGAAGAGGAGTGGACAATGGCAAAGAGGTGCGGAAAAGAGCGGAGAATATGGGACAAGGCAAAGAGGGGCAGACAAGGGCAAAGAGGGGCGGACAATTGCTGAGAAAACAGGAGAAGGGCAAAGGGTGGCTGATAAGGGCAAAGAGAGGCGGACAAGTGCTGAGAATACGGGACAAGGGCAAAGAGTGTCGGACACTTGCAAAGAGTGTCGGACACTTGCAAAGAGTGTCGGACACTTGCAAAGAGTGTCGGACACTTGCAAAGAGTGTCGGACACTTGCAAAGAGTGTCGGACACTTGCAAAGAGTGTCGGACACTTGCAAAGAGGGGCGGACAAGGGCAAAGAGGGGCGGACAAGGGCAAAGAGGGGCGGACAAGGGCAAAGAGGGGCGGACAAGGGCAAAGAGGGGCGGACAAGGGCAAAGAGGGGCGGACAGGTGCTGAGAATACGGGACAAGTGCAAAGAGGGGCGGTCAAGGGCAAAGAAGGGTGGACAAGGGCAAAGAGGGGCGGACAAGTGCTGAGAATATGGGACAAGGGCAAAGAGGTGCGGACAAGTGGTGAGAATACAAGACAAGGGCAAAGAGGGGAAGACAAAGGCAAGGAGGTGCGGACAAGTGCTGAGAATACGGGATAAGGGCAAAGAGGTTCGGACAAGGGCAAAGAGGGGCGGAAAAGTGCTGAGAATACAGGATAACGGCAAAGAGGGGCGGACAAGTGCTGAGAATACGGCCCAAGGGCAAAGAGGGGCGGACAAGGGCAAAGAGGGGCGGACAAGGGCAAAGAGGGGCGGACAAGGGCAAAGAGGGGCGGACAAGGGCAAAGAGGGGCGGACAAGGGCAAAGAGGGGCGGACAAGGGCAAAGAGGGGCGGACAAGGGCAAAGAGGGGCGGACAAGGGCAAAGAGGGGCGGACAAGGGCAAAGAGGGGCGGACAAGGGCAAAGAGGGGCGGACAAGGGCAAAGAGGGGCGGACAATTGCAAAGAGGGGCGGACAATTGCAAAGAGGGGCGGAAAATTGCAAAGAGGGGCGGAAAATTGCAAAGAGGGGCGGACAAGCGCAAAGAATACGGGACAAGGGCAAAGAGGGGCGGACAGGGGCAAAGAGGGGCGGACAATGACAAAGACAGGCGGACAAGTGCTGAGAATACGGGACAAGGGCAAGGAGGGGCCGACAAGGGCAAAGAGGGGCGGACAAGGGCAAGGAGGGGCGGACAAGGGCAAGGAGGGGCGGACAAGGGCAAGGAGGGGCGGACAAGGGCAAGGAGGGGCGGACAAGTGCTGAGAATACGGGACAAGGGCAAGGAGGGGCCGACAAGGGCAAGGAGGGGCGGACAAGGGCAAGGAGGGGCGGACAAGGGCAAAGAGGGGCGGACAAGGGCAAAGAGGGGCGGACAAGGGCAAAGAGGGGCGGACAAGGGCAAAGAGGGGCGGACAAGGGCAAAGAGGGGCGGACAAGGGCAAAGAGGGGCGGCAAGTGCTGAGAATACAGGAGAAGGGCAAAGAGGGGCGGACAAGGGGCAAAGAGGGGCCGACAAGGGGCAAAGAGGGGCCGACAAGGGCAAAGAGGGGCCGACAAGGGCAAAGAGGGGCCGACAAGGGCAAAGAGGGGCCGACAAGGGCAAAGAGGGGCCGACAAGGGCAAAGAGGGGCCGACAAGGGCAAAGAGGGGCCGACAAGGGCAAAGAGGGGCCGACAAGGGCAAAGAGGGGCCGACAAGGGCAAAGAGGGGCCGACAAGGGCAAAGAGGGGCCGACAAGGGCAAAGAGGGGCCGACAAGGGCAAAGAGGGGCCGACAAGGGCAAAGAGGGGCCGACAAGGGCAAAGAGGGGCCGACAAGGGCAAAGAGGGGCCGACAAGGGCAAAGAGGGGCCGACAAGGGCAAAGAGGGGCCGACAAGGGCAAAGAGGGGCCGACAAGGGCAAAGAGGGGCCGACAAGGGCAAAGAGGGGCCGACAAGGGCAAAGAGGGGCCGACAAGGGCAAAGAGGGGCGGGGAAGTTCGGAGGAAATGGGACAAGGGCAAAGAGGGGCCGGGAAGGGCAAAGAGGGGCCGGGAAGGGCAAAGAGGGGCCGGGAAGGGCAAAGAGGGGCCGGGAAGGGCAAAGAGGGGCCGGGAAGTGCGGAGAAAACGGGACAAGGGAAAAGAGGGGCCGACAAGGGCAAAGAGGGGCCGGGAAGTGCGGAGAAAACGGGACAAGGGCAAAGAGGGGCCGGGAAGGGCAAAGAGGGGCCGGGAAGGGCAAAGAGGGGCCGGGAAGGGCAAAGAGGGGCCGGGAAGGGCAAAGAGGGGCCGGGAAGTGCGGAGAAAATGGGACAAGGGAAAAGAGGGGCCGACAAGGGCAAAGAGGGGCCGGGAAGTGCGGAGAAAACGGGACAAGGGCAAAGAGGGGCCGGGAAGGGCAAAGAGGGGCCGGGAAGGGCAAAGAGGGGCCGGGAAGGGCAAAGAGGGGCCGGGAAGGGCAAAGAGGGGCCGGGAAGTGCGGAGAAAACGGGACAACGGGAAAGAGGGGCGGAAAATGGCAAAGAGGGGCGGACAAGGGCAAAGAGGGGCGGACAAGTGCGGAGAATAGCGGAGAAGGGCAAAGGGTGGCTGATAAGGGCAAAGAGAGGCGGACAAGTGCTGAGAATACGGGACAAGGGCAAAGAGTGTCGGACACTTGCAAAGAGTGTCGGACACTTGCAAAGAGTGTCGGACACTTGCAAAGAGTGTCGGACACTTGCAAAGAGTGTCGGACACTTGCAAAGAGGGGCGGACAAGGGCAAAGAGGGGCGGACAAGGGCAAAGAGGGGCGGACAAGGGCAAAGAGGGGCGGACAGGTCCTGAGAATACGGGACAAGTGCAAAGAGGGGCGGTCAAGGGCAAAGAAGGGCGGACAAGGGCAAAGAGGGGCGGACAAGTGCTGAGAATATGGGACAAGGGCAAAGAGGTGCGGACAAGTGGTGAGAATACAAGACAAGGGCAAAGAGGGGAAGACAAAGGCAAGGAGGTGCGGACAAGTGCTGAGAATACGGGATAAGGGCAAAGAGGTTCGGACAAGGGCAAAGAGGGGCGGAAAAGTGCTGAGAATACAGGATAACGGCAAAGAGGGGCGGACAAGTGCTGAGAATACGGCCCAAGGGCAAAGAGGGGCGGACAAGGGCAAAGAGGGGCGGACAAGGGCAAAGAGGGGCGGACAAGGGCAAAGAGGGGCGGACAAGGGCAAAGAGGGGCGGACAAGGGCAAAGAGGGGCGGACAAGGGCAAAGAGGGGCGGACAAGGGCAAAGAGGGGCGGACAAGGGCAAAGAGGGGCGGACAAGGGCAAAGAGGGGCGGACAAGGGCAAAGAGGGGCGGACAAGGGCAAAGAGGGGCGGACAAGGGCAAAGAGGGGCGGACAAGGGCAAAGAGGGGCGGACAAGTTCTGAGAATACGGGACAAGGGCAAAGAGGGGCGGACAAGTGCTGAGAATACGGGACAAGGGCAAAGAGGGGCGGAAAAGTGTAAAGAGGGGCGGACAAGTGCAAAGAGGGTCGGACATGTGCAGAGAATACGGGACAAAAGCAAAGAAGGGCGGACTAGTGCAAAGAGGGGCGGACAAGGAATAGATGGGCGGACAGCGACAAAGAGGAGCGGAAAAGGGTAAAGAGGGGCGGAAAAGGGCAAACAGGGGCGGACAAGGGCAAAGAAGGGCGGACAAGGGCAAAGAGGGGCGGACAAGGGCAAAGAGGGGCGGACAAGGGCAAAGAGGGGCGGACAAGGGCAAAGAGGGGCGGACAAGGGCAAAGAGGGGCGGACAAGGGCAAAGAGGGGCGGACAAGGGCAAAGAGGGGCGGACAAGGGCAAAGAGGGGCGGACAAGGGCAAAGAGGGGCGGACAAGGGCAAAGAGGGGCGGACAAGCGCAAAGAGGGGCGGACAAGCGCAAAGAGGGGCGGACAAGCGCAAAGAGGGGCGGACAAGCGCAAAGAGGGGCGGACAAGCGCAAAGAGGGGCGGACAAGCGCAAAGAGGGGCGGACAAGCGCAAAGAGGGGCGGACAAGCGCAAAGAGGGGCGGACAAGCGCTAAGAATACGGGACAAGGGCAAAGAGGGTCGGACAAGGGCAAAGAGGGGCGGCAAGTGCTGAGAATACAGGAGAAGGGCAAAGAGGGGCGGACAGGGGCAAAAAGGGGCGGACAATGACAAAGACAGGCGGACAAGTGCTGAGAATACGGGACAAAGGCAAGGAGGGGCGGACAAGGGCAAGGAGGGGCGGACAAGGGCAAGGAGGGGCGGACAAGGGCAAAGAGGGGCGGACAAGGGCAAAGAGGGGCGGACAAGGGCAAAGAGGGGCGGACAAGGGCAAAGAGGGGCGGAC
The DNA here is from genome assembly GCF_032191515.1 of Phaenicophaeus curvirostris. Lineage (NCBI taxonomy): Eukaryota > Metazoa > Chordata > Aves > Cuculiformes > Cuculidae > Phaenicophaeus > Phaenicophaeus curvirostris. Next base: position 26,338 of record NW_027206754.1, read on the forward strand.
AAGGGCAAAGAGGGGCGGACAAGGGCAAAGAGGGGCGGACAAGGGCAAAGAGGGGCGGACAAGGGCAAAGAGGGGCGGACAAGGGCAAAGAGGGGCGGACAATTGCAAAGAGGGGCGGACAATTGCAAAGAGGGGCGGACAAGGGCAAAGAGGGGCGGACAAGGGCAAAGAGGGGCGGAAAATTGCAAAGAGGGGCGGAAAATTGCAAAGAGGGGCGGAAAATTGCAAAGAGGGGCGGACAAGCGCAAAGAATACGGGACAAGGGCAAAGAGGGGCGGACAGGGGCAAAGAGGGGCGGACAGGGGCAAAGAGGGGCGGACAAGTGCTGAGAATACGGGACAAGGGCAAGGAGGGGCCGACAAGGGCAAAGAGGGGCGGACAAGGGCAAGGAGGGGCGGACAAGGGCAAGGAGGGGCGGACAAGGGCAAGGAGGGGCGGACAAGGGCAAGGAGGGGCGGACAAGGGCAAGGAGGGGCGGACAAGGGCAAGGAGGGGCGGACAAGGGCAAGGAGGGGCGGACAAGGGCAAGGAGGGGCGGACAAGTGCTGAGAATACGGGACAAGGGCAAGGAGGGGCCGACAAGGGCAAGGAGGGGCGGACAAGGGCAAGGAGGGGCGGACAAGGGCAAAGAGGGGCGGACAAGGGCAAAGAGGGGCGGACAAGGGCAAAGAGGGGCGGACAAGGGCAAAGAGGGGCGGCAAGTGCTGAGAATACAGGAGAAGGGCAAAGAGGGGCCGACAAGGGCAAAGAGGGGCCGACAAGGGCAAAGAGGGGCCGACAAGGGCAAAGAGGGGCCGACAAGGGCAAAGAGGGGCCGACAAGGGCAAAGAGGGGCCGACAAGGGCAAAGAGGGGCCGACAAGGGCAAAGAGGGGCCGACAAGGGCAAAGAGGGGCCGACAAGGGCAAAGAGGGGCCGACAAGGGCAAAGAGGGGCCGACAAGGGCAAAGAGGGGCCGACAAGGGCAAAGAGGGGCCGACAAGGGCAAAGAGGGGCCGACAAGGGCAAAGAGGGGCCGACAAGGGCAAAGAGGGGCCGACAAGGGCAAAGAGGGGCCGACAAGGGCAAAGAGGGGCCGACAAGGGCAAAGAGGGGCCGACAAGGGCAAAGAGGGGCCGACAAGGGCAAAGAGGGGCCGACAAGGGCAAAGAGGGGCCGACAAGGGCAAAGAGGGGCCGACAAGGGCAAAGAGGGGCCGACAAGGGCAAAGAGGGGCCGACAAGGGCAAAGAGGGGCCGACAAGGGCAAAGAGGGGCCGACAAGGGCAAAGAGGGGCCGACAAGGGCAAAGAGGGGCCGACAAGGGCAAAGAGGGGCCGACAAGGGCAAAGAGGGGCCGACAAGGGCAAAGAGGGGCCGACAAGGGCAAAGAGGGGCCGACAAGGGCAAAGAGGGGCCGACAAGGGCAAAGAGGGGCCGACAAGGGCAAAGAGGGGCCGACAAGGGCAAAGAGGGGCCGACAAGGGCAAAGAGGGGCCGACAAGGGCAAAGAGGGGCCGACAAGGGCAAAGAGGGGCCGACAAGGGCAAAGAGGGGCCGACAAGGGCAAAGAGGGGCCGACAAGGGCAAAGAGGGGCCGACAAGGGCAAAGAGGGGCCGACAAGGGCAAAGAGGGGCCGACAAGGGCAAAGAGGGGCCGACAAGGGCAAAGAGGGGCCGACAAGGGCAAAGAGGGGCCGACAAGGGCAAAGAGGGGCCGACAAGGGCAAAGAGGGGCCGACAAGGGCAAAGAGGGGCCGACAAGGGCAAAGAGGGGCCGACAAGGGCAAAGAGGGGCCGACAAGGGCAAAGAGGGGCCGACAAGGGCAAAGAGGGGCCGACAAGGGCAAAGAGGGGCCGACAAGGGCAAAGAGGGGCCGACAAGGGCAAAGAGGGGCCGACAATACCGGACAAGGGCAAAGAGGGGCGGGGAAGTGCGGAGAAAACGGGACAAGTGCTACGAGGGGCGGACAAGGGCAACGCCGGGCGGACAAGGGCAACGCCGGGCGGACAAGTGCGGGGAATACCGGAAAAGGGCAAACACGGGCGGACAAGTGTGGGGAATACCCAAAAAGGGCGAAGACGGGCGGAAAAGTGCAAATAGGGGCGGACAAGGGCAAAAAGGGCCCGACCAGGGCAAAGAGGGCCCGACCAGGGCAAAGAGGGCCCGACCAGGGCAAAGAGGGCCCGACCAGGGCAAAGAGGGTTGGACAAGTTCGGAGAATACGGGACAAGGGCTCAGAGGGGCGGACAAGGGCCCAGAGGGGCGGACAATTTCGGAGAATACGGGACAAGGGCCCAGAGGGGCTGACAAGTTAGGAGAATACGGGACAAGGGCCCAGAGGATACGGGACAAGGGCCCAGAGGATACGGGACAAGGGCCCAGAGAATACGGGACAAGGGCCCAGAGAATACGGGACAAGTTCGGAGAATACGGGACAAGGGCCCAGAGGGGCGGACAAGGACCCAGAGAATACGGGACACGGGCCCAGAGAATACGGGACACGGGCCCAGAGAATACGGGACACGGGCCCAGAGGGGCGGACAAGTTCGGAGAATACGGGACACGGGCCCAGAGAATACGGGACACGGGCCCAGAGAATACGGGACACGGGCCCAGAGAATACGGGACACGGGCCCAGAGAATACGGGACACGGGCCCAGAGAATACGGGACACGGGCCCAGAGAATACGGGACACGGGCCCAGAGGGGCGGACAAGTTTGGAGAATACGGGACAAGGGCCCAGAGGGGCAGACACGAGCCCAGAGGTGCGGACAAGTTCGGAGAATACGGGACACGGGCCCAGAGGGGCGGACACGGGCCCAGAGGGGCGGACACGGGCCCAGAGGGGCGGACAAGTGCGGATAATACGGGACAAGGCCACAGAGGGGCGGACAAGGGCGGAGAACATGGGACAAGGGGAAAGAGGTTCGGACAAGTGTGGAGAACACGGTACAAGGCCACAGAGTGGCGGACAATGGCGGAGAACATGGGACAAGGCCACAGAGTGGTGGACAATGGCGGAGAACACGGGACAAGGCCACAGAGTGGCGGACAAGGGCGGAGAACACGGGACAAGGGCACAGAGGGGCGGACAAGGGCGGAGAACACGGGACTAGGGCACAGAGGGGCGGACAAGGGCGGAGAACACGGGACTAGGGCCCAAGTCGGGCCGGGAGGGGCCCAAGTCGGGCCGGGCAAGTGCGGAAAATACCGGACAAGTGCGGATAATACGGGACAAGGCCACAGAGGGGCGGACAAGGGCGGAGAACACAGGACTAGGCCACAGAGGGGCGGACAAGGGCGGAGAACATGGGACAAGGGCCCAAGTCAGGCCGGGCAAGTGCGGAAAATACCGGACAAGTGCGGATAATACGGGACAAGGCCACAGAGGGGTGGACAAGGGCGGAGAACACGGGACAAGGGCACAGAGGGGTGGACAAGGGCGGAGAACACGGGACAAGGGCCCAAGTCGGGCCGGGCAAGTGCGGAAAATACCGGACAAGGGTAAGAGCAGGGCCGCAGGGGGTAAGAGCAGGGCCGCAGGGGGTAAGAGCAGGGCCGCAGGGGGTAAGAGCAGGGCCGCAGGGGGTAAGAGCAGGGCCGCAGGGGGTAAGAGCAGGGCCGCAGGGGGTAAGAGCAGGGCCGCAGGGGGTAAGAGCAGGGCCGCAGGGGGTGGAGGTGCAGTTCAGTCTCAACTCAGTACCTTATATTAAACGTTCTGTTAGTCGAGCTTAACCAGCTTGAAGTGAAAGCACTTCCGGAGAAGACTCTACTGAGAGCCAGCATTTGATTGTAGCAGATTCCCCGCAGTCCTTGTGCTGAACGGTATGAAATTTCAAAGTGACACTTTAACCGCCATTCTGATGTTACTGTACACAAGCCGAGACTGAACATTCTACAAGCCTTGCTTTGCACTGAAAGCACTCTAAGAGAAGACATTCAGAAACAGCAGCATTCCATGCTAGCATCTTCCCTGCGGGAGACACTCTCTTTTCCCAAATCGCCTTATTAGGCGAAAGTAAGTCACAATTCAGTACCCTATACTAAACCATTCTGTTAGACATTCTTCTGCAGCTTGCAGTGAAGGCGCTTCCAGAGAAGACTCTAACAAAAGCCAGAATTTGATCATAGCAGCTTCCCTACAGTACTTCTCTGCATCCCCTCCATGGTTTCAGAGACTAGCAGAAACTACCACACTTAGGGCTGCTAGCTCTCCAAAGTAATGGATGCCCCTAGACTGCATGGTCTAGTCACATTAAAACATTAAGATAAGAACCGGGCCGCTATACCTTGGCTGACTCTTATCACCTCCTCCATGCACCAGGCAGAGCAGCTTGAACTGGACACAAATACACACGGAACACTAACACACAAGACCGATGTCGTGAACCGAGGACAAAAGAAGATTTGCAGCAACATGGAGGACTCTTGGACCACGCTTGCCAATGGGCAAGGCAATGGACAGGGCTCTGAGGAAGAACCTACGGTAGCCCTGGAAAAGCAAAGATGGTTCCAAAGAGATGTGGCTGCAACTGGCAAGATGAACGGGCAAGAAACCCTTTTAAAGTCCTAAAGATGCAGAGGATGGATGGAACAAGTCCCAGAACAGGGATCCAACAAAACGGAAGACTAACTATCCTGGATAATAAGGCCGGCTGCAAGGCTGCAGCAGAAGACAACTGACCGGATGCTTCCAAAACACAAGAGCGATCCACGCTTTAAAAATGTGAAGAAAGAAAAGCAGTGCCCCATCGACACTGCTTTGATCAGTACGAGCATTTGGGACCCTAGACATGGTGCCCAAGGCACATCCGGCATGCCTCGAGTACAAAAGAGGACATCAAGACCTGCAGAAAATTTCAGACACAGCACAGTGACTACACAAACTAGACAACAACAGATACAGGCTGGAACTGCCCTGCCCATGCAGGGTTTGGGCTCAGAAGTACGCCCCTCTGCCTTCACCTGCCCAAAGAGGACTCTCCCTGCACAGCCTAGGCTACCTTCAAAACCCCTCCCTGCTATCCCCAACCCGCCTCCCGCTTCCCAAATCTGGTCCCTCAACTTAGCTTTCAGAGGGCCACGAATGAAGCTGTCCTTGGCCAAAGCAGCTCAAATCACATCAGCTAACAGAAATAATCCTGCAGTCACTGGGTTCCTCTTCAGCATCTGCAAGGAAAACAAGGAGAAAAACACAGTGCCAAAACACGAGAACGATCCCGGCTTTAGGAGCACGATGCAAGAAAAGCAGTGCCCAATCGACAGTGCATTGATGGGTACAAGCATTCAGGACCCTAGATATGGTGCTCGAGGCATGTCCGGCATGCTGTAAAGGATCCCTCATTACAATGGTATGTGGCCAAGACTGGGATGATGTACGTGAGAGGATCACCTTTTAAATGTCTAAAGACACAAGATGCATGGAAGAAGTCTTAGGCCTACAGGGATCCTTGAAAATACAAGACTAGCGATTGTGGCCACCAACACAGTCTGCAAGGTCACAGGAAAAGATGGCTGACTAGAAACTTTGAAAATGTGAAGCCAATCCACACTTAGGTTATGATGCAAGAAGAACAGTGCCTAATTGGTATTGTACCCATGAGTACAGGCATTCAAAACCCTCGAGATGCTGCTCAAGTCATATGCTGCATTCCTTTAAAGCAAAGGGGACATCAAGGCTTAAGAAACATGAAAGAGAAACAGAATATAAAGCACACAGCACAGACAAGCTGGAACGGCCCTACCTGGAACATGCTAGCTTTGGGCTGAGAAGTAACACCCTTCAGCTCTCCATGCCCAAAGGGGACATTTCCTGCACAGCCCTCTCCCCTAGGCTACTTTTAAAACTCCACCCTGCCATCCCCAGCCTTCTCCCCTCTGTCACACCCCACCCTTGCCCCCGTCCCTCAACTTAGCTTTCAGACCACCAGGAGGCTTCCTCAGCAGAAAAAACTCCAAGAGCATCAGCTCCCTGGGATGATCCTACAGTTGCCAGGTTCCACTTGGCCATCTGTAAGAAAACCAATGAGAAAACTAAAATAGTGCCAACAGCCAGCATTGCACTGATCAATGTCAGCACCTTACATGACAACTTGCTCTGCCTAACTGCCATGTTCTTCCACTCACTTGCTCCACAGCAGTTCTTATGTTAGATGCTGCAGCTGTTATCACCCAGGGTAATTAAATTAAGAGAATTACTCACACCTGTGAGAAGTCTGCCCCATGCTCCTTCTCCCTACTACCCAGCTCATCTCAAATGCTCTTCCCATTCCCAAGGTGGCCCACACAGTGCCTGCCAAACCAAAAGTAAATACTATGTTGCCAAATAATACTTTGCTCTTCTAGACATACTCAACTTCCTCCTCACCATCAGCCCCACAATGATGAGAAAAAGCCTGACTACCTCACCGGCACCCCAAAATTCTCTGCTGTCTGCTTACTTCTCCTCTCCTCCTCACCACTTAAGTTGTAGGACCAGTAGTGGTGATACCCAGGACAAAAGAAAGATGAGCCATGGAGATCCTAATTCTAGGAAGTTACCAGACTTTAGTCACAGGAGTAAACAAGAAGAACTTGAAAAAGAATATTCTTATCAAAACCCAGTAAAGATTATTAACACAGAAGACATAAAAACACAGGACACTCACCACACAGCAATGGAGACTGGAATTACAGAGGCAGTCAGCCAATGAAAAACTCGCAACAGTGGGATTTGACTGCTCTAAGACCTAAATTGGAAACTCAATGACCGTAAAAAAACACAATGGATAACAGGGACAAGGTAACAACTGCTGTAAGCAATAACAAAGCAAACCTCACTGGTAAGTTCAGGAAAAATCCAAAACTCTACTAAATAAGGGAGGCTTGTGTGCCCACAGACCAGATGAAAAAGAGTTGCTCAGCTGCTAACTGTTACGAGCCAAAACAATATCCAATCTCTTCCCTGAGAAATGCAAGGGAAACAAGGGGCAGAATCCTGCACTGTAGATAGGCAGTGAGTCCATATGTTTAAGTAGCAAGGTGTCTGATATTCATAGGATCACCCGGTTGGAAAAGACTCATTGGATCATTGAGTCCAACCATTCCTATCAATCACTAAACCATGTCCCTCAGCACTTCGGCCACCCGTCCTTTAAACACCTCCAGGGAAGGTGACTCTACCACCTCCTTGGGCAGCCTTTGCCCATCCCTAATAACCCTTTCAGTGAAATATTTTTTCCTGATGTACAGCCTGAACCTTCCCTGGCAGAGCTTGAGGCTATTCCCTCTTGTCCTGTCCCCTGTCACTTTGGAGAGGTGGCCAGCTTCCTTATCTCCACAACCTCCTTTCAGCAATGAGGTCTCCCCTCAGCCTCCTCTTCTCCAGGCTAAACACCCCCAGCCCTCTCAGCCACTCCTCATAAGGCTTATTCACCAGCCCCCTCACCAGCTACAGTACTCTTCTCTGGACATTCAGATGGATGGAGACAGGATGGATGCAAAGAAGTTGGTTGAGGAACACAATAAGTAGAAAGTATAAGGGAGCAGAGATCTCACAGCCCTAGAGATTACATTTCTTAGGGTAACTAATGCTTTTCAAGTTGTGTCTCAACCTCATCGTTACCTCGTTGGCTACAGAGAGACTAGAACAACAGACACCTGAATGGCACTTGCATCTGACCACCAAACTGACCCAAGAAAGACTGATGAACCCATCTCCCTTTCCCCAAACCATTAAAGCCCTTTTCTACCCCTGAAGTATCAGAGAAGGAACCCTGCTCCTTCTTAACAGAACCTGTCCTATATTTTAACCCCCCTGACCCTTCTGTGTTGCTGTTCCTTGGGAGCTGGGCTCCTGAGCCCTTCCCAAGGCTCCCCTGGCCCCTTCTATCTTCCACCAACCCACAGACTCAACTTCCTACCACAGGCCAACAAGGCTCATTCCAGGTTATTATCACCCACAAGATGCCCATTACAAACTGCAGAGCCCCTAGGGCCAATACATCATGCCACACAGAATGAGGAACAACAACAAATCATCCCGTAACTAAAAACTCCAGGCAAAGCACCCAGAAAAAAAACAAAGAAGGAAAACAAACCATTAAAACATCTTGCCCCCTCCAACACCCAATCAAAAATTACTGACAAAAAAGCCCCATAGTTACAGCTGTATGTGCTGCTTTGCCTGGACTCTTCCAAAGCTCATACCTCCTCCAACAGATGCCTCTGCTTCTTTAGAGGATCAGAAAAAAAAAAAAATCAAAAAAAAAAGCCAAAAAACACCACTTACCCAACTAGCCTAAAATATATAATGAATTGAAACAGCAGCAAAACCCTAAACTCAAGGATAAACCACAACCTAAATGACCTCCAGAGGCAAGGCCTGTAGCTTATATACCCCCTGGCCCTTCCCACCCACCACCTGTGAATGGGGTGTGGTGAAGCCCTCACAAGTATAAAGAGTGCCTGGGGAGCAGCTGTGTTTTATTAACTCTGCCTTACATTCTCAGCTAGAACAACACTACTATGTGTCTGAAAGCATCCTTACAAGAAATAACAGTATGCGTGCTGTCACTGCAACATTGCTAGTTGTGACAGTGATGGAACTAGGTAACGAACATTTTAGACCTGGACTTTTTTGTTCCTTTCATTTATCGTGCTGCTACAATTACTGTTCCCAGGTATCCCTATACCCCTACTCTTTAATTTTTCTGTGCTCTTTTCTCTCTCTTTTTTCCCCCAGTCTACAGTATCAGTTCTCTGTCCATACTTTTTCTCTCCTTTTCCATCTTTCTACCAATTTGCGTTCCTCATTCTGTTGATACTCCCCTTTGCTCCTCTTGCTGTTTCTGAATCTTTGTGCTAGTCCCTCCCCTTTTTATAATCCTCTGTCAGTCTGTAGTGCTCCTAGTTCCTCTCAAAAAAGTCAGCGCTTTTTTATGTACACACATGGCCTTATGAGAAACAGCTGAGAGGACTGGGGTTGTTTAGTCTGGAGAAAAGGAGGCTGAGGGGAGACTTCATTGCTCTCTACAATTACCTGAAAGGAGATTGTAGAGAGGAGGATGATGGCCATTTCTCCCAAGTGACAGGGGACAGGACAAGAGGGAATGGCCTCAAGCTCCATCAGGGGAATCTGCAGCTTGCAGTGAAAGCGCTTCCAGAGGGAAGTCTAAAGAGGGCAAACACTTGATGGTAGCAGGTTCCCTGCGGGAGATACTCTCTTTTCCAAAATCACTTTATTAGGCGAAAGTAAGATACAATTCAGTACACTATCCTAAAGCTTGCTGTTAGGAGGGAATCTGCAGCTTGCAGTGAAAGTGCTTCAAGAGAGGACTCTAACGAGAGCCAGCATTTGATGGTAGCACCTTCCCTGCGGGAGATATTCTATTTTCCAAAATCGCATTATTAGCCGCATTTAAGTTACAATTCAGTACCCTATCCTAAAGCTTGCTGTTAGGAGGGAATCTGCAGCTTGCAGTGAAAGCGCTTCCAGAGGGGAGTCTAATGAGGGCAAACATTTGATGGTAGCAGCTTCCCTGCGGGAGATACTCTCTTTGCCAAAGTCGCATTATTAGGCGAAAGAAAGTTACAATTCAGTACCCTATCTTAAAGCTTGCTGTTAGGAGGGAATCTGCAGCTTGCAGTGAAAGCGCTTCCAGAGGGTAGTCTAATGAGGGCAAACACTTGATTGTAGCAGCTTCCCTGCGGGAGATACTCTCTTTTACAAAATCGCATTTATAGGCAAAAGTAAGATACAATTCAGTACCCTATCCTAAAGCTTGCTGTTAGGAAGGAATCTGCAGATTGCAGTGAAAGCGCTTCCAGAGGGGAGTCTAACGAGGGCAAACATTTGATGGTAGCAGCTTCCCTGCGGGAGATACTCTCTTTTCCATAATCGCATTATTAGCCGCATTAAAGTAACAATTCAGTACACTGTCCTACAGCTTGCTGTTAGGAGGGAATCTGCAGCTTGCAGGGAAAGCGCTTCCAGAGATGAGTCTAACGAGGGCAAACATTTGATGGTAGCAGCTTCCCTGCGGGAGATACTCTATTTGCCAAAATCGCATTATGAGGCGAAAGTAAGATACAATTCAGCACCCTATCCTAAAGCTTTCTGTTAGGAGGGAATCTGCAGCTTGCAGTGAAAGCGCTTCCAGAGGGGAGTCTAATGAGGGCAAACATTTGATGGTAGCAGCTTCCCTGCGGGAGATACTCTCTTTGATATAATCGCATTATTAGGTGAAAGTCAGTTACTGACTCCTGCAGGGAAGCTGCTACCATCAAATGTTTGCCCTCCTTAGACTCCCCTCTGGAAGTGCTTTCACTGCAAGCTGCAGATTCCCTCCTAACAGCAAGCTTTAGGATAGGGTACTGAATTGAAACTTACTTTCGCCTAATAATGCGATTGTGGAAAACAGAGTATCTCCCGCAGGGAAGCTGCTACCATGAAATGCTGGCTCTCGTTAGAGACCTCTCTTGAAGCGCTTCGACTGCAAGCTGCAGATTCCCTCCTAACAGCAAGCTTTAGGATAGGGTACTGAATTGTAACTTACTTTCGCCTAATAATACCATTTTGGAAAAGAGTGTATCTCCCGCAGAGAAGCTGCTACCATCAAACCTTTGCCCTCGTTAGACTCCCCTCTGGAAGCGCTTTCACTGCAAGCTGCAGATTCCCTCCTAACAGCAAGCTTTAGTATAGGGTACTTAATTGTATCTTAACTGCGGCTAATAAGGCGATTTTGGCAAAGAGAATATCTCCCGCAGGGAAGCTGTTACCATCAAATGTTTGCCCTCATTAGACTCCCCTCTGGAAGCGCTTTCACTGCAAGCTGCAGATTCCCTCCTAACAGCAATATTTAGGATAGGGTACTGAATTGTAACTTAACTGCGGCTAATAAGGCAAAATTGGAAAAGAGATTATCTCCCGCAGGGAAGCTGCTACCATCAAATGTTTGCCCTCATTAGACTCCCCTCTGGAAGCGCTTTCACTGCAAGGTGCAGATTCCCTCCTAACAGCAAGCTTTAGGATAGGGTACTGAATTGTAACTTAATTTCGCCTAATAATGCGATTTTGGCAAAGAGAGTATCTCCCGCAGGGAAGCTGCTACCATCAAACGTTTGCCCTCGTTAGACTCCCCTCCGGAAGCGCTTTCACTGCAAGCTGCAGATTCCCTCCTAACAGCAAGCTTTAGGATAGGGTACTGAATTGTAACTTACTTTCGCCGAATAATGCAATTTTGGCAAAGAGAGTATCTCCCGCAGGGAAGCTGCTAACATCAAATGTTTGCCCTCATTAGACTCCCCTCTGGAAGCGCTTTCACTGCAAGCTGCAGATTCCCTCCTAACAGCAAGCTTTAGGATAGGGTACTTAATTGTAACTTAACTGGGGCTAATAAGGCGATTTTGGCAAAGAGAGTATCTCCCGCAGGGAAGCTGCTACCATCAAATGTTTGCCCTCATTAGACTCCCCTCTGGAAGCGCTTTCACTGCAAGCTGCAGATTCCCTCCTAACAGTAAGCTTTAGGATAGTGTACTGAATTGTAACTTACTTTCGCCTAATAATGTGATTTTGGCAAAGAGAGTATCTCCCGCAGGGAAGCTGCTACCATCAAATATTTGCCCTCGTTAGACTCCCCTCTGGAAGCGCTTTCACTGCAAGCTGCAGATTCCCTCCTAACAGCAATATTTAGGATAGGGTACTGAATTGTAACTTAACTGCACCTAATAAGGCAAAATTGGAAAAGAGATTCTCTCCCGCAGGGAAGCTGCTACCATCAAATGTTTGCCCTCGTTAGACTCCCCTCTGGAAGCGCTTTCACTGCAAGGTGCAGATTCCCTCCTAACAGCAAGCTTTAGGATAGGGTACTGAATTGTAACTTAATTTCGCCTAATAATGCGATTTTGGCAAAGAGAGTATCTCCCGCGGGGAAGCTGCTACCATCAAACGTTTACCCTCGTTAGACTCCCCTCCGGAAGCGCTTTCACTGCAAGCTTCAGATTCCCTCCTAACAGCAAGCTTTAGGATAGGGTACTGAATTGTAACTTACTTTCGCCGAATAATGCGATTATGGCAAAGAGAGTATCTCCCGCAGGGAAGCTGCTAACATCAAATGTTTGCCCTCATTAGACTCCCCTCTGGAAGCGCTTTCACTGCAAGCTGCAGATTCCCTCCTAACAGCAAGCTTTAGGATAGGGTACTGAATTGTAACTTAACTGGGGCTAATAAGGCGATTTTGGCTAAGAGAGTATCTCCCGCAGGGAAGCTGCTACCATCAAATGTTTGCCCTCATTAGACTCCCCTCTGGAAGCGCTTTCACTGCAAGCTGCAGATTCCCTCCTAACAGCAAGCTTTAGGATAGGGTACTGAATTGAAACTTAACTGCGGATAATAAGGCAATTTTGGCAAAGAGAATATCTCCCGCAGGGAAGCTGCTACCATCAAATGTTTGCCCTCGTTAGACTCCCCTCTGGAAGTGCTTTCACTGCAAGCTGCAGATTCCCTCCTAACAGCAAGCTTTAGGATAGGGTACTGAATTGAAACTTACTTTCGCATAATAATGCGATTTTGGCAAAGAGAGTATCTCCCGCAGGGAAGCTGCTACCATCAAATGTTTGCCCTCATTAGACTCCCCTCTGGAAGCGCTTTCACTGCAAGCTGCAGATTCCCTCCTAACAGCAAGCTTTAGGATAGGGTACTGAATTGTAACTTACTTTCGCCTAATAATGCGATTTTGGCAAAGAGAGTATCTCCCGCAGGGAAGCTGCTACCATCAAATGTTTGCCCTCGTTAGACTCCCCTCTGGAAGCGCTTTCACTGCAAGCTGCAGATTCCCTCCTAAGAGCAAGCTTTAGGATAGGGTACTGAATTGAAACTTACTTTCGCATAATAATGCGATTTTGGCAAAGAGAGTATCTCCCGCAGGGAAGCTGCTACCATCAAATGTTTGCCCTCATTAGACTCCCCTCTGGAAGCGCTTTCACTGCAAGCTGCAGATTCCCTCCTAACAGCAAGCTTTAGGATAGGGTACTGAATTGTAACTTATCTGCGGCTAATAAGGCGATTTTGGGAAAGAGAATATCTCCCGCAGGGAAGCTGCTACCATCAAATGTTTGCCCTCATTAGACTCCCCTCTGGAAGCGCTTTCACTGCAAGCTGCAGATTCCCTCCTAACAGCAAGCTTTAGTATAGGGTACTGAATTGTAACTTACTTTCGCCTAATAATGCTATTTTGGCAAAGAGAGTATCTCCCGCAGGGAAGCTGCTACCATCAAATGTTTGCCCTCATTAGACTCCCCTCTGGAAGCGCTTTCACTGCAAGCTGCAGATTCCCTCCTAACAGCAAGCTTTAGGATAGGGTACTGAATTGTAACTTAATTTCGCATAATAATGCGATTTTGGCAAAGAGAGTATCTCCCGCAGGGAAGCTGCTACCATCAAACGTTTGCCCTCGTTAGACTCCCCTCCGGAAGCGCTTTCACTGCAAGCTGCAGATTCCCTCCTAACAGCAAGCTTTAGGATAGGGTACTGAATTGTAACTTACTTTCGCCTAATAATGCGATTTTGGCAAAGAGAGTATCTCCCGCAGGGAAGCTGCTACCATAAAATGTTTGCCCTCATTAGACTCCCCTCTGGTAGCGCTTTCACTGCAAGCTGCAGATTCCCTCCTAACAGCAAGCTTTAGGATAGGGTACTGAATTGAAACTTACTTTCGCATAATAATGCGATATTGGCAAAGAGAGTATCTCCCGCAGGGAAGCTGCTACCATCAAATGTTTGCCCTCGTTAGACTCCCCTCTTGAAGCGCTTTCACTGCAAGCTGCAGATTCCCTCCTAACAGCAAGCTTTAGGATAGGGTACTGAATTGTAACTTACTTTCGCCTAATAATGCGATTTTGGCAAAGAGAGTATCTCCCGCAGGGAAGCTGCTACCATCAAATGTTTGCCCTCGTTAGACTCCCCTCTGGAAGCGCTTTCACTGCAAGCTGTAGATTCCCTCCTAACAGCAAGCTTTAGGAAAGGGTACTGAATTGTAACTTACTTTCGCCTAATAATGCGATTATGGCAAAGAGAGTATCTCCCGCAGGGAAGCTGCTACCATCAAATGTTTCCCCTCATTAGACTCCCCTCTGGAAGCGCTTTCACTGCAAGCTTCAGATTCCCTCCTAACCGCAAGCTTTAGGATAGGGTACTGAATTGTATCTTAACTGCGGATAATAAGGCAAAATTGGCAAAGAGAGTATCTCCCGCAGGGAAGCTGCTACCATCAAATGTTTGCCCTCATTACACTCCCCTCTGGAAGCGCTTTCACTGCAAGCTGCAGATTCCCTCCTAACAGCAAGCTTTAGGATAGGGTACTGAATTGTAACTTAGTTTCGCCTAATAATGCGATTTTGGCAAAGAGAGTATCTCCCGCAGGGAAGCTGCTACCATCAAATGTTTGCCCTCGTTAGACTCCCCTCTGGAATCGCTTTCACTGCAAGCTGCAGATTCCCTCCTAAGAGCAAGCTTTAGGATAGGGTACTGAATTGAAACTTACTTTCGCATAATAATGCGATTTTGGCAAAGAGAGTATCTCCCGCAGGGAAGCTGCTACCATCAAATGTTTGCCCTCATTAGACTCCCCTCTGGAAGCGCTTTCACTGCAAGCTGCAGATTCCCTCCTAACAGCAAGCTTTAGGATAGGGTACTGAATTGCAACTTAACTGCGGCTAATAAGGCGATTTTGGCAAAGAGAATATCTCCCGCAGGGAAGCTGTTACCATCAAATGTTTGCCCTCATTAGACTGCCCTCTGGAACGCTTTCACTGCAAGCTGCAGATTCCCTCCTAACAGCAAGCTTTAGGATAGGGTACTGAATTGCAACTTAACTGCGGCTAATAAGGCGATTTTGGCAAAGAGAGTATCTCCCGCAACGAAGCTGCTACCATCAAGTGTTTGCCCTCATTAGACTCACCTCTGGAAGCGCTTTCACTGCAAGCTGCAGATTCCCTCCTAACAGCAAGCTTTAGGATAGGGTACTGAATTGTAACTTACTTTCGCCTAATAATGCTATTTTGGCAAAGAGAGTATCTCCCGCAGGGAAGCTGCTACCATCAAATGTTTGCCCTCATTAGACTCCCCTCTGGAAGCGCTTTCACTGCAAGCTGCAGATTCCCTCCTAACAGCAAGCTTTAGGATAGGGTACTGAATTGTATCTTAATTTCGCCTAATAATGCGATTTTGGCAAAGAGAGTATCTCCCGCAGGGAAGCTGCTACCATCAAATGTTTGCCCTCATTAGACTCCCCTCTGGTAGCGCTTTTACTGCAAGCTGCAGATTCCCTCCTAAAAGCAAGCTCTAGGATAGGGTACTGAATTGTAACTTACTTTCGCCTAATAATGCGATTTTGGCAAAGAGAGTATCTCCCGCAGGGAAGCTGCTACCATCAAATGTTTGCCCTCATTAGACTCCCCTCTGGAAGCGCTTTCACTGCAAGCTGCAGATTCCCTCCTAACAGCAAGCTTTAGGATAGGGTACTGAATTGTAACTTAACTGCGGCTAATAAGGCGATTTTGGCAAAGAGAGTATCTCCCGCAACGAAGCTGCTACCATCAAGTGTTTGCCCTCATTAGACTCACCTCTGGAAGCGCTTTCACTGCAAGCTGCAGATTCCCTCCTAACAGCAAGCTTTAGGATAGGGTACTGAATTGTAACTTACTTTCGCCTAATAATGCTATTTTGGCAAAGAGAGTATCTCCCGCAGGGAAGCTGCTACCATCAAATGTTTGCCCTCATTAGACTCCCCTCTGGAAGCGCTTTCACTGCAAGCTGCAGATTCCCTCCTAACAGCAAGCTTTAGGATAGGGTACTGAATTGTAACTTAATTTCGCCTAATAATGCGATTTTGGCAAAGAGAGTATCTCCCGCAGGGAAGCTGCTACCATCAAATGTTTGCCCTCATTAGACTCCCCTCCGGAAGCGCTTTCACTGCAAGCTGCAGATTCCCTCCTAACAGCAAGCTTTAGGATAGGGTACTGAATTGTAACTTACTTTCGCCTAATAATGCGATTTTGGCAAAGAGAGTATCTCCCGCAGGGAAGCTGCTACCATCAAATGTTTGCCCTCATTAGACTCCCCTCTGGTAGCGCTTTCACTGCAAGCTGCAGATTCCCTCCTAAAAGCAAGCTCTAGGATAGGGTACTGAATTGTAACTTACTTTCGCCTAATAATGCGATTTTGGCAAAGAGAGTATCTCCCGCAGGGAAGCTGCTACCATCAAATGTTTGCCCTCATTAGACTCCCCTCTGGAAGCGCTTTCACTGCAAGCTGCAGATTCCCTCCTAACAGCAAGCTTTAGGATAGGGTACTGAATTGTAACTTAACTGCGGCTAATAAGGCGATTTTGGCAAAGAGAATATCTCCCGCAGGGAAGCTGCTACCATCAAATGTTTGCCCTCATTAGACTCCCCTCTGGAAGCGCTTTCACTGCAAGCTGCAGATTCCCTCCTAACAGCAAGCTTTAGGATAGGGTACTGAATTGTAACTTAATTTCGCCTAATAATGCGATTTTGGCAAAGAGAGTATCTCCCGCAGGGAAGCTGCTACCATCAAACGTTTGCCCTCATTAGACTCCCCTCCGGAATCGCTTTCACTGCAAGCTGCAGATTCCCTCCTAACAGCAAGCTTTAGGATAGGGTACTGAATTGTAACTTACTTTCGCCTAATAATGCGATTTTGGCAAAGAGAGTATCTCCCGCAGGGAAGCTGCTACCATCAAATGTTTGCCCTCATTAGACTCCCCTCTGGTAGCGCTTTCACTGCAAGCTGCAGATTCCCTCCTAAAAGCAAGCTCTAGGATAGGGTACTGAATTGTAACTTACTTTCGCCTAATAATGCGATTTTGGCAAAGAGAGTATCTCCCGCAGGGAAGCTGCTACCATCAAATGTTTGCCCTCGTTAGACTCCCTTCTAGAAGCGCTTTCACTGCAAGCTGCAGATTCTCTCCTAGCAGCAAGCTTTAGGATAGGGTACTGAATTGAAACTTACTTTCGCATAATAATGCGATTTTGACAAAGAGAGTATCTCCAGCAACGAAGCTGCTACCATCAAGTGTTTGCCCTCATTAGACTCACCTCTGGAAGCGCTTTCACTGCAAGCTGCAGATTCCCTCCTAACAGCAAGCTTTAGGATAGGGTACTGAATTGTAACTTAACTGCGGCTAATAAGGCGATTTTGGCAAAGAGAATATCTCCCGCAGGGAAGCTGTTACCATCAAATGTTTGCCCTCATTAGACTCCCCTCTGGAAGCGCTTTCACTGCAAGCTTCAGATTCCCTCCTAACAGCAAGCTTTAGGATAGGGTACTGAATTGTATCTTAACTGCGGAAAATAAGGCAAAATTGGAAAAGAGATTATATCCCGCAGGGAAGCTGCTACCATCAAATGTTTGCCCTCGTTAGACTCCCCTCTGGAAGCGCTTTCACTGCAAGCTGCAGATTCCCTCCTAACAGCAAGCTTTAGGATAGGGTACTGAATTGTAACTTAATTTCGCCTAATAATGCGATTTTGGCAAAGAGAGTATCTCCCGCGGGGAAGCTGCTACCATCAAACGTTTACCCTCGTTAGACTCCCCTCCGGAAGCGCTTTCACTGCAAGCTTCAGATTCCCTCCTAACAGCAAGCTTTAGGATAGTGTACTGAATTGTAACTTACTTTCGCCGAATAATGCGATTTTGGCAAAGAGAGTATCTCCCGCAGGGAAGCTGCTACCATCAAATGTTTGCCCTCATTAGACTCCCCTCTGGAAGCGCTTTCACTGCAAGCTGCAGATTCCCTCCTAACAGCAAGCTTTAGGATAGGGTACTGAATTGTAGCTTAACTGGGGCTAATAATGCGATTTTGGCAAAGAGACTATCTCCCGCAGGGAAGCTGCTACCATCAAATGTTTGCCCTCATTAGACTCCCCTCTGGAAGCGCTTTCACTGCAAGCTGCAGATTCCCTCCTAACAGCAAGCTTTAGGATAGGGTACTGAATTGTATCTTACTTTCGCCTAATAATGCGATTTTGGCAAAGAGAGTATCTCCCGCAGGGAAGCTGCTACCATCAAATGTTTGCCCTCATTAGACTCCCCTCTGGAAGCGCTTTCACTGCAAGCTGCAGATTCCCTCCTAACAGCAAGCTTTAGGATAGTGTACTGAATTGTAACTTACTTTCGCCTAATAATGTGATTTTGGCAAAGAGAGTATCTCCCGCAGGGAAGCTGCTACCATCAAATATTTGCCCTCGTTAGACTCCCCTCTGGAAGCGCTTTCACTGCAAGCTGCAGATTCCCTCCTAACAGCAATCTTTAGGATAGGGTACTGAATTGTAACTTACTTTCGCCTAATAATGCGATTTTGGCAAAGAGAGTATCTCCCGCAGGGAAGCTGCTACCATCAAATGTTTGCCCTCATTAGACTCCCCTCTGGAAGCGCTTTCACTGCAAGCTGCAGATTCCCTCCTAACAGGAAGCTTTAGGATAGGGTACTGAATTGTAACTTAACTGCGGCTAATAAGGCGATTTTTGGAAAGAGAATATCTCCCGCAGGGAAGCTGCTACCATCAAATGTTTGCCCTCATTAGACTCCCCTCTGGAAGCGCTTTCACTGCAAGCTGCAGATTCCCTCCTAACAGCAAGCTTTAGGATAGGGTACTGAATTGTAACTTACTTTCGCCTAATAATGCGATTTTGGCAAAGAGAGTATCTCCCGCAGGGAAGCTGCTACCATCAAATGTTTGCCCTCGTTAGACTCCCCTCTGGAAGCGCTTTCACTGCAAGCTGCAGATTCCCTCCTAACAGCAAGCTTTAGGATAGGGTACTGAATTGTAACTTACTTTCGCCTAATAATGCGATTTTGGCAAAGAGAGTATCTCCCGCAGGGAAGCTGCTACCATCAAATGTTTGCCCTCATTAGACTCCCCTCTGGTAGCGCTTTCACTGCAAGCTGCAGATTCCCTCCTAAAAGCAAGCTTTAGTATAGGGTACTGAATTGTAACTTAACTGCGGCTAATAAGGCAATTTTGGCAATGAGAATATCTCCCGCAGGGAAGCTGCTACCATCAAATGTTTGCCCTCGTTAGACTCCCCTCTGGAAGTGCTTTCACTGCAAGCTTCAGATTCCCTCCTAACAGCAAGCTTTAGGATAGGGTACTGAATTGAAACTTACTTTCGCATAATAATGCGATTTTGGCAAAGAGAGTATCTCCCGCAGGGAAGCTGCTACCATCAAATGTTTGCCCTCATTAGACTCCCCTCTGGAAGCGCTTTCACTGCAAGCTGCAGATTCCCTCCTAACAGCAAGCTTTAGGATAGGGTACTGAATTGTAACTTACTTTCGCCTAATAATGCGATTTTGGCAAAGAGAGTATCTCCCGCAGGGAAGCTGCTACCATCAAATGTTTGCCCTCGTTAGACTCCCCTCTGGAAGCGCTTTCACTGCAAGCTGCAGATTCCCTCCTAAGAGCAAGCTTTAGGATAGGGTACTGAATTGAAACTTACGTTCGCATAATAATGCGATTTTGGCAAAGAGAGTATCTCCCGCAGGGAAGCTGCTACCATCAAATGTTTGCCCTCATTAGACTCCCCTCTGGAAGCGCTTTCACTGCAAGCTGCAGATTCCCTCCTAACAGCAAGCTTTAGGATAGGGTACTGAATTGTAACTTAACTGCGGCTAATAAGGCGATTTTGGCAAAGAGAATATCTCCCGCAGGGAAGCTGCTACCATCAAATGTTTGCCCTCATTAGACTCCCCTCTGGAAGCGCTTTCACTGCAAGCTGCAGATTCCCTCCTAACAGCAAGCTTTAGGATAGGGTACTGAATTGAAACTTACTTTCGCATAATAATGCGATATTGGCAAAGAGAGTATCTCCCGCAGGGAAGCTGCTACCATCAAATGTTTGCCCTCGTTAGACTCCCCTCTGGAAGCGCTTTCACTGCAAGCTGCAGATTCCCTCCTAACAGCAAGCTTTAGGATAGGGTACTGAATTGAAACTTACTTTCGCCTAATAATGCGATTTTGGAAAAGAGAGTATCTCCCGCAGGGAAGCTGCTACCATCAAATGTTTGCCCTCATTAGACTCCCCTCTGGAAGCGCTTTCACTGCAAGCTGCAGATTCCCTCCTAACAGCAAGCTTTAGGATAGGGTACTGAATTGTAACTTACTTTCGCCTAATAATGCGATTTTGGCAAAGAGAGTATCTCCCGCAGGGAAGCTGCTACCATCAAATGTTTGCCCTCGTTAGACTCCCCTCTGGAAGCGCTTTCACTGCAAGCTGCAGATTCCCTCCTAACAGCAAGCTTTAGGAAAGGGTACTGAATTGTAACTTAATTTCGCCTAATAATGCGATTTTGGCAAAGAGAGTATCTCCCGCAGGGAAGCTGCTACCATCAAATGTTTGCCCTCATTAGACTCCCCTCTGGAAGCGCTTTCACTGCAAGCTGCAGATTCCCTCCTAACCGCAAGCTTTAGGATAGGGTACTGAATTGTATCTTTACTGCGGATAATAAGGCAAAATTGGAAAAGAGATTATCTCCCGCAGGGAAGCTGCTACCATCAAATGTTTGCCCTCGTTAGACTCCCTTCTAGAAGCGCTTTCACTGCAAGCTGCAGATTCTCTCCTAGCAGCAAGCTTTAGGATAGGGTACTGAATTGAAGCTTACTTTCGCATAATAATGCGATTTTGGCAAAGAGAGTATCTCCAGCAACGAAGCTGCTACCATCAAGTGTTTGCCCTCATTAGACTCACCTCTGGAAGCGCTTTCACTGCAAGCTGCAGATTCCCTCCTAACAGCAAGCTTTAGGATAGGGTACTGAATTGTAACTTAACTGCGGCTAATAAGGCGATTTTGGCAAAGAGAATATCTCCCGCAGGGAAGCTGTTACCATCAAATGTTTGCCCTCATTAGACTCCCCTCTGGAAGCGCTTTCACTGCAAGCTTCAGATTCCCTCCTAACAGCAAGCTTTAGGATAGGGTACTGAATTGTATCTTAACTGCGGATAATAAGGCAAAATTGGAAAAGAGATTATATCCCGCAGGGAAGCTGCTACCATCAAATGTTTGCCCTCGTTAGACTCCCCTCTGGAAGCGCTTTCACTGCAAGCTGCAGATTCCCTCCTAACAGCAAGCTTTAGGATAGGGTACTGAATTGTAACTTAATTTCGCCTAATAATGCGATTTTGGCAAAGAGAGTATCTCCCGCGGGGAAGCTGCTACCATCAAACGTTTACCCTCGTTAGACTCCCCTCTGGAAGCGCTTTCACTGCAAGCTTCAGATTCCCTCCTAACAGCAAGCTTTAGGATAGTGTACTGAATTGTAACTTACTTTCGCCGAATAATGCGATTTTGGCAAAGAGAGTATCTCCCGCAGGGAAGCTGCTACCATCAAATGTTTGCCCTCATTAGACTCCCCTCTGGAAGCGCTTTCACTGCAAGCTGCAGATTCCCTCCTAACAGCAAGCTTTAGGATAGGGTACTGAATTGTAACTTAACTGGGGCTAATAAGGCGATTTTGGCAAAGAGACTATCTCCCGCAGGGAAGCTGCTACCATCAAATGTTTGCCCTCATTAGACTCCCCTCTGGAAGCGCTTTCACTGCAAGCTGCAGATTCCCTCCTAACAGCAAGCTTTAGGATAGGGTACTGAATTGTATCTTACTTTCGCCTAATAATGCGATTTTGGCAAAGAGAGTATCTCCCGCAGGGAAGCTGCTACCATCAAATGTTTGCCCTCATTAGACTCCCCTCTGGAAGCGCTTTCACTGCAAGCTGCAGATTCCCTCCTAACAGCAAGCTTTAGGATAGTGTACTGAATTGTAACTTACTTTCGCCTAATAATGTGATTTTGGCAAAGAGAGTATCTCCCGCAGGGAAGCTGCTACCATCAAATATTTGCCCTCGTTAGACTCCCCCTCTGGAAGCGCTTTCACTGCAAGCTGCAGATTCCCTCCTAACAGCAAGCTTTAGGATAGGGTACTGAATTGTAACTTACTTTCGCCTAATATTGCGATTTTGGCAAAGAGAGTATCTCCCGCAGGGAAGCTGCTACCATCAAATGTTTGCTCTCATTAGACTCCCCTCTGGAAGCGCTTTCACTGCAAGCTGCAGATTCCCTCCTAACAGGAAGCTTTAGGATAGGGTACTGAATTGTAACTTAACTGCGGCTAATAAGGCGATTTTTGGAAAGAGAATATCTCCCGCAGGGAAGCTGCTACCATCAAATGTTTGCCCTCATTAGACTCCCCTCTGGAAGCGCTTTCACTGCAAGCTGCAGATTCCCTCCTAACAGCAAGCTTTAGGATAGGGTACTGAATTGTAACTTACTTTCGCCTAATAATGCGATTTGGCAAAGAGAGTATCTCCCGCAGGGAAGCTGCTACCATCAAATGTTTGCCCTCGTTAGACTCCCCTCTGGAAGCGCTTTCACTGCAAGCTGCAGATTCCCTCCTAACAGCAAGCTTTAGGATAGGGTACTGAATTGTAACTTACTTTCGCCTAATAATGCGATTTTGGCAAAGAGAGTATCTCCCGCAGGGAAGCTGCTACCATCAAATGTTTGCCCTCATTAGACTCCCCTCTGGAAGCGCTTTCACTGCAAGCTGCAGATTCCCTCCTAACAGCAAGCTTTAGGATAGTGTACTGAATTGTAACTTACTTTCGCCTAATAATGTGATTTTGGCAAAGAGAGTATCTCCCGCAGGGAAGCTGCTACCATCAAATATTTGCCCTCGTTAGACTCCCCTCTGGAAGCGCTTTCACTGCAAGCTGCAGATTCCCTCCTAACAGCAATCTTTAGGATAGGGTACTGAATTGTAACTTACTTTCGCCTAATAATGCGATTTTGGCAAAGAGAGTATCTCCCGCAGGGAAGCTGCTACCATCAAATGTTTGCCCTCATTAGACTGCCCTCTGGAAGCGCTTTCACTGCAAGCTGCAGATTCCCTCCTAACAGGAAGCTTTAGGATAGGGTACTGAATTGTAACTTAACTGCGGCTAATAAGGCGATTTTTGGAAAGAGAATATCTCCCGCAGGGAAGCTGCTACCATCAAATGTTTGCCCTCATTAGACTCCCCTCTGGAAGCGCTTTCACTGCAAGCTGCAGATTCCCTCCTAACAGCAAGCTTTAGGATAGGGTACTGAATTGTAACTTACTTTCGCCTAATAATGCGATTTTGGCAAAGAGAGTATCTCCCGCAGGGAAGCTGCTACCATCAAATGTTTGCCCTCATTAGACTCCCCTCTGGAAGCGCTTTCACTGCAAGCTGCAGATTCCCTCCTAACAGCAAGCTTTAGGATAGTGTACTGAATTGTAACTTACTTTCGCCTAATAATGTGATTTTGGCAAAGAGAGTATCTCCCGCAGGGAAGCTGCTACCATCAAATATTTGCCCTCGTTAGACTCCCCTCTGGAAGCGCTTTCACTGCAAGCTGCAGATTCCCTCCTAACAGCAATCTTTAGGATAGGGTACTGAATTGTAACTTACTTTCGCCTAATAATGCGATTTTGGCAAAGAGAGTATCTCCCGCAGGGAAGCTGCTACCATCAAATGTTTGCCCTCATTAGACTCCCCTCTGGAAGCGCTTTCACTGCAAGCTGCAGATTCCCTCCTAACAGGAAGCTTTAGGATAGGGTACTGAATTGTAACTTAACTGCGGCTAATAAGGCGATTTTTGGAAAGAGAATATCTCCCGCAGGGAAGCTGCTACCATCAAATGTTTGCCCTCATTAGACTCCCCTCTGGAAGCGCTTTCACTGCAAGCTGCAGATTCCCTCCTAACAGCAAGCTTTAGGATAGGGTACTGAATTGTAACTTACTTTCGCCTAATAATGCGATTTTGGCAAAGAGAGTATCTCCCGCAGGGAAGCTGCTACCATCAAATGTTTGCCCTCGTTAGACTCCCCTCTGGAAGCGCTTTCACTGCAAGCTGCAGATTCCCTCCTAACAGCAAGCTTTAGGATAGGGTACTGAATTGTAACTTACTTTCGCCTAATAATGCGATTTTGGCAAAGAGAGTATCTCCCGCAGGGAAGCTGCTACCATCAAATGTTTGCCCTCATTAGACTCCCCTCTGGTAGCGCTTTCACTGCAAGCTGCAGATTCCCTCCTAAAAGCAAGCTTTAGGATAGGGTACTGAATTGTAACTTAACTGCGGCTAATAAGGCAATTTTGGCAATGAGAATATCTCCCGCAGGGAAGCTGCTACCATCAAATGTTTACCCTCGTTAGACTCCCCTCTGGAAGTGCTTTCACTGCAAGCTTCAGATTCCCTCCTAACAGCAAGCTTTAGGATAGGGTACTGAATTGAAACTTACTTTCGCATAATAATGCGATTTTGGCAAAGAGAGTATCTCCCGCAGGGAAGCTGCTACCATCAAATGTTTGCCCTCATTAGACTCCCCTCTGGAAGCGCTTTCACTGCAAGCTGCAGATTCCCTCCTAACAGCAAGCTTTAGGATAGGGTACTGAATTGTAACTTACTTTCGCCTAATAATGCGATTTTGGCAAAGAGAGTATCTCCCGCAGGGAAGCTGCTACCATCAAATGTTTGCCCTCGTTAGACTCCCCTCTGGAAGCGCTTTCACTGCAAGCTGCAGATTCCCTCCTAAGAGCAAGCTTTAGGATAGGGTACTGAATTGAAACTTACTTTCGCATAATAATGCGATTTTGGCAAAGAGAGTATCTCCCGCAGGGAAGCTGCTACCATCAAATGTTTGCCCTCATTAGACTCCCCTCTGGAAGCGCTTTCACTGCAAGCTGCAGATTCCCTCCTAACAGCAAGCTTTAGGATAGGGTACTGAATTGTAACTTAACTGCGGCTAATAAGGCGATTTTGGCAAACAGAATATCTCCCGCAGGGAAGCTGCTACCATCAAATGTTTGCCCTCATTAGACTCCCCTCTGGAAGCGCTTTCACTGCAAGCTGCAGATTCCCTCCTAACAGCAAGCTTTAGGATAGGGTACTGAATTGAAACTTACTTTCGCATAATAATGCGATATTGGCAAAGAGAGTATCTCCCGCAGGGAAGCTGCTACCATCAAATGTTTGCCCTCGTTAGACTCCCCTCTGGAAGCGCTTTCACTGCAAGCTGCAGATTCCCTCCTAACAGCAAGCTTTAGGATAGGGTACTGAATTGAAACTTACTTTCGCCTAATAATGCGATTTTGGAAAAGAGAGTATCTCCCGCAGGGAAGCTGCTACCATCAAATGTTTGCCCTCATTAGACTCCCCTCTGGAAGCGCTTTCACTGCAAGCTGCAGATTCCCTCCTAACAGCAAGCTTTAGGATAGGGTACTGAATTGTAACTTACTTTCGCCTAATAATGCGATTTTGGCAAAGAGAGTATCTCCCGCAGGGAAGCTGCTACCATCAAATGTTTGCCCTCGTTAGACTCCCCTCTGGAAGCGCTTTCACTGCAAGCTGCAGATTCCCTCCTAACAGCAAGCTTTAGGAAAGGGTACTGAATTGTAACTTAATTTCGCCTAATAATGCGATTTTGGCAAAGAGAGTATCTCCCGCAGGGAAGCTGCTACCATCAAATGTTTGCCCTCGTTAGACACCCTTCTAGAAGCGCTTTCACTGCAAGCTGCAGATTCTCTCCTAACAGCAAGCTTTAGGATAGGGTACTGAATTGTAACTTACTTTCGCCTAATAATGCGATTTTGGCAAAGAGAGTATCTCCCGCAGGGAAGCTGCTACCATCAAATGTTTGCCCTCGTTAGACTCCCTTCTGGAAGCGCTTTCACTGCAAGCTGCAGATTCCCTCCTAACAGCAAGCTTTAGGATAGGGTGCTGAATTGTAACTTAACTGCGGCTAATAAGGCGATTTTGGCAAAGAGAATATCTCCCGCAGGGAAGCTGTTACCATCAAATGTTTGCCCTCATTAGACTCACGTCTGGAAGCGCTTTCACTGCAAGCTGCAGATTCCCTCCTAACAGCAAGCTTTAGGATAGGGTACTGAATTGTAACTTAACTGCGGCTAATAAGGCGATTTTGGCAAAGAGAATATCTCCCGCAGGGAAGCTGTTACCATCAAATGTTTGCCCTCATTAGACTCACGTCTGGAAGCGCTTTCACTGCAAGCTGCAGATTCCCTCCTAACAGCAAGCTTTAGGATAGGGTACTGAATTGTAACTTAACTGCGGCTAATAAGGCGATTTTGGCAAAGAGAATATCTCCCGCAGGGAAGCTGTTACCATCAAATGTTTGCCCTCATTAGACTCCCCTCTGGAAGCGCTTTCACTGCAAGCTTCAGATTCCCTCCTAACAGCAAGCATTAGGATAGGGTACTGAATTGTATCTTAACTGCGGATAATAAGGCAAAATTGGAAAAGAGATTATATCCCGCAGGGAAGCTGCTACCATCAAATGTTTGCCCTCGTTAGACTCCCCTCTGGAAGCGCTTTCACTGCAAGCTGCAGATTCCCTCCTAACAGCAAGCTTTAGGATAGGGTACTGAATTGTAACTTAATTTCGCCTAATAATGCGATTTTGGCAAAGAGAGTATCTCCCGCAGGGAAGCTGCTACCATCAAACGTTTGCCCTCGTTAGACTCCCCTCCGGAAGCGCTTACACTGCAAGCTGCAGATTCCCTCCTAACAGGAAGCTTTAGGATAGGGTACTGAATTGTAACTTACTTTCGCCCAATAATGCGATTTTGGCAAAGAGATTATCTCCCGTAGGGAAGCTGCTACTATCTAATGTTTGCCCTCGTTAGACTCCCCTCTGGAAGCGCTTTGACTGCAAGCTGCAGATTCCCTCCTAACAGCAAGCTTTAGGATAGGGTACTGAATTTTAACTTACTTTCGCGTAATAATACGATTTTGGCAAAGAGAGTATCTCCCGCAGGGAAGCTGCTACCATCAAATGTTTGCCCTCCTTAGACTCCCCTCTGGAAGCGCTTTCACTGCAAGCTGCAGATTCCCTCCTAACAGCAAGCTTTAGGATAGGGTACTGAATTGTAACTTACTTTCGCCTAATAATGCGATTTTGGCAAAGAGAGTATCTCCCGCAGGGAAGCTGCTACCATCAAATGTTTGCCCTCATTAGACTCCCCTCTGGAAGCGCTTTCACTGCAAGCTGCAGATTCCCTCCTAACAGCAAGCTTTAGGATAGTGTACTGAATTGTAACTTAACTGCGGCTAACAGGGCGATTTTGGCAAAGAGAGTATCTCCCGCAGGGAAGCTGCTACCATCAAATGTTTGCCCTCATTAGACTCCCCTCTGGAAGCGCTTTCACTGCAAGCTGCAGATTCCCTCCTAACAGCAAGCTTTAGGATAGGGTACTGAATTGTAACTTAACTGCGGATAATAAGGCAAAATTGGAAAAGAGATTATCTCCCGCAGGGAAGCTGCTACCATCAAATGTTTGCCCTCGTTAGACTCCCTTCTGGAAGCGCTTTCACTGCAAGCTGCAGATTCCCTCCTAACAGCAAGCTTTAGGATAGGGTACAGAATTGTAACTTACTTTCGCCTAATAATGCGATTTTGGCAAAGAGAGTATCTCCCGCAGGGAAGCTGCTACCATCAAACGTTTGCCCTCGTTAGACTCCCCTCCGGAAGGGCTTTCACTGTAAGCTGCAGATTCCCTCCTAACAGCAAGCTTTAGGATAGGGTACTGAATTGTAACTTACTTGCGCCTAATAATGCGATTTTGGCAAAGAGAGTATCTCCCGCAGGGAAGCTGCTACCATCAAATGTTTGCCCTCATTAGACTCCCTTCTGGAAGCGCTTTCACTGCAAGCTGCAGATTCCCTCCTAACAGCAAGCTTTAGGATAGGGTACTGAATTGTAACTTACTTTCGCCTAATAATGCGATTTTGGCAAAGAGAGTATCTCCCGCAGGGAAGCTGCTACCATCAAATGTTTGCCCTCGTTAGACTCCCCTCTGGAAGTGATTTCACTGCAAGCTGCAGATTCCCTCCTAACAGCAAGCTTTAGGATAGGGTACTGAATTGTAACTTACTTTCGCCTAATAATGCGATTTTGTCAAAGAGAGTATCTCCCGCAGGGAAGCTGCTACCATCAAATGTTTGCCCTCATTAGACTCCCCTCTGGAAGCGCTTTCACTGCAAGCTGCAGATTCCCTCCTAACAGCAAGCTTTAGCATAGTGTACTGAATTGTAATTTAACTGCGGCTAATAAGGCGATTTTGGCAAAGAGAATATCTCCCGCAGGGAAGCTGTTACCATCAAATGTTTGCCCTCATTAGACTCCCCTCTGGAAGCGCTTTCACTGCAAGCTGCAGATTCCCTCCTAAGAGCAAGCTTTAGGATAGGGTACTGAATTGAATCTTACTTTCGCATAATAATGCGAATTTGGCAAAGAGAGTATCTCCCGCAGGGAAGCTGCTACCATCAAATGTTTGCCCTCATTAGACTCCCCTCTGGAAGCGCTTTCACTGCAAGCTGCAGATTCCCTCCTAACAGCAAGCTTTAGCATAGGGTACTGAATTGTAACTTAACTGCGGCTAATAAGGCGATTTTGGCAAAGAGAATATCTCCCGCAGGGAAGCTGCTACCATCAAATGTTTGCCCTCATTAGACTCCCCTCTGGAAGCGCTTTCACTGCAAGCTGCAGATTCCCTCCTAACAGCAAGCTTTAGGATAGGGTACTGAATTGAAACTTACTTTCGCATAATAATGCGATATTGGCAAAGAGAGTATCTCCCGCAGGGAAGCTGCTACCATCAAATGTTTGCCCTCGTTAGACTCCCCTCTTGAAGCGCTTTCACTGCAAGCTGCAGATTCCCTCCTAACAGCAAGCTTAAGGATAGGGTACTGAATTGAAACTTACTTTCGCCTAATAATGCGATTTTGGAAAAGAGAGTATCTCCCGCAGGGAAGCTGCTACCATCAAATGTTTGCCCTCATTAGACTCCCCTCTGGAAGCGCTTTCACTGCAAGCTGCAGATTCCCTCCTAACAGCAAGCTTTAGGATATGGTACTGAATTGTAACTTACTTTCGCCTAATAATGCGATTTTGGCAAAGAGAGTATCTCCCGCAGGGAAGCTGCTACCATCAAATGTTTGCCCTCGTTAGACTCCCCTCTGGAAGCGCTTTCACTGCAAGCTGCAGATTCCCTCCTAACAGCAAGCTTTAGGAAAGGGTACTGAATTGTAACTTAATTTCGCCTAATAATGCAATTTTGGCAAAGAGAGTATCTCCCGCAGGGAAGCTGCTACCATCAAATGTTTCCCCTCATTAGACTCCCCTCTGGAAGCGCTTTCACTGCAAGCTTCAGATTCCCTCCTAACCGCAAGCTTTAGGATAGGGTACTGAATTGTATCTTTACTGCGGATAATAAGGCAAAATTGGAAAAGAGATTATCTCCCGCAGGGAAGCTGCTACCATCAAATGTTTGCCCTCGTTAGACTCCCTTCTAGAAGCGCTTTCACTGCAAGCTGCAGATTCTCTCCTAACAGCAAGCTTTAGGATAGGGTACTGAATTGTAACTTACTTTCGCCTAATAATGCGATTTTGGCAAAGAGAGTATCTCCCGCAGGGAAGCTGCTACCATCAAATGTTTGCCCTCGTTAGACTCCCTTCTGGAAGCGCTTTCACTGCAAGCTGCAGATTCCCTCCTAACAGCAAGCTTTAGGATAGGGTGCTGAATTGTAACTTAACTGCGGCTAATAAGGCGATTTTGGCAAAGAGAGTATCTCCAGCAACGAAGCTGCTATCATCAAGTGTTTGCCCTCATTAGACTCACGTCTGGAAGCGCTTTCACTGCAAGCTGCAGATTCCCTCCTAACAGCAAGCTTTAGGATAGGGTACTGAATTGTAACTTAACTGCGGCTAATAAGGCGATTTTGGCAAAGAGAATATCTCCCGCAGGGAAGCTGTTACCATCAAATGTTTGCCCTCATTAGACTCCCCTCTGGAAGCGCTTTCACTGCAAGCTTCAGATTCCCTCCTAACAGCAAGCATTAGGATAGGGTACTGAATTGTATCTTAACTGCGGATAATAAGGCAAAATTGGAAAAGAGATTATATCCCGCAGGGAAGCTGCTACCATCAAATGTTTGCCCTCGTTAGACTCCCCTCTGGAAGCGCTTTCACTGCAAGCTGCAGATTCCCTCCTAACAGCAAGCTTTAGGATAGGGTACTGAATTGTAACTTACTTTCGCCTAATAATGCGATTTTGGCAAAGGGAGTATCTCCCGCAGGGAAGCTGCTACCATCAAATGTTTGCCCTCATTAGACTCCCCTCTGGAAGCGCTTTCACTGCAAGCTGCAGATTCCCTCCTAACAGCAAGCTTTAGGATAGTGTACTGAATTGTAACTTAACTGCGGCTAACAGGGCGATTTTGGCAAAGAGAGTATCTCCCGCAGGGAAGCTGCTACCATCAAATGTTTGCCCTCATTAGACTCCCCTCTGGAAGCGCTTTCACTGCAAGCTGCAGATTCCCTCCTAACAGCAAGCTTTAGGATAGGGTACTGAATTGTAACTTAACTGCGGATAATAAGGCAAAATTGGAAAAGAGATTATCTCCCGCAGGGAAGCTGCTACCATCAAATGTTTGCCCTTGTTAGACTCCCTTCTTGAAGCGCTTTCACTGCAAGCTGCAGATTCCCTCCTAACAGCAAGCTTTAGGATAGGGTACAGAATTGTAACTTACTTTCGCCTAATAATGCGATTTTGGCAAAGAGAGTATCTCCCGCAGGGAAGCTGCTACCATCAAACGTTTGCCCTCGTTAGACTCCTCTCCGGAAGGGCTTTCACTGCAAGCTGCAGATTCCCTCCTAACAGCAAGCTTTAGGATAGGGTACTGAATTGTAACTTACTTGCGCCTAATAATGCGATTTTGGCAAAGAGATTATCTCCCGCAGGGAAGCTGCTACCATCAAATGTTTGCCCTCATTAGACTCCCTTCTGGAAGCGCTTTCACTGCAAGCTGCAGATTCCCTCCTAACAGCAAGCTTTAGGATAGGGTACTGAATTGTAACTTACTTTCGCCTAATAATGAGATTTTGGCAAAGAGAGTATCTCCCGCAGGGAAGCTGCTACCATCAAATGTTTGCCCTCATTAGACTCCCCTCTGGAAGCGCTTTCACTGCAAGCTGCAGATTCCCTCCTAACAGCAAGCTTTAGGATAGGGTACTGAATTGTAACTTACTTTCGCCTAATAATGCGATTTTGGCAAAGAGAGTATCTCCCGCAGGGAAGCTGCTACCATCAAATGTTTGCCCTCGTTAGACTCCCCTCTGGAAGCGCTTTCACTGCAAGCTGCAGATTCCCTCCTAAGAGGAAGCTTTAGGATAGGGTACTGAATTGAAACTTACTTTCGCATAATAATGCGATTTTGGCAAAGAGAGTATCTCCCGCAGGGAAGCTGCTACCATCAAATGTTTGCCCTCATTAGACTCCCCTCTGGAAGCGCTTTCACTGCAAGCTGCAGATTCCCTCCTAACAGCAAGCTTTAGCATAGGGTACTGAATTGTAACTTAACTGCGGCTAATAAGGCGATTTTGGCAAAGAGAATATCTCCCGCAGGGAAGCTGCTACCATCAAATGTTTGCCCTCATTAGACTCCCCTCTGGAAGCGCTTTCACTGCAAGCTGCAGATTCCCTCCTAACAGCAAGCTTTAGGATAGGGTACTGAATTGAAACTTACTTTCGCATAATAATGCGATATTGGCAAAGAGAGTATCTCCCGCAGGGAAGCTGCTACCATCAAATGTTTGCCCTCGTTAGACTCCCCTCTTGAAGCGCTTTCACTGCAAGCTGCAGATTCCCTCCTAACAGCAAGCTTTAGGATAGGGTACTGAATTGAAACTTACTTTCGCCTAATAATGCGATTTTGGCAAAGAGAATATCTCCCGCAGGGAAGCTGCTACCATCAAATGTTTGCCCTCATTAGACTCCCCTCTGGAAGCGCTTTCACTGCAAGCTGCAGATTCCCTCCTAACAGCAAGCTTTAGGATAGGGTACTGAATTGTAACTTACTTTCGCCTAATAATGCGATTTTGGCAAAGAGAGTATCTCCCGCAGGGAAGCTGCTACCATCAAATGTTTGCCCTCGTTAGACTCCCCTCTGGAAGCGCTTTCACTGCAAGCTGCAGATTCCCTCCTAACAGCAAGCTTTAGGAAAGGGTACTGAATTGTAACTTAATTTCGCCTAATAATGCAATTTTGGCAAAGAGAGTATCTCCCGCAGGGAAGCTGCTACCATCAAATGTTTCCCCTCATTAGACTCCCCTCTGGAAGCGCTTTCACTGCAAGCTGCAGATTCCCTCCTAACCGCAAGCTTTAGGATAGGGTACTGAATTGTATCTTTACTGCGGATAATAAGGCAAAATTGGAAAAGAGATTATCTCCCGCAGGGAAGCTGCTACCATCAAATGTTTGCCCTCGTTAGACTCCCTTCTAGAAGCGCTTTCACTGCAAGCTGCAGATTCTCTCCTAACAGCAAGCTTTAGGATAGGGTACTGAATTGTAACTTACTTTCGCCTAATAATGCGATTTTGGCAAAGAGAGTATCTCCCACAGGGAAGCTGCTACCATCAAATGTTTGCCCTCGTTAGACTCCCTTCTGGAAGCGCTTTCACTGCAAGCTGCAGATTCCCTCCTAACAGCAAGCTTTAGGATAGGGTGCTGAATTGTAACTTAACTGCGGCTAATAAGGCGATTTTGGCAAAGAGAGTATCTCCAGCAACGAAGCT
The DNA here is from genome assembly GCF_032191515.1 of Phaenicophaeus curvirostris. Classification (NCBI taxonomy): domain Eukaryota; kingdom Metazoa; phylum Chordata; class Aves; order Cuculiformes; family Cuculidae; genus Phaenicophaeus; species Phaenicophaeus curvirostris. The sequence goes on from NW_027206754.1 coordinate 58,984, forward strand.
GCTATCATCAAGTGTTTGCCCTCATTAGACTCACGTCTGGAAGCGCTTTCACTGCAAGCTGCAGATTCCCTCCTAACAGCAAGCTTTAGGATAGGGTACTGAATTGTAACTTAACTGCGGCTAATAAGGCGATTTTGGCAAAGAGAATATCTCCCGCAGGGAAGCTGTTACCATCAAATGTTTGCCCTCATTAGACTCCCCTCTGGAAGCGCTTTCACTGCAAGCTTCAGATTCCCTCCTAACAGCAAGCTTTAGGATAGGGTACTGAATTGTATCTTAACTGCGGATAATAAGGCAAAATTGGAAAAGAGATTATATCCCGCAGGGAAGCTGCTACCATCAAATGTTTGCCCTCGTTAGACTCCCCTCTGGAAGCGCTTTCACTGCAAGCTGCAGATTCCCTCCTAACAGCAAGCTTTAGGATAGGGTACTGAATTGTAACTTACTTTCGCCTAATAATGCGATTTTGGCAAAGAGAGTATCTCCCGCAGGGAAGCTGCTACCATCAAATGTTTGCCCTCATTAGACTCCCCTCTGGAAGCGCTTTCACTGCAAGCTGCAGATTCCCTCCTAACAGCAAGCTTTAGGATAGTGTACTGAATTGTAACTTAACTGCGGCTAACAGGGCGATTTTGGCAAAGAGAGTATCTCCCGCAGGGAAGCTGCTACCATCAAATGATTGCCCTCATTAGACTCCCCTCTGGAAGCGCTTTCACTGCAAGCTGCAGATTCCCTCCTAACAGCAAGCTTTAGGATAGGGTACTGAATTGTAACTTAACTGCGGATAATAAGGCAAAATTGGAAAAGAGATTATCTCCCGCAGGGAAGCTGCTACCATCAAATGTTTGCCCTCGTTAGACTCCCTTCTGGAAGCGCTTTCACTGCAAGCTGCAGATTCCCTCCTAACAGCAAGCTTTAGGATAGGGTACAGAATTGTAACTTACTTTCGCCTAATAATGCGATTTTGGCAAAGAGAGTATCTCCCGCAGGGAAGCTGCTACCATCAAACGTTTGCCCTCGTTAGACTCCCCTCCGGAAGGGCTTTCACTGCAAGCTGCAGATTCCCTCCTAACAGCAAGCTTTAGGATAGGGTACTGAATTGTAACTTACTTGCGCCTAATAATGCGATTTTGGCAAAGAGAGTATCTCCCGCAGGGAAGCTGCTACCATCAAATGTTTGCCCTCATTAGACTCCCTTCTGGAAGCGCTTTCACTGCAAGCTGCAGATTCCCTCCTAACAGCAAGCTTTAGGATAGGGTACTGAATTGTAACTTACTTTCGCCTAATAATGCGATTTTGGCAAAGAGAGTATCTCCCGCAGGGAAGCTGCTACCATCAAATGTTTGCCCTCGTTAGACTCCCCTCTGGAAGTGATTTCACTGCAAGCTGCAGATTCCCTCCTAACAGCAAGCTTTAGGATAGGGTACTGAATTGTAACTTACTTTCGCCTAATAATGCGATTTTGTCAAAGAGAGTATCTCCCGCAGGGAAGCTGCTACCATCAAATGTTTGCCCTCATTAGACTCCCCTCTGGAAGCGCTTTCACTGCAAGCTGCAGATTCCCTCCTAACAGCAAGCTTTAGCATAGTGTACTGAATTGTAATTTAACTGCGGCTAATAAGGCGATTTTGGCAAAGAGAATATCTCCCGCAGGGAAGCTGTTACCATCAAATGTTTGCCCTCATTAGACTCCCCTCTGGAAGCGCTTTCACTGCAAGCTGCAGATTCCCTCCTAACAGCAAGCTTTAGGATAGGGTACTGAATTGTATCTTAACTGCGGATAATAAGGCAAAATTGGAAAAGAGATTATCTCCCGCAGGGAAGCTGCTACCATCAAATGTTTGCCCTCATTAGACTCCCTTCTGGAAGCGCTTTCACTGCAAGCTGCAGATTCCCTCCTAACAGCAAGCTTTAGGATAGGGTACTGAATTGTAACTTACTTTCGCCTAATAATGAGATTTTGGCAAAGAGAGTATCTCCCGCAGGGAAGCTGCTACCATCAAATGTTTGCCCTCATTAGACTCCCCTCTGGAAGCGCTTTCACTGCAAGCTGCAGATTCCCTCCTAACAGCAAGCTTTAGGATAGGGTACTGAATTGTAACTTACTTTCGCCTAATAATGCGATTTTGGCAAAGAGAGTATCTCCCGCAGGGAAGCTGCTACCATCAAACGTTTGCCCTCGTTAGACTCCCCTCCAGAAGGGCTTTCACTGCAAGCTGCAGATTCCCTCCTAACAGCAAGCTTTAGGATAGGGTACTGAATTGTAACTTACTTTCGCCTAATAATGCGATTTTGGCAAAGAGAGTATCTCCCGCAGGGAAGCTGCTACCATCAAATGTTTGCCCTCATTAGACTCCCCTCTGGAAGCGCTTTCACTGCAAGCTGCAGATTCCCTCCTAACAGCAAGCTTTAGCATAGGGTACTGAATTGTAATTTAACTGCGGCTAATAAGGCGATTTTGGCAAAGAGAATATCTCCCGCAGGGAAGCTGTTACCATCAAATGTTTGCCCTCATTAGACTCCCCTCTGGAAGCGCTTTCACTGCAAGCTGCAGATTCCCTCCTAACAGCAAGCTTTAGGATGGGGTACTGAATTGTAATTTAACTGCGGCTAATAAGGCGATTTTGGCAAAGAGAATATCTCCCGCAGGGAAGCTGTTACCATCAAATGTTTGCCCTCATTAGACTCCCCTCTGGAAGCGCTTTCACTGCAAGCTGCAGATTCCCTCCTAACAGCAAGCTTTAGGATGGGGTACTGAATTGGAACTTACTTTCGCCTAATAATGCGATTTTGGCAAAGAGAGTATCTCCCGCAGGGAAGCTGCTACCATCAAATGTTTGCCCTCGTTAGACTCCCCTCTTGAAGCGCTTTCACTGCAAGCTGCAGATTCCCTCCTAACAGCAAGCTTTAGGATAGGGTACTGAATTGAAACTTACTTTCGCCTAATAATGCGATTTTGGAAAAGAGAGTATCTCCCGCAGGGAAGCTACTACCATCAAATGTTTGCCCTCATTAGACTCCCCTCTGGAAGCGCTTTCACTGCAAGCTGCAGATTCCCTCCTAACAGCAAGCTTTAGGATAGGGTACTGAATTGTAACTTACTTTCGCCTAATAATGCGATTTTGGCAAAGAGAGTATCTCCCGCAGGGAAGCTGCTACCATCAAATGTTTGCCCTCATTAGACTCCCCTCTGGAAGCGCTTTCACTGCAAGCTGCAGATTCCCTCCTAACAGCAAGCTTTAGGATAAGGTACTGAATTGTAACTTACTTTCGCCTAATAATGCGATTTTGGCAAAGAGACTATATCCCGCAGGGAAGCTGCTACCATCAAATGTTTGCCCTCATTAGACTCCCCTCTGGAAGCGCTTTCACTGCAAGCTTCAGATTCCCTCCTATCAGCAAGCTTTAGGATAGGGTACTGAATTGTATCTTAACTGCGGATAATAATGCAAAATTGGAAAAGAGATTATCTCCCGCAGGGAAGCTGCTACCATCAAATGTTTGCCCTCGTTAGACTCCCTTCTGGGAGTGCTTTCACTGCAAGCTGCAGATTCCCTCCTAACAGCAAGCTTTAGGATAGGGTACTGAATTGTAACTTATCTGAGGCTAATAAGGCGATTTTGGGAAAGAGAATATCTCCCGCAGGGAAGCTGCTACCATCAAATATTTGCCCTCATTAGACTCCCCTCTGGAAGCGCTTTCACTGCAAGCTGCAGATTCCCTCCTAACAGCAAGCTTTAGCATAGTGTACTGAATTGTAATTTAACTGCGGCTAATAAGGCGATTTTGGCAAAGAGAATATCTCCCGCAGGGAAGCTGTTACCATCAAATGTTTGCCCTCATTAGACTCCCCTCTGGAAGCGCTTTCACTGCAAGCTGCAGATTCCCTCCTAACAGCAAGCTTTAGGATAGGGTACTGAATTGTAACTTACTTTCGCCTAAAAATGCGATTTTGGCAAAGAGAGTATCTCCTGCAGGGAAGCTTCTACCATCAAATGTTTGCCCTCATTAGACTCCCCTCTGGAAGCGCTTTCACTGCAAGCTTCAGATTCCCTCCTAACAGCAAGCTTTAGGATAGGGTACTGAATTGTATCTTAACTGCGGATAATAAGGCAAAATTGGAAAAGAGATTATCTCCCGCAGGGAAGCTGCTACCATCAAATGTTTGCCCTCGTTAGACTCCCTTCTGGAAGCGCTTTCACTGCAAGCTGCAGATTCTCTCCTAACAGCAAGCTTTAGGATAGGGTACTGAATTGTAACTTACTTTCGCCTAATAATGCGATTTTTGCAAAGAGAGTATCTCCCGCAGGGAAGCTGCTACCATCAAATGTTTGCCCTCGTTAGACTCCCTTCTGGAAGCGCTTTCACTGCAAGCTGCAGATTCCCTCCTAACAGCAAGCTTTAGGATAGGGTACTGAATTGTAACTTACTTTCGCCTAATAATGCGATTTTGGCAAAGAGAGTATCTCCCGCAGGGAAGCTGCTACCATCAAATGTTTGCCCTCATTAGACTCCCCTCTGGAAGTGCTTTCACTGCAAGCTGCAGATTCCCTCCTAACAGCAAGCTTTAGCATAGGGTACTGAATTGTAATTTAACTGCGGCTAATAAGGCGATTTTGGCAAAGAGAATATCTCCCGCAGGGAAGCTGTTACCATCAAATGTTTGCCCTCATTAGACTCCCCTCTGGAAGCGCTTTCACTGCAAGCTGCAGATTCCCTCCTAACAGCAAGCTTTAGGATAGGGTACTGAATTGTAACTTTCTTTCGCCTAAAAATGCGATTTTGGCAAAGAGAGTATCTCCTGCAGGGAAGCTTCTACCATCAAATGTTTGCCCTCATTAGACTCCCCTCTGGAAGCGCTTTCACTGCAAGCTTCAGATTCCCTCCTAACAGCAAGCTTTAGGATAGGGTACTGAATTGTATCTTAACTGCGGATAATAAGGCAAAATTGGAAAAGAGATTATCTCCCGCAGGGAAGCTGCTACCATCAAATATTTGCCCTCATTAGACTCCCCTCTGGAAGCGCTTTCACTGCAAGCTGCAGATTCCCTCCTAACAGCAAGCTTTAGCATAGTGTACTGAATTGTAATTTAACTGCGGCTAATAAGGCGATTTTGGCAAAGAGAATATCTCCCGCAGGGAAGCTGTTACCATCAAATGTTTGCCCTCATTAGACTCCCCTCTGGAAGCGCTTTCACTGCAAGCTGCAGATTCCCTCCTAACAGCAAGCTTTAGGATAGGGTACTGAATTGTAACTTACTTTCGCCTAAAAATGCGATTTTGGCAAAGAGAGTATCTCCTGCAGGGAAGCTTCTACCATCAAATGTTTGCCCTCATTAGACTCCCCTCTGGAAGCGCTTTCACTGCAAGCTTCAGATTCCCTCCTAACAGCAAGCTTTAGGATAGGGTACTGAATTGTATCTTAACTGCGGATAATAAGGCAAAATTGGAAAAGAGATTATCTCCCGCAGGGAAGCTGCTACCATCAAATGTTTGCCCTCGTTAGACTCCCTTCTGGAAGCGCTTTCACTGCAAGCTGCAGATTCTCTCCTAACAGCAAGCTTTAGGATAGGGTACTGAATTGTAACTTACTTTCGCCTAATAATGCGATTTTTGCAAAGAGAGTATCTCCCGCAGGGAAGCTGCTACCATCAAATGTTTGCCCTCGTTAGACTCCCTTCTGGAAGCGCTTTCACTGCAAGCTGCAGATTCCCTCCTAACAGCAAGCTTTAGGATAGGGTACTGAATTGTAACTTACTTTCGCCTAATAATGCGATTTTGGCAAAGAGAGTATCTCCCGCAGGGAAGCTGCTACCATCAAATGTTTGCCCTCATTAGACTCCCCTCTGGAAGTGCTTTCACTGCAAGCTGCAGATTCCCTCCTAACAGCAAGCTTTAGCATAGGGTACTGAATTGTAATTTAACTGCGGCTAATAAGGCGATTTTGGCAAAGAGAATATCTCCCGCAGGGAAGCTGTTACCATCAAATGTTTGCCCTCATTAGACTCCCCTCTGGAAGCGCTTTCACTGCAAGCTGCAGATTCCCTCCTAACAGCAAGCTTTAGGATAGGGTACTGAATTGTAACTTACTTTCGCCTAATAATGCGATTTTGGCAAAGAGAGTATCTCCCGCAGGGAAGCTTCTACCATCAAATGTTTGCCCTCATTAGACTCCCCTCTGGAAGCGCTTTCACTGCAAGCTGCAGATTCCCTCCTAACAGCAAGCTTTAGGATAGGGTGCTGAATTGTAACTTAACTGCGGCTAATAAGACGATTTTATGCAAAGAGAGTATCTCCCGCAATGAAGCTGCTACCATCAAGTGTTTGCCCTCATTAGACTCACCTCTGGAAGCGCTTTCACTGCAAGCTGCAGATTCCCTCCTAACAGCAAGCTTTAGGATAGGGTGCTGAATTGTAACTTAACTGCGGCTAATAAGGCGATTTTGGCAAAGAGAGTATCTCCCGCAACGAAGCTGCTACCATCAAGTGTTTGCCCTCATTAGACTCACCTCTGGAAGCGCTTTCACTGCAAGCTGCAGATTCCCTCCTAACAGCAAGCTTTAGGATAGGGTACTGAATTGTAACTTAACAGCGGCTAATAATGAGATTTTTTGCAAAGAGATTATCTCCCGCAGGGAAGCTGCTACCATCAAACGTTTGCCCTCATTAGACTCCCCTCTGGAAGCGCTTTCACTGCAAGCTTCAGATTCCCTCCTAACAGCAAGCTTTAGGATAGTGTACTGAATTGTAACTTAACTGCGGCTAATAAGGCGATTTTGGCAAAGAGAATATCTCCCGCAGGGAAGCTGCTACCATCAAATGTTTGCCCTCATTAGACTCCCCTCTGGTAGCGCTTTCACTGCAAGCTGCAGATTCCCTCCTAACAGCAAGCTTTAGGATAGGGTACTGAATTGTAACTTACTTTCGCCTAATAATGCGATTTTGGCAAAGAGACTATCTCCCGCAGGGAAGCTGCTACCATCAAATGTTTGCCCTCGTTAGACTCCCCTCTGGAAGCGCTTTCACTGCAAGCTGTAGATTCCCTCCTAACAGCAAGCTTTAGGATAGGGTACTGAATTGTAACTTACTTTCGCCTAATAATGCGATTTTGGCAAAGAGAGTATATCCCGCAGGGAAGCTGCTACCATCAAATGTTTGCCCTCATTAGACTCCCCTCTGGAAGCGCTTTCACTGCAAGCTGCAGATTCCCTCCTAACAGCAAGCTTTAGGATAGGGTACTGAATTGTATCTTAACTGCGGATAATAAGGCAAAATTGGAAAAGAGATTATCTCCCGCAGGGAAGCTGCTACCATCAAATGTTTGCCCTCGTTAGACTCCCCTCTGGAAGCGCTTTCACTGCAAGCTGTAGATTCCCTCCTAACAGCAAGCTTTAGGATAGGGTACTGAATTGTAACTTACTTTCGCCTAATAATGCGATTTTGGCAAAGAGAGTATATCCCGCAGGGAAGCTGCTACCATCAAATGTTTGCCCTCATTAGACTCCCCTCTGGAAGCGCTTTCACTGCAAGCTGCAGATTCCCTCCTAACAGCAAGCTTTAGGATAGGGTACTGAATTGTATCTTAACTGCGGATAATAAGGCAAAATTGGAAAAGAGATTATCTCCCGCAGGGAAGCTGCTACCATCAAATGTTTGCCCTCGTTAGACTCCCTTCTGGAAGCGCTTTCACTGCAAGCTGCAGATTCTCTCCTAACAGCAAGCTTTAGGATAGGGTACTGAATTGTAACTTAACTGCGGCTCATAAGGCGATTTTGGCAAAGAGAATATCTCCCGCAGGGAAGCTGCTACCATCAAATATTTGCCCTCATTAGACTCCCCTCTGGAAGCGCTTTCACTGCAAGCTGCAGATTCCCTCCTAACAGCAAGCTTTAGGATAGTGTACTGAATTGTAACTTAACTGCGGCTAATAAGGCGATTTTGGCAAAGAGAATATCTCCCGCAGGGAAGCTGTTACCATCAAATGTTTGCCCTCATTAGACTCCCCTCTGGAAGCGCTTTCACTGCAAGCTGCAGATTCCCTCTTAACAGCAAGCTTTAGGATAGGGTGCTGAATTGTAACTTAACTGCGGCTAATAAGGCGATTTTGGCAAAGAGAATATCTCCCGCAACGAAGCTGCTACCATCAAGTGTTTGCCCTCATTAGACTCCCCTCTGGAAGCGCTTTCACTGCAAGCTGCAGATTCCCTCCTAACAGCAAGCTTTAGGATAGTGTACTGAATTGTAACTTAACTGCGGCTAATAAGGCGATTTTGGCAAAGAGAATATCTCCCGCAGGGAAGCTGTTACCATCAAATGTTTGCCCTCATTAGACTCCCCTCTGGAAGCGCTTTCACTGCAAGCTGCAGATTCCCTCCTAACAGCAAGCTTTAGGATAGGGTACTGAATTGTAACTTAACTGCGGCTAATAAGGCGATTTTGGCAAAGAGAGTATCTCCCGCAGGGAAGCTGCTACCATCAAACGTTTGCCCTCGTTAGACTCCCCTCTGGAAGCGCTTTCACTGCAAGCTGCAGATTCCCTCCTAACAGCAAGCTTTAGGATAGGGTACTGAATTGTAACTTACTTTCGCACAATAATGCGATTTTGGCAAAGAGAGTATCTCCCGCAGGGAAGCTGCTACCATCAAATGTTTGCCCTCATTAGACTCCCCTCTGGAAGCGCTTTCACTGCAAGCTGCAGATTCCCTCCTAACAGCAAGCTTTAGAATAGGGTACTGAATTGTAACTTACTTTCGCCTAATAATGCGATTTTGGCAAAGAGAGTATCTCCCGCAGGGAAGCTGCTACCGTCAAATGTTTGCCCTCCTTAGACTCCCCTCTGGAAGCGCTTTCACTGCAAGCTGCAGATTCCCTCCTAACAGCAAGCTTTAGGATAGGGTGCTGAATTGTAACTTAACTGCGGCTAATAAGGCGATTTTGGCAAAGAGAGTATCTCCCGCAACGAAGCTGCTACCATCAAGTGTTTGCCCTCATTAGACTCCCCTCTGGAAGCGCTTTCACTGCAAGCTGCAGATTCCCTCCTAACAGCAAGCTTTAGGATAGGGTACTGAATTGTAACTTACTTTCGCCTAATAATGAGATTTTGGCAAAGAGAGTATCTCCCGCAGGGAAGCTGCTACCATCAAACGTTTGCCCTCGTTAGACTCCCCTCTGGAAGCGCTTTCACTGCAAGCTGCAGATTCCCTCCTAACAGCAAGCTTTAGGATAGGGTACTGAATTGTAACTTAACTGCGGCTAATAAGGCGATTTTGGCAAAGAGAATATCTCCCGCAGGGAAGCTGTTACCATCAAATGTTTGCCCTCATTAGACTCCCCTCTGGAAGGGCTTTCACTGCAAGCTGCAGATTCCCTCCTAACAGCAAGCTTTAGGATAGGGTACTGAATTGTATCTTAACTGCGGATAATAAGGCAAAATTGGAAAAGAGATTATATCCCGCAGGGAAGCTGCTACCATCAAATGTTTGCCCTCGTTAAACTCCCCTCTGGAAGCGCTTTCACTACAAGCTGCAGATACCATCCTAACAGCATGATTTAGGATAGGGTACTGAATTGTAACTTAATTTCGCCTAATAATGCGATTTTGGCAAAGAGAGTATCTCCCGCAGGGAAGCTGCTACCATCAAACGTTTGCCCTCGTTAGACTCCCCTCCGGAAGCGCTTTCACTGCAAGCTGCAGATTCCCTCCTAACAGCAAGCTTTAGGATAGGGTACTGAATTGTAACTTACTTTCGCCCAATAATGCGATTTTGGCAAAGAGAGTATCTCCCACAGGGAAGCTGCTACCATCAAATGTTTGCCCTCGTTAGACTCCCCTCTGGAAGCGCTTTGACTGCAAGCTGCAGATTCCCTCCTAACAGCAAGCTTTAGGATAGGGTACTGAATTGTAACTTAACTGCGGCTAATAATGTGATTTTGGAAAAGAGAGTATCTCCCGCAGGGAAGCTGCTACCATCAAATGTTTGCCCTCATTAGACTCCCCTCTGGAAGCGCTTTCACTGCAAGCTGCAGATTCCCTCCTAACAGCAAGCTTTAGGAAATTGTACTGAATTGTAACTTATTTTCGCCTAATAATGCGATTTTGGCAAAGAGAGTATCTCCCGCAGGGAAGCTGCTACCATCAAATGTTTGCCCTCATTAGACTCCCCTCTGGAAGCGCTTTCACTGCAAGCTGCAGATTCCCTCCTAACAGCAAGCTTTAGGATAGGGTACTGAATTGTATCTTAACTGCGGCTAATAAGGGGATTTTGGCAAAGAGAGTATCTCCCGCAGGGAAGCTGCTACCATCAAGTGTTTGCCCTCATTAGACTCCCCTCTGGAAGCGCTTTCACTGCAAGCTGCAGATTCCCTCCTAACAGCAAGCTTTAGGATAGGGTACTGAATTGTAACTTACTTTCGCCTAATAATGCGATTTTGGCAAAGAGAGTATCTCCCGCAGCGAAGCTGCTACCATCAAATGTTTGCCCTCGTTAGACTCCCCTCTGGAAGCGCTTTCACTGCAAGCTGCAGATTCCCTCCTAACAGCAAGCTTTAGGATAGGGTACTGAATTGTAACTTACTTTCGCCTAATAATGCTGTTGTGGCAAAGAGAGTATCTCCCGCAGGGAAGCTGCTACCATCAAATGTTTGCCCTCATTACACTCCCCTCTGGAAGCGCTTTCACTGCAAGCTGCAGATTCCCTCCTAACAGCAAGCTTTAGGATAGGGTACTGAATTGTAACTTACTTTCGCCTAATAATGCGATTTTTGCAAAGAGAGTATCTCCCGCAGGGAAGCTGCTACCATCAAATGTTTGCCCTCATTAGACTCCCCTCTGGAAGCGTTTTCACTGCAAGCTGCAGATTCCCTCCTAACAGCAAGCTTTAGGATAGGGTACTGAATTGTAACTTAACTGCGGCTAATAAGGCGATTTTGGCAAAGAGACTATCTCCCGCAGGGAAGCTGCTACCATCAAATGTTTGCCCTCATTAGACTCCCCTCTGGAAGCGCTTTCACTGCAAGCTGCAGATTCCCTCCTAACAGCAAGCTTTAGGATAGGGTACTGAATTGTAACTTTCTTTCACCTAATAATGCGATTTTGGCAAAGAGAGTATCTCCCGCATGGAAGCTGCTACCATCAAACGTTTGCCCTCATTAGACTCCCCTCTGGAAGCGCTTTCACTGCAAGCTGCAGATTCCCTCCTAACAGCAAGCTTTAGGATGGGGTACTGAATTGGAACTTACTTTCGCATAATAATGCGATTTTGGCAAAGAGAGTATCTCCCGCAGGGTAGCTGCTACCATCAAACGTTTGCCCTCGTTATACTACCCTCTGGAAGCGCTTTCTCTGCAAGCTGCAGATTCCCTCCTAACAGCTAGCTTTAGGATAGGGTACTGAATTGTAACTTAACTGCGGCTAATAAGGGAATTTTGGCAAAGAGACTATCTCCCGCAGGGAAGCTGCTACCATCAAATGTTTGCCCTCATTAGACTCCCCTCTGGAAGCGCTTTCACTGCAAGCTGCAGATTCCTTCCTAACAGCAAGCTTTAGGATAGGGTACTGAATTGTAACTTAACTGCTGCTAATAAGGCGATTTTGGCAAAGAGACTATCTCCCGCAGGGAAGCTGCTACCATCAAATGTTTGCCCTCCTTAGACTCCCCTCTGGAAGCGCTTTCACTGCAAGCTGCAGATTCCCTCCTAACAGCAAGCTTTAGGATAGGGTACTGAATTGTATCTTACTTTCGCCTAAAAATGCGATTTTGGCAAAGAGAGTATCTCCCGCAGGGAAGCTGCTACCATCAAATGTTTGCCCTCATTAGACTCCCCTCTGGAAGCGCTTTCACTGCAAGCTGCAGATTCCCTCCTAACAGCAAGCTTTAGGATAGGGTCCTGAATTGTATCTTACTTTCGCCTAAAAATGCGATTTTGGCAATGAGAGTATCTCCCGCAGGGAAGCTGCTACCATGAAATGTTTGCCCTCATTAGACTCCCCTCTGGAAGTGCTTTCACTGCAAGCTGCAGATTCCCTCCTAACAGCAAGCTTTAGGATAGGGTACTGAATTGTATCTTACTTTCGCCTAAAAATGCGATTTTGGCAATGAGAGTATCTCCCGCAGGGAAGCTGCTAACATCAAATGTTTGCCCTCATTAGACTCCCCTCTGGAAGCGCTTTCACTGCAAGCTGCAGATTCCCTCCTAACAGCAAGCTTTAGGATAGGGTACTGTATTGTAACTTACTTTCGCCTAATAATGCGATTTTGGCAAAGAGAGTATCTCCCGCAGGGAAGCTGCTACCATCAAATGTTTGCCCTCGTTAGACTCCCCTCTGGAAGCGCTTCCACTGCAAGCTGCAGATTCCCTCCTAACAGCAAGCTTTAGGATAGGGTACTGAATTGTATCTTAACTGCGGCTAATAAGGCGATTATGGCAAAGAGAATATCTCCCGCAGGGAAGCTGCTACCATCAAATGTTTGCCCTCATTAGACTCCCCTCTGGAAGCGCTTTCACTGCAAGCTCCAGATTCCCTCCTAACAGCAAGCTTTAGGAAAGGGTTCTGAATTGTAACTTACTTTCGCCTAATAATGCGATTTTGGCAAAGAGAGTATCTCCCGCAGGGAAGCTGCTACCATCAAATGTTTGCCCTCATTAGACTCCCCTCTGGAAGCGCTTTCACTGCAAGCTGCAGATTCCCTCCTAACAGCAAGCTTTAGGATAGGGTACTGAATTGTAACTTACTTTCGCCTTATAATGAGATTATGGCAAGGAGACTATCTCCCGCAGGGAAGCTGCTACCATCAAATGTTTGCCCTCATTAGACTCCCCTCTGGAAGCGCTTTCACTGCAAGCTGCAGATTCCCTCCTAACAGCAAGCTTTAGGAAAGGGTACTGAATTGTAACTTACTTTCGCCTAAAAATGCGATTTTGGCAAAGAGAGTATCTACCGCAGGGAAGCTGCTACCATCAAATGTTTGCCCTCATTAGACTCCCCTCTGGAAGTGCTTTCACTGCAAGCTGCAGATTCCCTCCTAACAGCAAGCTTTAGGATAGGGTACTGAATTGTAACTTAGCTGCGGCTAATAAGGCGATTTTGGCAAAGAGAATATCTCCCGCAGGGAAGCTGCTACCATCAAATGTTTACCCTCATTAGACTCCCCTCTGGAAGCGCTTTCACTGCAAGCTGCAGATTCCCTCCTAACAGCAAGCTGTAGGACACTGTACTGAATTGTAACTTAACTGCGTCTAATAAGGCGATTTTGGCAAAGAGAATATCTCCCGCAGGGAAGCTGTTACCATCAAATGTTTGCCCTCATTAGACTCCCCTCTGGAAGCGCTTTCACTGCAAGCTGCAGATTCCCTCCTAACAACAAGCTTTAGGATAGGGTACTGAATTGTAACTTACTTTCGCCTAATAAGGCGATTTTGGCAAAGAGACTATCTCCCGCAGGGAATCTGCTACCATCAAATGTTTGCCCTCATTAGACTCCCCTCTGGAAGCGCTTTCACTGCAAGCTGCAGATTCCCTCCTAACAGCAAGCTTTAGGATAGGGTACTGAATTGTAACTTACTTTCGCCTAATAATGCGATTTTGGCAAAGAGACTATCTCCCGCAGGGAAGCTGCTACCATCAAATGTTTGCCCTCATTAGACTCCCCTCTGGAAGCGCTTTCACTGCAAGCTGCAGATTCCCTCCTAACAGCAAGCTTTAGGATAGGGTACTGAATTGTAACTTACTTTCGCCTAATAATGCGATTTTGGCAAAGAGAGTATCTCCCGCAGGGAAGCTGCTACCGTCAAATGTTTGCCCTCGTTAGACTCCCCTCTGGAAGCGCTTTCACTGCAAGCTGCAGATTCCCTCCTAACAGCAAGATTTAGGATAGGGTACTGAATTGTAACTTAACTGCGGCTAATAAGGCGATTTTGGCAAAGAGAGTATCTCCCGCAGGGAAGCTGCTACCATCAAATGTTTGCCCTCGATAGACTCCCCTCTGGAAGCGCTTTCACTGCAAGCTGCAGATTCCCTCCTAACAGCAAGCTTTAGGATAGGGTACTGAATTGTAACTTAACAGCGGCTAATAAGGCGATTTTGGCAAAGAGAGTATCTCCCGCAGGGAAACTGCTACCATCAAATGTTTGCCCTCATTAGACTCCCCTCTGGAAGCGCTTTCACTGCAAGCTGCAGATTCCCTCCTAACAGCAAGCTTTAGGATAGGGTACTGAATTGTAACTTACTTTCGCCTAATAATGCGATTTTGGCAAAGAGAGTATCTCCCGCAGGGAAGCTGCTACCATCAAATATTTGCCGTCATTAGACTACCCTGTGGAATCGCTTTCACTGCAAGCTGCAGATTCCCTCCTAACAGCAAGCTTTAGTATAGGGTACTGAATTGTAACTTACTTTCGCCTAATAATGCGATTTTGGCAAAGAGAATATCTCCCGCAGGGAAGCTGCTACCATCAAATGTTTGCCCTCATTAGACTCCCCTCTGGAAGCGCTTTCACTGCAAGCTGCAGATTCCCTCCTAACAGCAAGCTTTAGGATAGGGTACTGAATTGTATCTTAACTGCTGCTAATAAGGCTATTTTGGCAAAGAGAGTATCTCCCGCAGGGAAGCTGCTACCATCAGATGTTTGCCCTCGTTAGACTCCCCTCTGGAAGCGCTTTCACTGCAAGCTGCAGATTCCCTCCTAACAGCAAGCTTTAGGATAGGGTACTGAATTGAAACTTAACTGCGGCTAATAAGGCGATTTTGGCAAAGAGAGTATCTCCCGCAGGGAAGCTGCTACCATCAAATGTTTGCCCTCGATAGACTCCCCTCTGGAAGCGCTTTCACTGCAAGCTGCAGATTCCCTCCTAACAGCAAGCTTTAGGATAGGGTACTGAATTGTAACTTACTTTCGCCTAATAATGCGATTTTGGCAAAGAGAGTATCTCCCGCAGGGAAGCTGCTACCATCAAATGTTTGCCCTCATTAGACTCCCCTCTGGAAGCGCTTTCACTGCAAGCTGCAGATTCCCTCCTAACAGCAAGCTTTAGGATAGGGTACTGAATTGTAACTTACTTTCGCCTAATAATGCGATTTTGGCAAAGAGAGTATCTCCCGCAGGGAAGCTGCTACCATCAAATGTTTGCCCTCATTAGACTCCCCTCTGGAAGCGCTTTCACTGCAAGCTGCAGATTCCCTCCTAACAGCAAGCTTTAGGATAGGGTACTGAATTGTAACTTAACTGCGGCTAATAAGGCGATTTTGGCAAAGAGAGTATCTCCCGCAGGGAAGCTGCTACCATCAAATGTTTGCCCTCGATAGACTCCCCTCTGGAAGCGCTTTCACTGCAAGCTGCAGATTCCCTCCTAACAGCAAGCTTTAGGATAGGGTACTGAATTGTAACTTACTTTCGCCTAATAATGCGATTTTGGCAAAGAGAGTATCTCCCGCAGGGAAGCTGCTACCATCAAATATTTGCCCTCATTAAACTCCCCTCTGGAAGCGCTTTCACTGCAAGCTGCAGATTCCCTCCTAACAGCAAGCTTTAGGATAGGGTACTGAATTGTAACTTACTTTCGCCTAATAATGCGATTTTGGCAAAGAGAGTATCTCCCGCAGGGAAGCTGCTACCATCAAATGTTTGCCCTCATTAGACTCCCCTCTGGAAGCGCTTTCACTGCAAGCTGCAGATTCCCTCCTAACAGCAAGCTTTAGGATAGGGTACTGAATTGTAACTTACTTTCGCCTAATAATGCGATTTTGGCAAAGAGAGTATCTCCCGCAGGGAAGCTGCTACCATCAAATATTTGCCCTCATTAGACTCCCCTCTGGAAGCGCTTTCACTGCAAGCTGCAGATTCCCTCCTAACAGCAAGCTTTAGGATAGGGTACTGAATTGTATCTTAACTGCGGATAATAAGGCGATTTTTGGAAAGAGAATATCTCCCGCAGGGAAGCTGCTACCATCAAATGTTTGCCCTCATTAGACTCCCCTCTGGAAGCGCTTTCACTGCAAGCTGCAGATTCCCTCCTAACAGCAAGCTTTAGGATAGGGTACTGAATTGTAACTTACTTTCGCCTAATAATGCGATTTTGGAAAAGAGAGTATCTCCCGCAGGGAAGCTGCTACCATCAAATATTTGCCCTCATTAGACTCTCCTCTGGAAGCGCTTTCACTGCAAGCTGCAGATTCCCTCCTAACAGCAAGCTTTAGGATAGGGTACTGAATTGTAACTTAACTGTTGCTAATAAGGCTATTTTGGCAAAAAGACTATCTCCCGCAGGGAAGCTGCTACCATCAAATGTTTGCCCTCATTAGACTCCCCTCTGGAAGCGCTTTCACTGCAAGCTGCAGATTCCCTCCTAACAGCAAGCTTTAGGATAGGGTACTGAATTGTAACTTACTTTCGCCTAATAATGCGATTTTGGCAAAGAGAGTATCTCCCGCAGGGAAGCTTCTACCAGCAAATGTTTGCCCTCATTAGACTCCCCTCTGGAAGCGCTTTCACTGCAAGCTGCAGATTCCCTCCTAACAGCAAGCTTTAGGATAGGGTACTGAATTGTAACTTACTTTCGCCTAATAATGCGATTTTTGCAAAGAGAGTATCTCCCGCAGGGAAGCTGCTACCATCAAATGTTTGCCCTCATTAGACTCCCCTCTGGAAGCGCTTTCACTGCAAGCTGCAGATTCCCTCCTAACAGCAAGCTTTAGGATAGGGTACTGAATTGTAACTTACTTTCGCCTAATAATGCGATTTTGGCAAAGAGAGTATCTCCCGCAGGGAAGCTGCTACCATCAAATATTTGCCCTCATTAGACTCCCCTCTGGAATCGCTTTCACTGCAAGCTGCAGATTCCCTTCTAACAGCAAGCTTTAGGATAGGGTACTGAATTGTAACTTACTTTCGCCTAATAATGCGATTTTGGCAAAGAGAGTATCTCCCGCAGGGAAGCTGCTACCATCAAATGTTTGCCCTCATTAGACTCCCCTCTGGAAGCGCTTTCACTGCAAGCTGCAGATTCCCTCCTAACAGCAAGCTTTAGGATAGGGTACTGAATTGTAACTTAACTGCGGCAAATAAGGCGATTATGGCAAAGAGAATATCTCCCGCAGGGAAGCTGCTACCATGAAATATTTGCCCTCGTTAGACTCCCCTCTGGAAGCGCTTTCACTGCAAGCTGCAGATTCCCTCCTA
Source organism: Phaenicophaeus curvirostris (assembly GCF_032191515.1). Classification (NCBI taxonomy): domain Eukaryota; kingdom Metazoa; phylum Chordata; class Aves; order Cuculiformes; family Cuculidae; genus Phaenicophaeus; species Phaenicophaeus curvirostris. The sequence goes on from NW_027206754.1 coordinate 76,159, forward strand.
ACAGCAAGCTTTAGGATAGGGTACTGAATTGTAACTTACTTTCGCCTAATAAGGCGATTTTGGCAAAGAGAGTATCTCCCGCAGGGAAGCTGCTACCATCAAATGTTTGCCCTCATTAGACTCCCCTCTGGAAGCGCTTTCACTGCAAGCTGCAGATTCCCTCCTAACAGCAAGCTTTAGGATAGGGTACTGAATTGTAACTTACTTTCGCCTAATAATGCGATTTTGGCAAAGAGAGTATCTCCCGCAGGGAAGCTGCTACCAGCAAATGTTTGCCCTCGTTAGACTCCCCTCTGGAAGCGCTTTCACTGCAAGCTGCAGATTCCCTCCTAACAGCAAGCTTTAGGATAGGGTACTGAATTGTAACTTACTTTCGCCTAATAATGCGATTTTGGCAAAGAGAGTATCTCCCGCAGGGAAGCTGCTACCATCAAATGTTTGCCCTCATTAGACTCCCCTCTGGAAGCGCTTTCACTGCAAGCTGCAGATTCCCTCCTAACAGCAAGCTTTAGGATAGGGTACTGAATTGTAACTTACTTTCGCCTAATAATGCGATTTTGGCAAAGAGAGTATCTCCCGCAGGGAAGCTGCTACCATCAAATGCTTGCCCTCATTAGACTCCCCTCTGGAAGCGCTTTCACTGCAAGCTGCAGATTCCCTCCTAACAGCAAGCTTTAGGATAGGGTACTGAATTGTAACTTAACTGAGGCTAATAAGGCGATTTTAGCAAAGAGAATATCTCCCGCAGGGAAGCTGTTACCATCAAATGTTTGCCCTCATTAGACTCCCCTCTGGAAGCGCTTTCACTGCAAGCTGCAGATTCCCTCCTAACAGCAAGCTTTAGGACAGTGTACTGAATTGTAACTTAACTGCGGCTAATAAGGCGATTTTGGCAAAGAGAATATCTCCCGCAGGGAAGCTGCTACCATCAAATGCTTGCCCTCATTAGACTCCCCTCTGGAAGCGCTTTCACTGCAAGCTGCAGATTCCCTCCTAACAGCAAGCTTTAGGATAGGGTACTGAATTGTAACTTACTTTCGCCTAATAATGCGATTTTGGCAAAGAGAGTATCTCCCGCAGGGAAGCTGCTACCATCAAATGTTTGCCCTCATTAGACTCCCCACTAGAAGCGCTTTCACTGCAAGCTGTAGATTCCCTCCTAACAGCAAGCTTTAGGATAGGGTACTGAATTGTAACTTACTTTCGCATAATAATGCGATTGTGGCAAAGAGAGTATCTCCCGCAGGGAAGCTGCTACCATCAAATGTTTGCCCTCGATAGACTCCCCTCTGGAAGCGCTTTCACTGCAAGCTGCAGATTCCCTCCTAACAGCAAGCTTTAGGATAGGGTACTGAATTGTAACTTAACTGCGGCTAATAAGGCGATTATGGCAAAGAGAGTATCTCCCGCAGGGAAGCTGCTACCAATAAATGGTTGCCCTCATTAGACTCCCCTCTGGAAGCGCTTTCACTGCAAGCTGCAGATTCCCTCCTAACAGCAAGCTTTAGGATAGGGTACTGAATTGTAACTTACTTTCGCCTAATAATGCGATTTTGGCAAAGAGACTATCTCCCGCAGGGAAGCTGCTACCATCAAATATTTGCTCTCATTAGACTCTCCTCTGGAAGCGCTTTCACTGCAAGCTGCAGATTCCCTCCTAACAGCAAGCTTTAGGATAGGGTACTGAATTGTAACTTAACTGCGGCTAATAAGGCGATTTTGGCAAAGAGAGTATCTCCCGCAGGGAAGCTGCTACCATCAAATGTTTGCCCTCATTAGACTCCCCTCTGGAAGCGCTTTCACTGCAAGCTGCAGATTCCCTCCTAACAGCAAGCTTTAGGATAGGGTACTGAATTGTATCTTACTTTCGCCTAATAATGCGATTTTGGCAAAGAGAGTATCTCCCGCAGGGAAGCTGCTACCATCAAATGTTTGCCCTCGTTAGACTCCCCTCTGGAAGCGCTTTCACTGCAAGCTGCAGATTCCCTCCTAACAGCAAGCTTTAGGATAGGGTACTGAATTGTAACTTAACTGCGGCTAATAAGGCGATTATGGCAAAGAGAATATCTCCCGCAGGGAAGCTGCTACCATGAAATATTTGCCCTCGTTAGACTCCCCTCTGGAAGCGCTTTGACTGCAAGCTGCAGATTCCCTCCTAACAGCAAGCTTTAGGATAGGGTACTGAATAGTATCTTATCTGCTGCTAATAAGGCTATTTTGGCAAAGAGACTATCTCCCGCAGGGAAGCTGCTACCATCAAATGTTTGCCCTCATTAGACTCCCCTCTGGAAGCGCTTTCACTGCAAGCTGCAGATTCCCTCCTAACAGCAAGCTTTAGGATAGGTTACTGAATTGTAACTTACTTTCGCCTAATAATGCGATTTTGGCAAAGAGAGTATCTCCCGCAGGGAAGCTGCTACCGTCAAATGTTTGCCCTCGTTAGACTCCCCTCTGGAAGCGCTTTCACTGCAAGCTGCAGATTCCCTCCTAACAGCAAGCTTTAGGATAGGGTACTGAATTGTAACTTAACTGCTGCTAATAATGCGATTTTGGCAAAGAGAGTATCTCCCGCAGGGAAGCTGCTACCATCAAATGTTTGCCCTCATTAGACTCCCCTCTGGAAGCGCTTTCACTGCAAGCTGCAGATTCCCTCCTAACAGCAAGCTTTAGGATAGGGTACTGAATTGTAACTTAAATGCGGCTAATAATGCGATTTTGGCAAAGAGAGTATCACCCACAGGGAAGCTGCTACCATCAAATGTTTGCCCTCATTAGACTCCCCTCTGGAAGCGCTTTCACTGCAAGCTGCAGATTCCCTCCTAACAGCAAGCTTTAGGATAGGGTACTGAATTGTAACTTAACTGCGGCTAATAAGGCGATTATGGCAAAGAGAATATCTCCCGCAGGGAAGCTGCTACCATGAAATATTTGCCCTCGTTAGACTCCCCTCTGGAAGCGCTTTGACTGCAAGCTGCAGATTCCCTCCTAACAGCAAGCTTTAGGATAGGGTACTGAATAGTATCTTAACTGCTGCTAATAAGGCTATTTTGGCAAAGAGACTATCTCCCGCAGGGAAGCTGCTACCATCAAATGTTTGCCCTCATTAGACTCCCCTCTGGAAGCGCTTTCACTGCAAGCTGCAGATTCCCTCCTAACAGCAAGCTTTAGGATAGGGTACTGAATTGTAACTTACTTTCGCCTAATAATGCGATTTTGGCAAAGAGAGTATCTCCCGCAGGAAAGCTGCTACCATCAAATGCTTGCCCTCATTAGACTCCCCTCTGGAAGCGCTTTCACTGCAAGCTGCAGATTCCCTCCTAACAGCAAGCTTTAGGATAGGGTACTGAATTGTAACTTACTTTCGCCTAATAATGCGATTTTGGCAAAGAGAGTATCTCCCGCAGGGAAGCTGCTAACATCAAATCTTTGCCCTCATTAGACTCCCCTCTGGAAGCGCTTTCACTGCAAGCTGCAGATTCCCTCCTAACAGCAAGCTTTAGGATAGGGTACTGAATTGTAACTTAACTGCGGCTAATAAGGCGATTTTGGCAAAGAGACTATCTCCCGCAGGGAAGCTGCTACCATCAAATCTTTGCCCTCATTAGACTCCCCTCTGGAAGCGCTTTCACTGCAAGCTGCAGATTCCCTCCTAACAGCAAGCTTTAGGATAGGGTACTGAATTGTAACTTACTTTCGCCTAATAATGCGATTTTGGCAAAGAGAGTATCTCCCGCAGGGAAGCTGCTACCATCAAATATTTGCCCTCATTAGACTCCCGTCTGGAAGCGCTTTCACTGCAAGCTGCAGATTCCTTCCTAACAGCAAGCTTTAGGATAGGGTACTGAATTGTAACTTACTTTCGCCTAATAATGCGATTTTGGCAAAGAGAATATCTCCCGCAGGGAAGCTGCTACCGTCAAATGTTGGCCCTCGTTAGACTCCCCTCTGGAAGCGCTTTCACTGCAAGCTGCAGATTCCCTCCTAACAGCAAGCTTTAGGATAGGGTACTGAATTGTAACTTAAATGCGGCTAATAAGGCGATTTTGGCAAAGAGAGTATCTCCCGCAGGGAAGCTGCTACCATCAAATGTTTGCCCTCATTAGACTCCCCTCTGGAAGCGCTTTCACTGCAAGCTGCAGATTCCCTCCTAACAGCAAGCTTTAGGATAGGGTACTGAATTGTATCTTAACTGCGGCTAATAAGGCGATTATGGCAAAGAGAGTATCTCCCGCAGGGAAGCTGCTACCATCAAATGCTTGCCCTCATTAGACTCCCCTCTGGAAGCGCTTTCACTGCAAGCTGCAGATTCCCTCCTAACAGCAAGCTTTAGGATAGGGTACTGAATTGTAACTTACTTTCGCCTAATAATGCGATTCTGGCAAAGAGACTATCTCCCGCAGGGAAGCTGCTACCAGCAAATGTTTGCCCTCGTTAGACTCCCCTCTGGAAGCGCTTTCACTGCAAGCTGCAGATTCCCTCCTAACAGCAAGCTTTAGGATAGGGTACTGAATTGTAACTTAACTGCGGCTAATAAGGCGATTTTGGCAAAGAGAGAATATCCCGCAGGGAAGCTGCTACCATCAAATGTTTGCCCTCGTTAGACTCCCCTCTGGAAGTGCTTTCACTGCAAGCTGCAGATTCCCTCCTAACAGCAAGCTTTAGGATAGGGTACTGAATTGTAACTTACTTTCGCCTAATAATGCGATATTGGCAAAGAGAGTATCTCCCGCAGGGAAGCTGCTACCATCAAATGTTTGCCCTCATTAGACTCCCCTCTGGAAGCGCTTTCACTGCAAGCTGCAGATTCCCTCCTAACAGCAAGCTTTAGGATAGGGTACTGAATTGTAACTTACTTTCGCCTAATAATGCGATTGTGGCAAAGAGAGTATCTCCCGCAGGGAACCTGCTACCATCAAATGTTTGCCCTCATTAGACTACCCTGTGGAAGCGCTTTCACTGCAAGCTGCAGATTCCCTCCTAACAGCAAGCTTTAGGATAGGGTCCTGAATTGTAACTTACTTTCGCCTAATAATGCGATTATGGCAAAGAGATTATCTCCCGCAGGGAAGCGGCTACCAACAAATGTTTGCCCTCATTAGACTCCCGTCTGGAAGTGCTTTCACTGCAAGCTGCAGATTCCCTCCTAACAGCAAGCTTTAGGATAGGGTACTGAATTGTAACTTACTTTCGCATAATAATGCGATTTTGGCAAAGAGAGTATCTCCCGCAGGGAAGCTGCTACCATCAAATGTTTGCCCTCATTAGACTCCCCTCTGGAAGCGCTTTCACTGCAAGCTGCAGATTCCCTCCTAACAGCAAGCTTTAGGATAGGGTACTGAATTGTAACTTAACTGCTGCTAATAAGGCGATTTTGGCAAAGAGAGTATCTCCCGCAGGGAAGCTGCTACCATCAAATGTTTGCCCTCATTAGACTCCCCTCTGGAATCGCTTTCACTGCAAGCTGCAGATTCCCTCCTAACAGCAAGCTTTAGGATAGGGTCCTGAATTGTAACTTACTTTCGCATAATAAGGCGATTTTGGCAAAGAGAATATCTCCCGCAGGGAAGCTGCTACCATCAAATGTTTGCCCTCATTAGACTCCCCTCTGGAAGCGCTTTCACTGCAAGCTGCAGATTCCCTCCTAACAGCAAGCTTTAGGATAAGGTACTGAATTGTAACTTACTTTCGCCTAATAATGCGATTTTGGCAAAGAGACTATCTCCCGCAGGGAAGCTGCTACCATCAAATGTTTGCCCTCATTAGACTCCCCTCTGGAAGCGCTTTCACTGCAAGCTGCAGATTCCCTCCTAACAGCAAGATTTAGGATAGGGTACTGAATTGTAACTTTACTGCTGCTAATAAGGCGATTTTGGCAAAGAGAGTATCTCCCGCAGGGAAGCTGCTACCATCAAATGTTTGCCCTCATTAGACTACCCTGTCGAATCGCTTTCACTGCAAGCTGCAGATTCCCTCCTAACAGCAAGCTTTAGGATAGGGTACTGAATTGTAACTTAACTGCAGCTAATAAGGCGATTTTGGCAAAGAGAGTATGTCCCGCAGGGAAGCTGCTACCATCAAATGTTTGCCCTCGTTAGACTGCCCTATGGAAGCGCATTCACTTCAAGCTGCAGATTCCCTCCTAACAGCAAGCTTTAGGATAGGGTACTGAATTGTATCTTACTTTCGCCTAATAATGCGATTTTGGCAAAGAGAATATCTCCCGCAGGGAAGCTGCTACCATCAAATGTTGGCCCTCGTTAGACTCCCCTCTGGAAGCGCTTTCACTGCAAGCTGCAGATTCCCTCCTAACAGCAAGCTTTAGGATAGGGTACTGAATTGTAACTTAACTGCGGCTAATAAGGCGATTTTGGCAAAGAGAGTATCTCCCGCAGGGAAGCTGCTACCATCAAATGTTTGCCCTCATTAGACTCCCCTCTGGAAGCGCTTTCACTGCAAGCTGCAGATTCCCTCCTAACAGCAAGCTTTAGGATAGGGTACTGAATTGTAACTTAACTGCGGCTAATAAGGCGATTTTGGCAAAGATAGTATATCCCGCAGGGAAGCTGCTACCATCAAATGTTTGCCCTCATTAGACTCCCCTCTGGAAGCGCTTTCACTGCAAGCTGCAGATTCCCTCCTAACAGCAAGCTTTAGGATAGGGAACTGAATTGTAACTTACTTTCGCCTAATAATGCGATTTTGGCAATGAGAGTATCTCCCGCAGGGAAGCTGCTACCAGCAAATGTTTGCCCTCATTAGACTCCCCTCTGGAAGCGCTTTCACTTCAAGCTGCAGATTCCCTCCTAACAGCAAGCTTTAGGATAGGGTACTGAATTGTAACTTAACTGCGGCTAATAAGGCGATTTTGGCAAAGAGAGTATCTCCCGCAGGGAAGCTGCTACCATCAAATGTTTGCCCTCGTTAGACTCCCCTCTGGAAGCGCTTTCACTGCAAGCTGCAGATTCCCTCCTAACAGCAAGCTTTAGGATAGGGTACTGAATTGAAACTTACTTTCGCCTAATAATGCGATTTTGGCAAAGAGAGTATCTCCCGCAGGGAAGCTGCTACCATCAAATGTTTGCCCTCATTAGACTCCCCTCTGGAAGCGCTTTCACTGCAAGCTGCAGATTCCCTCCTAACAGCAAGCTTTAGGATAGGGTACTGAATTGTAACTTAACTGCGGCTAATAAGGCGATTTTGGCAAAGAGAGTATCTCCGGCAGGGAAGCTGCTACCATCAAATGTTTGCCTTCATTAGACTCCCCTCTGGAAGCGCTTTCACTGCAAGCTGCAGATTCCCTCCTAACAGCAAGCTTTAGGATAGGGTACTGAATTGTAACTTACTTTCGCCTAATAATGCGATTTTGGCAAAGAGAGTATCTCCCGCAGGGAAGCTGCTACCATCAAATGTTTGCCCTCATTAGACTCCCCTCTGGAAGCGCTTTCACTGCAAGCTGCAGATTCCCTCCTAACAGCAAGCTTTAGGATAGGGTACTGAATTGTAACTTACTTTCGCCTAATAATGCGATTTTGGCAAAGAGAGTATCTCCCGCAGGGAAGCTGCTACCATCATATGTTTGCCCTCATTAGACTCCCCTCTGGAAGCGCTTTCACTGCAAGCTGCAGATTCCCTCCTAACAGCAAGCTTTAGGATAGGGTACTGAATTGTAACTTACTTTCGCCTAATAATGAGATTTTCGCAAAGAGAGTATCTCCCGCAGGGAAGCTGCTACCATCAAATGTTTGCCCTCATTAGACTCCCCTCTGGAAGCGCTTTCACTGCAAGCTGCAGATTCCCTCCTAACAGCAAGCTTTAGGATAGGGTACTGAATTGTATCTTAACTGCGGCTAATAAGGCGATTATGGCAAAGAGAATATCTCCCGCAGGGAAGCTGCTACCATCAAATATTTGCCCTCATTAGACTCCCCTCTGGAAGCGCTTTCACTGCAAGCTGCAGATTCCCTCCTAACAGCAAGCTTTAGGATAGGGTACTGAATTGTAACTTACTTTCGCCTAATAATGCGATTATGGCAAAGAGAGTATCTCCCGCAGGGAAGCTGCTACCATCAAATGTTTGCCCTCATTAGACTCCCCTCTGGAAGCGCTTTAACTGCAAGCTGCAGATTCCCTCCTAACAGCAAGCTTTAGGATAGGGTACTGAATTGTAACTTAACTGCGTCTAATAATGCAAGTTTGGAAAAGAGAATATCTCCCGCAGGGAAGCTGCTACCATCAAATGTTTGCCCTCATTAGACTCCCCTCTGGAAGCGCTTTCACTGCAAGCTGCAGATTCCCTCTTAACAGCAAGCTGTAGGACAGTGTACTGAATTGTAACTTAACTGCGGCTAATAAGGCGATATTGGCAAAGAGAATATCTCCCGCAGGGAAGCTGCTACCATCAAATGCTTGCCCTCATTAGACTCCACTCTGGAAGCGCTTTCACTGCAAGCTGCAGATTCCCTCCTAACAGCAAGCTTTAGGATAGGGTACTGAATTGTAACTTACTTTCGCATAATAATGCGATTTTGGCAAAGAGAGTATCTCCCGCAGGGAAGCTGCTACCATCAAATCTTTCCCCTCATTAGACTCCCCTCTGGAAGCGCTTTCACTGCAAGCTGCAGATTCCCTCCTAACAGCAAGCTTTAGGATAGGGTACTGAATTGTATCTTACTTTCGCCTAATAATGCGATTTTGGCAAAGAGAATATCTCCCGCAGGGAAGCTGCTACCATCAAATGTTTGCCCTCATTAGACTCCCCTCTGGAAGCGCTTTCACTGCAAGCTGCAGATTCCCTCCTAACAGCAAGCTTTAGGATAGGGTACTGAATTGTAATTTACTTTCGCCTAATAATGCGATTTTGGCAAAGAGAGTATCTCCCGCAGGGAAGCTGCTACCATCAAATGTTTGCCCTCATTAGACTACCCTGTCGAATCGCTTTCACTGCAAGCTGCAGATTCCCTCCTAACAGCAAGCTTTAGGATAGGGTCCTGAATTGTAACTTACTTTCGCCTAATAATGCGATTTTGTCAAAGAGAGTATCTCCCGCAGGGAAGCTGCTACCATCAAATGTTTGCCCTCATTAGACTCTCCTCTGGAAGCGCTTTCACTGCAAGCTGCAGATTCCCTCCTAACAGCAAGCTTTAGGATAGGGTACTGAATTGTAACTTAACTGCGGCTATTAAGGCGATTTTAGCAAAGAGAATATCTCCCGCAGGGAAGCTGCTACCATCAAATGTTTGCCCTCATTAGACTCCCCTCTGGAAGCGCTTTCACTGCAAGCTGCAGATTCCCTCCTAACAGCAATCTTTAGGATAGGGTACTGAATTGTAACTTACTTTCGCCTAATAATGCGATTTTGGCAAAGAGAGTATCTCCCGCAGGGAAGCTGCTACCATCAAATGTTTGCCCTCATTAGACTCCCCTCTGGAAGCGCTTTCACTGCAAGCTGCAGATTCCCTCCTAACAGGAAGCTTTAGGATAGGGTACTGAATTGTAACTTAACTGCGGCTAATAAGGCGATTTTTGGAAAGAGAATATCTCCCGCAGGGAAGCTGCTACCATCAAATGTTTGCCCTCATTAGACTCCCCTCTGGAAGCGCTTTCACTGCAAGCTGCAGATTCCCTCCTAACAGCAAGCTTTAGGATAGGGTACTGAATTGTAACTTAACTGCGGCTATTAAGGCGATTTTGGCAAAGAGAGTATCTCCCGCAGGGAAGCTGCTACCATCAAATGTTTGCCCTCATTAGACTCTCCTCTGGAAGCGCTTTCACTGCAAGCTGCAGATTCCCTCCTAACAGCAAGCTTTAGGATAGGGTACTGAATTGTAACTTACTTTCGCATAATAATGCGATTTTGGCAAAGAGACTATCTCCCGCAGGGAAGCTGCTACCATCAAATGTTTGCCCTCATTAGACTCCCCTCTGGAAGCGCTTTCACTGCAAGCTGCAGATTCCCTCCTAACAGCAAGCTTTAGGATAAGGTACTGAATTGTATCTTACTTTCGCCTAATAATGCGATTTTGGCAAAGAGATTATCTCCCGCAGGGAAGCTGCTACCATCAAATGTTTGCCCTCATTAGACTCCCGTCTGGAAGTGCTTTCATTGCAAGCTGCAGATTCCCTCCTAACAGCAAGCTTTAGGATAGGGTACTGAATTGTAACTTACTTTCGCCTAATAATGCGATTTTGGCAAAGAGACTATCTCCCGCAGGGAAGCTGCTACCATCAAATCTTTGCCCTCATTAGACTCCCCTCTGGAAGCGCTTTCACTGCAAGCTGCAGATTCCCTCCTAACAGCAAGCTTTAGCATAGGGTATTGAAATTGTAACTTAACTGCGGCTAATAAGGGGATTATGGCAAAGAGAATATCTCCCGCAGGGAAGCTGCTACCATCAAATGCTTGCCCTCATTAGACTCCCCTCTGGAAGCGCTTTCACTGCAAGCTGCAGATTCCCTCCTAACAGCAAGCTTTAGGATCGGGTACTGAATTGTATCTTACATTCGCCTAATAATGCGATTTGGCAAAGAGAATATCTCCCGCAGTGAAGCTGCTACCATCAAATCTTTGCCCTCATTAGACTACCCTATGGAAGCGCATTCACTTCAAGCTGCAGATTCCCTCCTAACAGCAAGCTTTAGGATAGGGTACTGAATTGTAACTTAACTGCGGCTAATAAGGCGATTTTGGCAAACAGAATATCTCCCGCAGGGAAGCTGCTACCATAAAATGTTTGCCCTCATTAGACTCCCCTCTGGAAGCGCTTTCACTGCAAGCTGTAGATTCCCTCCTAATAGCAAGCTTTAGGATAGGGTACTGAATTGTAACTTACTTTCGCCTAATAATGCGATTTTGGCAAAGAGAGTATCTCCCGCAGGGAAGCTGCTACCATCAAATGTTTGCCCTCATTAGACTCCCCTCTAGAAGCGCTTTCACTGCAATCTGCAGGTTCCCTCCTAACAGCAAGCTTTAGGATAGGGTACTGAATTGTAACTTAACTGCGGCTAATAAGGAGAATTTGGCGAAGAGAATATCTCCCGCAGGGAAGCTGCTACCATCAAATGTTTGCCCTCATTAGACTCCCCTCTAGAAGCGCTTTCACTGCAAGCTGCAGATTCCCTCCTAACAGCAAGCTTTAGGATAGGGTACTGAATTGTAACTTACTTTCGCCTAATAATGCGATTTTGGCAAAGAGAATATCTCCCGCAGGGAAGCTGCTAAGATCAAATGCTTGCCCTCATTAGACTCTCCTCTGGAAGCGCTTTCACTGCAAGCTGCAGATTCCCTCCTAACAGCAAGCTTTAGGATAGGGTACTGAATTGTAACTTAACTGCGGCTATTAAGGTGATTTTAGCAAAGAGAATATCTCCCGCAGGGAAGCTGTTACCATCAAATGTTTGCCCTTATTAGACTCCCGTCTGGAAGTGCTTTCACTGCAAGCTGCAGATTCCCTCCTAACAGCAAGCTTTAGGATAGGGAACTGAATTGTAACTTACTTTCGCATAATAATGCGATTTTGGCAATGAGACTATCTCCCGCAGGGAAGCTGCTACCATCAAATGTTTGCCCTCATTAGACTCCCCTCTGGAAGCGCTTTCACTGCAAGCTGCCGATTCCCTCCTAACAGCAAGCTTTAGGACAGTGTACTGAATTGTAACTTAACTGCGGCTAATAAGGCGATTTTGGCAAAGAGAATATCTCCCGCAGGGAAGCTGCTACCATCAAATGTTTGCCCTCATTAGACTCCCCTCTGGAAGCGCTTTCACTGCAAGCTGCAGATTCCCTCCTAACAGCAAGCTTTAGGATAGGGTACTGAATTGTATCTTACTTTCGCCTAATAATGCGATTTTGGCAAAGAGATTATCTCCCGCAGGGAAGCTGCTACCATCAAATATTTGCCCTCATTAGACTCCCCTCTGGAAGCGCTTTCACTGCAAGCTGCAGATTCCCTCCTAACAGCAAGCTTTAGGATAGTGTAATGAATTGTAACTTACTATCGCCTAATAATGCAATTTTGGCAAAGAGAGTATCTCCCGCAGGGAAGCTGCTACCATGAAATGTTTGCCCTCGTTAGACTACCCTATGGAAGCGCATTCACTTCAAGCTGCAGATTCCCTCCTAACAGCAAGCTTTAGGATCGGGTACTGAATTGTATCTTACTTTCGCCTAATAATGCGATTTGGCAAAGAGAATATCTCCCGCAGGGAAGCTGCTACCATCAAATGTTTGCCCTCATTAGACTCCCCTCTGGAAGCGCTTTCACTGCAAGCTGCAGATTCCCTCCTAACAGCAAGCTTTAGGATAGGGTACTTAATTGTAACTTAACTGCGGCTAATAAGGCGATTTTGGCAAAGAGAATATCTCCCGCAGGGAAGCTGCTACCATCAAATGCTTGCCCTCATTAGACTACCCTGTGGAAGCGCTTTCACTGCAAGCTGCAGATTCCCTCCTAACAGCAAGCTTTAGGATAGGGTCCTGAATTGTAACTTACTTTCGCCTAATAATGCGATTTTGGCAAAGAGAGTATCTCCCGCAGGGAAGCTGCTACCATCAAATGCTTGCCCTCATTAGACTCCACTCTGGAAGCGCTTTCACTGCAAGCTGCAGATTCCCTCCTAACAGCAAGCTTTAGGATAGGGTACTGAATTGTAACTTACTTTCGCCTAATAATGCGATTTTGGCAAAGAGAGTATCTCCCGCAGGGAAGCTGCTACCATCAAATCTTTGCCCTCATTAGACTCCCCTCTGGAAGCGCTTTCACTGCAAGCTGCAGATTCCCTCCTAACAGCAAGCTTTAGGATAGGGTACTGAATTGTAACTTACTTTCGCCTAATAATGCGATTTTGGCAAAGAGAGTATCTCCCGCAGGGAAGCTGCTACCATCAAATCTTTGCCCTCATTAGACTCCCCTCTGGAAGCGCTTTCACTGCAAGCTGCAGATTCCCTCCTAACAGCAAGCTTTAGGATAGGGTACTGAATTGTAACTTAACTGCAGCTAATAAGGCGATTTTGGCAAAGAGAATATCTCCCGCAGGGAAGCTGCTACCATAAAATGTTTGCCCTCATTAGACTCCCCTCTGGAAGCACTTTCACTGCAAGCTGCAGATTCCCTCCTAACAGCAAGATTTAGGATAGGGTACTTAATTGTAACTTAACTGCGGCTAATAAGGCGATTTTGGCAAACAGAATATCTCCCGCAGGGAAGCTGCTACCATAAAATGTTTGCCCTCATTAGACTCCCCTCTGGAAGCGCTTTCACTGCAAGCTGTAGATTCCCTCCTAATAGCAATCTTTAGGATAGGGTACTGAATTGTAACTTACTTTCGCCTAATAATGCGATTTTGGCAAAGAGAGTATCTCCCGCAGGGAAGCTGCTACCATCAAATGTTTGCCATCATTAGACTCCCCTCTGGAAGCGCTTTCACTGCAAGCTGCAGATTCCCTCTTAACAGCAAGCTTTAGGATAGGGTCCTGAATTGTAACTTACTTTCGCCTAATAAAGCGATTTTTGCAAAGAGAGTATCTCCCGCAGGGAAGCTGCTACCATCAAATGTTTGCCCTCATTAGACTCCCCTCTGGAAGCGCTTTCACTGCAAGCTGCAGATTCCCTCCTAACAGCAAGCTTTAGGATAGGGTCCTGAATTGTAACTTACTTTCGCCAAATAATGCGATTTTGGCAAAGAGAGTATCTCCCGCAGGGAAGCTGCTACCATCAAATGTTTGCCCTCATTAGACTCCCCTCTGGAAGCGCTTTCACTGCAAGCTGCAGGTTCCCTCCTAACAGCAAGCTTTAGGATAGGGTACTGAATTGTAACTTAACTGCGGCTAATAAGGAGAATATGGCGAAGAGAATATCTCCCGCAGGGAAGCTGCTACCATCAAATGTTTGCCCTCATTAGACTCCCCTCTGGAAGCGCTTTCACTGCAAGCTGCAGATTCCCTCCTAACAGCAAGCTTTAGGATAGGGTACTGAATTGTAACTTACTTTCGCCTAATAATGCGATTTTGGCAAAGAGAATATCTCCCGCAGGGAAGCTGCTAAGATCAAATGCTTGCCCTCATTAAACTCTCCTCTGGAAGCGCTTTCACTGCAAGCTGCAGATTCCCTCCTAACAGCAAGCTTTAGGATAGGGTACTGAATTGTAACTTACTTTCGACTAATAAAGCGATTTTGGCAAAGAGAGTATCAACCCCAGGGAAGCTGCTAACATGAAATGTTTGCCCTCATTAGACTCCCCTCTGGAAGCGCTTTCACTGCAAGCTGCAGATTCCCTCTTAACAGCAAGCTGTAGGACAGTGTACTGAATTGTAACTTAACTGCGGCTAATAAGGCGATATTGGCAAAGAGAATATCTCCCGCAGGGAAGCTGCTACCATCAAATGCTTGCCCTCATTAGACTCCCCTCTGGAAGCGCTTTCACTGCAAGCTGCAGATTCCCTCCTAACAGCAAGCTTTAGGATAGGGTACTGAATTGTAACTTAACTGCGGCTAATAAGGCGATTTTAGCAAAGAGAATATCTCCCGCAGGGAAGCTGTTCCCATCAAATGTTGGCCCTCATTAGACTCCCCTCTGGAAGCGCTTTCACTGCAAGCTGCAGATTCCCTCCTAACAGCAAGCTTTAGGATAGGGTACTGAATTGTAACTTACTTTCGCCTAATAATGCGATTTTGGAAAAGAGAGTATCTCCCGCAGGGAAGCTGCTACCATCAAATGTTTGCCCTCATTAGACTCCCCTCTGGAAGCGCTTTCACTGCAAGCTGCAGATTCCCTCCTAACAGCAAGCTTTAGGATAGGGTACTGAATTTTAACTTAACTGCGGCTAAAAAGACGATGTTGGCAAAGAGAGTATCTCCCGCAGGGAAGCTGCTACCATCAAATGTTTGCCCTCATTAGACTCCCCTCTGGAAGTGCTTTCACTGCAAGCTCCAGATTCCCTCCTAAAACAAAGCTTTAGGATAGGGTACTGAATTGTATCTTACTTTCGCCTAATAATGCGATTTTGGCAAAGAGAGTATCTCCCGCAGGGAAGCTGCTACCATCAAATCTTTGCCCTCATTAGACTCCCCTCTGGAAGCGCTTTCACTGCAAGCTGCAGATTCCCTCCTAACAGCAAGCTTTAGGATAGGGTACTGAATTGTAACTTACTTTCGCCTAATAATGCGATTTTGGCTAAGAGAGTATCTCCCGCAGGGAAGCTGTTACCATCAAATCTTTGCCCTCGTTAGACTCCCCTCTGGAAGCGCTTTCACTGCAAGCTGCAGATTCCCTCCTAACAGCAAGCTTTAGGATAGAGTACTGAATTGTAACTTAACTGCGTCTAATAAGGGGATTTTGGCAAAGAGAATATCTCCCGCAGGGAAGCTGCTACCATCAAATCATTGCCCTCATTAGACTCCCCTCTGGAAGGGCTTTCACTGCAAGCTGCAGATTCCCTCCTAACAGCAAGCTTTAGGATAGGGTACTGAATTGTAACTTACTTTCGCCTAATAATGCGATTTTGTCAAAGAGAGTATCTCCCGCAGGGAAGCTGCTACCATCAAATGTTTGCCCTCATTAGACTCCCCTCTGGAAGCGCTTTCACTGCAAGCTGCAGATTCCCTCCTAACAGCAAGCTTTAGGATAAGGTACTGAATTGTAACTTACTTTCGCCTAATAATGCGATTTTGGCAAAAAGACTATCTCCCGCAGGGAAGCTGCTACCATCAAATGTTTGCCCTCATTAGACTCCCCTCTGGAAGCGCTTTCACTGCAAGCTGCAGATTCCCTCCTAACAGCAAGCTTTAGGATAGGGTACTGAATTGTAACTTAACTGCAGCTAATAAGGCGATTTTGGCAAAGAGAGTATCTCCCGCAGGGAAGCTGCTACCATCAAATCTTTGCCCTCGTTAGACTACCCTATGGAAGCGCATTCACTTCAAGCTGCAGATTCCCTCCTAACAGCAAGCTTTAGGATAGGGTACTGAATTGTATCTTACTTTCGCCTAATAATGCGATTTTGGCAAAGAGAATATCTCCTGCAGGGAAGCTGCTACCATCAAATGTTTGCCCTCATTAGACTCCCCTCTGGAAGCGCTTTCACTGCAAGCTGCAGATTCCCTCCTAACAGCAAGATTTAGGATAGGGTACTTAATTGTAACTTAACTGCGGCTAATAAGGCGATTTTGGCAAACAGAATATCTCCCGCAGGGAAGCTGCTACCATAAAATGTTTGCCCTCATTAGACTCCCCTCAGGAAGCACTTTCACTGCAAGCTGCAGATTCCCTCTTAACAGCAAGCTTTAGGATAGGGTCCTGAATTGTAACTTACTTTCGCCTAATAAAGCGATTTTTGCAAAGAGAGTATCTCCCGCAGGGAAGCTGCTACCATCAAATGTTTGCCCTCATTAGACTCCCCTCTGGAAGCGCTTTCACTGCAAGCTGCAGATTCCCTCCTAACAGCAAGCTTTAGGATAGGGTCCTGAATTGTAACTTACTTTCGCCTAATAATGCGATTTTGGCAAAGAGAGTATCTCCCGCAGGGAAGCTGCTACCATCAAATGTTTGCCCTCATTAGACTCCCCTCTAGAAGCGCTTTCACTGCAATCTGCAGGTTCCCTCCTAACAGCAAGCTTTAGGATAGGGTACTGAATTGTAACTTAACTGCGGCTAATAAGGAGAATTTGGCGAAGAGAATATCTCCCGCAGGGAAGCTGCTACCATCAAATGTTTGCCCTCATTAGACTCCCCTCTAGAAGCGCTTTCACTGCAAGCTGCAGATTCCCTCCTAACAGCAAGCTTTAGGATAGTGTACTGAATTGTAACTTACTTTCGCCTAATAATGCGATTTTGGCAAAGAGAATATCTCCCGCAGGGAAGCTGCTAAGATCAAATGCTTGCCCTCATTAGACTCTCCTCTGGAAGCGCTTTCACTGCAAGCTGCAGATTCCCTCCTAACAGCAAGCTTTAGGATAGGGTACTGAATTGTAACTTAACTGCGGCTATTAAGGTGATTTTAGCAAAGAGAATATCTCCCGCAGGGAAGCTGCTACCATCAAATCTTTGCCCTCATTAGACTCCCCTCTGGAAGCGCTTTCACTGCAAGCTGCAGATTCCCTCCTAACAGCAAGCTTTAGGATAGGGAACTGAATTGTAACTTACTTTCGCATAATAATGCGATTTTGGCAAAGAGACTATCTCCCGCAGGGAAGCTGCTACCATCAAATGTTTGCCCTCATTAGACTCCCCTCTGGAAGCGCTTTCACTGCAAGCTGCAGATTCCCTCCTAACAGCAAGCTTTAGGACAGTGTACTGAATTGTAACTTAACTGCGGCTAATAAGGCGATTTTGGCAAAGAGAATATCTCCTGCAGGGAAGCTGCTACCATCAAATGTTTGCCCTCATTAGACTCCCCTCTGGAAGCGCTTTCACTGCAAGCTGCAGATTCCCTCCTAACAGCAAGCTTTAGGATAGGGTACTGAATTGTATCTTACTTTCGCCTAATAATGCGATTTTGGCAAAGAGATTATCTCCCGCAGGGAAGCTGCTACCATCAAATATTTGCCCTCATTAGACTCCCCTCTGGAAGCGCTTTCACTGCAAGCTGCAGATTCCCTCCTAACAGCAAGCTTTAGGATAGTGTAATGAATTGTAACTTACTATCGCCTAATAATGCAATTTTGGCAAAGAGAGTATCTCCCGCAGGGAAGCTGCTACCATGAAATGTTTGCCCTCGTTAGACTACCCTATGGAAGCGCATTCACTTCAAGCTGCAGATTCCCTCCTAACAGCAAGCTTTAGGATCGGGTACTGAATTGTATCTTACTTTCGCCTAATAATGCGATTTGGCAAAGAGAATATCTCCCGCAGGGAAGCTGCTACCATCAAATGTTTGCCCTCATTAGACTCCCCTCTGGAAGCGCTTTCACTGCAAGCTGCAGATTCCCTCCTAACAGCAAGCTTTAGGATAGGGTACTTAATTGTAACTTAACTGCGGCTAATAAGGCGATTTTGGCAAAGAGAATATCTCCTGCAGGGAAGCTGCTACCATCAAATGCTTGCCCTCATTAGACTACCCTGTGGAAGCGCTTTCACTGCAAGCTGCAGATTCCCTCCTAACAGCAAGCTTTAGGATAGGGTCCTGAATTGTAACTTACTTTCGCCTAATAATGCGATTTTGGCAAAGAGAGTATCTCCCGCAGGGAAGCTGCTACCATCAAATGCTTGCCCTCATTAGACTCCACTCTGGAAGCGCTTTCACTGCAAGCTGCAGATTCCCTCCTAACAGCAAGCTTTAGGATAGGGTACTGAATTGTAACTTACTTTCGCCTAATAATGCGATTTTGGCAAAGAGAGTATCTCCCGCAGGGAAGCTGCTACCATCAAATCTTTGCCCTCATTAGACTCCCCTCTGGAAGCGCTTTCACTGCAAGCTGCAGATTCCCTCCTAACAGCAAGCTTTAGGATAGGGTACTGAATTGTAACTTACTTTCGCCTAATAATGCGATTTTGGCAAAGAGAGTATCTCCCGCAGGGAAGCTGCTACCATCAAATCTTTGCCCTCATTAGACTCCCCTCTGGAAGCGCTTTCACTGCAAGCTGCAGATTCCCTCCTAACAGCAAGCTTTAGTATAGGGTACTGAATTGTAACTTAACTGCAGCTAATAAGGCGATTTTGGCAAAGAGAATATCTCCCGCAGGGAAGCTGCTACCATAAAATGTTTGCCCTCATTAGACTCCCCTCTGGAAGCACTTTCACTGCAAGCTGCAGATTCCCTCCTAACAGCAAGATTTAGGATAGGGTACTTAATTGTAACTTAACTGCGGCTAATAATGCGATTTTGGCAAAGAGAATATCTCCCGCAGGGAAGCTGCTACCATAAAATGTTTG
This sequence comes from Phaenicophaeus curvirostris, assembly GCF_032191515.1. Lineage (NCBI taxonomy): Eukaryota > Metazoa > Chordata > Aves > Cuculiformes > Cuculidae > Phaenicophaeus > Phaenicophaeus curvirostris. Next base: position 95,024 of record NW_027206754.1, read on the forward strand.
CCCTCATTAGACTCCCCTCTGGAAGCGCTTTCACTGCAAGCTGTAGATTCCCTCCTAATAGCAATCTTTAGGATAGGGTACTGAATTGTAACTTACTTTCGCCTAATAATGCGATTTTGGCAAAGAGAGTATCTCCCGCAGGGAAGCTGCTACCATCAAATGTTTGCCATCATTAGACTCCCCTCAGGAAGCGCTTTCACTGCAAGCTGCAGATTCCCTCCTAACAGCAAGCTTTAGGATAGGGTCCTGAATTGTAACTTACTTTCGCCTAATAATGCGATTTTGGCAAAGAGAGTATCTCCCGCAGGGAAGCTGCTACCATCAAATGTTTGCCCTCATTAGACTCCCCTCTGGAAGCGCTTTCACTGCAAGCTGCAGGTTCCCTCCTAACAGCAAGCTTTAGGATAGGGTACTGAATTGTAACTTAACTGCGGCTAATAAGGAGAATTTGGCGAAGAGAATATCTCCCGCAGGGAAGCTGCTACCATCAAATGTTTGCCCTCATTAGACTCCCCTCTGGAAGCGCTTTCACTGCAAGCTGCAGATTCCCTCCTAACAGCAAGCTTTAGGATAGAGTACTGAATTGTAACTTAACTGCGTCTAATAAGGGGATTTTGGCAAAGAGAATATCTCCCGCAGGGAAGCTGCTACCATCAAATCTTTGCCCTCATTAGACTCCCCTCTGGAAGGGCTTTCACTGCAAGCTGCAGATTCCCTCCTAACAGCAAGCTTTAGGATAGGGTACTGAATTGTAACTTACTTTCGCCTAATAATGCGATTTTGGCAAAGAGAATATCTCCCGCAGGGAAGCTGCTACCATCAAATGTTTGCCCTCATTAGACTCCCCTCTGGAAGCGCTTTCACTGCAAGCTGCAGATTCCCTCCTAACAGCAAGCTTTAGGATAAGGTACTGAATTGTAACTTACTTTCGCCGAATAATGCGATTTTGGCAAAGAGACTATCTCCGCAGGGAAGCTGCGACCATCAAATGTTTGCCCTCATTAGACTCCCCTCTGGAAGCGCTTTCACTGCAAGCTGCAGATTCCCTCCTAACAGCAAGCTTTAGGATAGGGTACTGAATTGTAACTTAACTGCGGCTAATAAGGCGATTTTGGCAAAGAGAATATCTCCCGCAGGGAAGCTGATACCATCAAATGTTTGCCCTCATTAGACTCCCCTCTGGAAGCGCTTTCACTGCAAGCTGCAGATTCCCTCCTAACAGCAAGCTTTAGGATAGGTACTGAATTGTAACTTACTTTCGCCTAATAATGCGATTTTGGCAAAAAGACTATCTCCCGCAGGGAAGCTGCTACCATCAAATGTTTGCCCTCATTAGACTCCCCTCTGGAAGCGCTTTCACTGCAAGCTGCAGATTCCCTCCTAACAGCAAGCTTTAGGATAGGGTACTGAATTGTAACTTACTTTCGCCTAATAATGCGATATTGGCAAAGAGACTATCTCCCGCAGGGAAGCTGCTACATCAAATGTTTGCCCTCATTAGACTCCCCTCTGGAAGCGCTTTCACTGCAAGCTGCAGATTCCCTCCTAACAGCAAGCTTTAGGATAGGGTACTGAATTGTAACTTACTTTCGCCTAATAATGCGATTTTGGCAAAGAAAATATCTCCCGCAGGGAAGCTGCTACCATCAAATGTTTGCCCTCATTAGACTCCCCTCTGGAAGCGCTTTCACTGCAAGCTGCAGATTCCCTCCTAACAGCAAGCTTTAGGATAGGGTACTGAATTGTAACTTAACTGCGGCTAATAAGGCGATTTTGGCAAAGAGACTATCTCCCGCAGGGAAGCTGCTACCATCAAATGTTTGCCCTCATTAGACTCCCTCTGGAAGCGCTTTCACTGCAAGCTCCAGATTCCCTCCTAACAGCAAGCTTTAGGATAGGGTCCTGAATTGTAACTTACTTTCGCTAATAAAGCGATTTTGGCAAAGAGAGTATCTCCAGCAGGGAAGCTGCTACCATCAAATGTTTGCCCTCATTAGACTCCCCTCTGGAAGCGCTTTCACTGCAAGCTTCAGATTCCCTCCTAACAGCAAGTTTTAGGATAGGGTACTGAATTGTATCTTAACTGCGGCTAATAAGGCAAAAGTGGAAAAGAGATTTTATCCCGCAGGGAAGCTGCTACCATCAAACGTTTGCCCTCGTTAGACTCCCTCTGGAAGCGCTTTCACTGCAAGCTGCAGATTCCCTCCTAACAGCAAGCTTTAGGATAGGGTACTGAATTGTAACTTAACTGCGGCTAATAAGGCGATTTTGGCAAAGAGAATATCTCCCGCAGGGAAGCTGCTACCATCAAATGTTTGCCCTCATTAGACTCCCCTCTGGAAGCGCTTTCACTGCAAGCTTCAGATTCCCTCCTAACAGCAAGTTTTAGGATAGGGTCCTGAATTGTATCTTAACTGCGGCTAATAAGGCAAAAGTGGAGAGAGATTTTATCCCGCAGGGAAGCTGCTACCATCAAATGTTTGCCCTCGTTAGACTCCCCTCTGGAAGCGCTTTGACTGCAAGCTGCAGATTCCCTCCTAACAGCAAGCTTTAGGATAGGGTACTGAATTGTAACTTAATTTCGCCTAATAATGCGATTTTGGCAAGAGAGTATCTCCCGCAGGGAAGCTGCTACCATCAAACGTTTGCCCTTGTTAGACTCCCCTCCGGAAGCGCTTTCACTGCAAGCTGCAGATTCCCTCCTAACAGCAAGCTTTAGGATAGGGTACTGAATTGTATCTTACTTTCGCCTAATAATGCGATTTTGGCAAAGAGAGTATCTCCCGCAGGGAAGCTGCTACCATCAAATGTTTGCCCTCATTAGACTCCCCTCTGGAAGCGCTTTCACTGCAAGCTGCAGATTCCTCCTAACAGCAAGCTTTCGGATAGGGTACTGAATTGTAACATAACTGCGGCTAATAAGGCGATTTTGGCAAAGAGAATATCTCCCGCAGGGAAGCTGTTACCATCAAATGTTTGCCCTCATTAGACTCCCCCTCTGGAAGCGCTTTCACTGCAAGCTTCAGATTCCCTCCTAACAGAAAGTTTTAGGATAGGGTACTGAATTGTATCTTAACTGCGGATAATAAGGCAAAAGTGGAGAAGAGATTTTATCCGCAGGGAAGCTGCTACCATCAAATGTTTGCCCTCGTTAGACTCCCCTCTGGAAGCGCTTTCACTGCAAGCTGCAGATTCCCTCCTAACAGCAAGCTTTAGGATAGGGTACTGAATTGTAACTTACTTTCGCCTAATAATGCGATTTTGGCAAAGAGAGTATCTCCCGCAGGGAAGCTGCTACCATCAAATGTTTGCCCTCATTAGACTCCCCTCTGGTAGCGCTTTCACTGCAAGCTGCAGATTCCCTCCTAAAAGCAAGCTTTAGGATAGGGTACTGAATTGTAACTTACTTTCGCCTAATAATGCGATTTTGGCAAAGAGAGTATCTCCCGCAGGGAAGCTGCTACCATCAAATGTTTGCCCTCGTTAGACTCCCCTCTGGAAGCGCTTTGACTGCAAGCTGCAGATTCCCTCCTAACAGCAAGCTTTAGGATAGGGTACTGAATTGTAACTTAGTTTCGCCTAATAATGCGATTTTGGCAAAGAGAGTATCTCCCGCAGGGAAGCTGCTACCATCAAATGTTTGCCCTCATTAGACTCCCCTCTGGAAGCGCTTTCACTGCAAGCTGCAGATTCCCTCCTAACAGCAAGCTTTAGGATAGGGTACTGAATTGTAACTTAACTGCGGCTAATAAGGCGATTTTGGCAAAGAGAATATCTCCCGCAGGGAAGCTGTTACCATCAAATGTTTGCCCTCATTAGACTCCCCTCTGGAAGCGCTTTCACTGCAAGCTTCAGATTCCCTCCTAACAGCAAGCTTTAGGATAGAGTACTGAATTTTATCTTAACTGCGGATAATAAGGCAAAATTGGAAAAGAGATTATCTCCCGCAGGGAAGCTGCTACCATCAAATGTTTGCCCTCGTTAGACTCCCCTCTGGAAGCGCTTTCACTGCAAGCTGCAGATTCCCTCCTAACAGCAAGCTTTAGGATAGGGTACTGAATTGTAACTTATCTTCGGATTATAAGGCGATTTTGGGAAAGAGAATATCTCCTGCAGGGAAGCTGCTACCATCAAATGTTAGCCCTCATTAGACTCCCCTCTGGTAGCGCTTTCACTGCAAGCTGCAGATTCCCTCCTAACAGCAAGCTTTAGGATAGGGTACTGAATTGAAACTTACTTTCGCATAATAATGCGATTTTGGCAAAGAGAGTATCTCCCGCAGGGAAGCTGCTACCATCAAATGTTTGCCCTCATTAGACTCCCCTCTGGAAGCGCTTTCACTGCAAGCTGCAGATTCCCTCCTAACAGCAAGCTTTAGGATAGGGTACTGAATTGTAACTTAACTGCGGCTAAAAAGGCGATTTTGGCAAAGAGAATATCTCCCGCAGGGAAGCTGTTACCATCAAATGTTTGCCCTCATTAGACTCCCCTCTGGAAGCGCTTTCACTGCAAGCTGCAGATTCCCTCCTAACAGCAAGCTTTAGGATAGGGTACTGAATTGTATCTTACTTTCGCCTAATAATGCGATTTTGGCAAAGAGAGTATCTCCCGCAGGGAAGCTGCTACCATCAAATGTTTGCCCTCATTAGACTCCCCTCTGGAAGCGCTTTCACTGCAAGCTGCAGATTCCCTCCTAATAGCAAGCTTTAGGATAGGTTACTGAATTGTAACTTAAATGCGGCTAATAGGGCGATTTTGGCAAAGAGAGTATCTCCCGCAGGGAAGCTGCTACCATCAAATGTTTGCCCTCATTAGACTCCCCTCTGGAAGCGCTTTCACTGCAAGCTGCAGATTCCCTCCTAACAGCAAGCTTTAGGATAGGGTACTGAATTGTAACTTACTTTCGCCGAATAATGCGATTTTGGCAAAGAGAGTATCTCCCGCAGGGAAGCTGCTACCATCAAACGTTTGCCCTCGTTAGACTCCCCTCCGGAAGCGCTTTCACTGCAAGCTGCAGATTCCCTCCTAACAGCAAGCTTTAGGATAGTGTACTGAATTGTAACTTACTTTCGCCTATAATGCGATTTTGGCAAAGAGAGTATCTCCCGCAGGGAAGCTGCTACCATCAAATGTTTGCCCTCCTTAGACTCCCTCTGGAAGCGCTTTCACTGCAAGCTGCAGATTCCCTCCTAACAGCAAGCTTTAGGATAGGGTACTGAATTGAAACTTACTTTCGCATAATAATGCGATTTTGGCAAAGAGAGTATCTCCCGCAGGAAGCTGCTACCATCAAATGTTTGCCCTCATTAGACTCCCTCTGGACGCGCTTTCACTGCAAGCTGCAGATTCCCACCTAACAGCAAGCTTTAGCATAGGTACTGAATTGTAACTTATCTGCGGCTAAAAAGGCGATTTTGGCAAAGAGAATATCTCCCGCAGGGAAGCTGCTACCATCAAATGTTTGCCCTCATTAGACTCCCCTCTGGAAGCGCTTTCACTGCAAGCTTCAGATCCCTCCTAACAGCAAGTTTTAGGATAGGGTAATGAATTGTATCTTAACTGAGGCCTATAAGGCAAAAGTGGAAAAGAGATTTTATCCCGCAGGGAAGCTGCTACCATCAAATGTTTGCCCTCATTAGACTCCCCTCTGGAAGCGCTTTCACTGCAAGCTGCAGATTCCCTCCTAACAGCAAGCTTTAGGATAGGGTACTGAATTGTAACTTAATTTCGCCTAATAATGCGATTTTGTCAAAGAGAGTATCTCCCGCAGGGAAGCTGCTACCATCAAACGTTTGCCCTCGTTAGACTCCCCTCCAGAAGCGATTTCACTGAGAGCTGCAGATTCCCTCCTAACAGCAAGCTTTAGGATAGGGTACTGAATTGTAACTTAACTGCGGCTAAAAAGGCGATTTTGCAAAGAGAATATCTCCCGCAGGGAAGCTGTTACCATCAAATGTTTGCCCTCATTAGACTCCCCTCTGGAAGCGCTTTCACTGCAAGCATCAGATTCCCTCCTAACGGCAAGATTTAGGATAGGGTACTGAATTGTAACTTAACTGCGGCTAATAAGGCAAAATTGGAAAGTGATTATATCCCGCAGGGAAGCTGCTACCATCAAATGTTTGCCCTCATTAGACTCCCCTCTGGAAGCGCTTTCACTGCAAGCTGCAGATTCCCTCCTAACAGCAAGCTTTAGGATAGGGTACTGAATGTAACTTAATTTCGCCTAATAATGCGATTATGGAAAAGAGAGTATCTCCCGCAGGGAGCTGCTACCATCAATTGTTTGCCCTCATTAGACTCCCTTCTGGAAGCGCTTTCACTGCAAGCTGCAGATTCCCTCTAACAGCAAGCTTTAGGATAGGGTACTGAATTGATCTTACTTTCGCATAATAATGCGTTTTTGGCAAAGAGAAGTATCTCCCGCAGGGAAGCTGCTCATCAAATATTTGCCCTCGTTAGACTCCCTCTTGAAGCGCTTTCACTGCAAGCTGCAGATTCCCTCCTAACAGCAAGCTTTAGGATAGGGTACTGAATTGAAACTTACTTTCGCCTAATAATGTGATTTTGGAAAAGAGAGTATCTCCCGCAGGGAAGCTGCTACCATCAAATGTTTGCCCTCATTAGACTCCCCTCTGGAAGCGCTTTCACTGCAAGCTGCAGATTCCCTCCTAACAGCAAGCTTTAGGATAGTTTACTGAATTGTATCTTAACTGCGGATAATAAGGCAAAATTGGAAAAGAGATTATCTCCCGCAGGGAAGCTGCTACCATCAAATGTTTGCCCTCGTTAGACTCCCTTCTGGAAGCGCTTTCACTGCAAGCTGCAGATTCCCTCCTAACAGCAAGCTTTAGGATAGGGTACTGAATTGTAACTTACTTTCGCCTAATAATGCGATTTTGGCAAAGAGAATATCTCCCGCAGGGAAGCTGCTACCATCAAATGTTTGCCCTCCTTAGACTCCCCTCTGGAAGCGCTTTCACTGCAAGCTGCAGATTCCCTCCTAACAGCAAGCTTTAGGATAGGGTACTGAATTGTAACTTATCTGCGGCTAATAAGGCGATTTTGGGAAAGAGAATATCTCCCGCAGGGAAGCTGCTACCATCAAATGTTTGCCCTCATTAGACTCCCCTCTGGAAGCGCTTTCACTGCAAGCTGCAGATTCCCTCCTAACAGCAAGCCTTAGCATAGGGTACTGAATTGTAACTTACTTTCGCCTAATAATGCGATTTTGGCAAAGAGAGTATCTCCCGCAGGGAAGCTGCTACCATCAAACGTTTGCCCTCGTTAGACTCCCCTCCGGAAGCGCTTTCACTGCAAGCTGCAGATTCCCTCCTAACAGCAAGCTTTAGGATAGGGTACTGAATTGTAACTTACTTTCGCCTAATAATGCGATTTTGGCAAAGAGAGTATCTCCCGCAGGGAAGCTGCTACCATCAAATGTTTGCCCTCCTTAGACTCCCCTCTGGAAGCGCTTTCACTGCAAGCTGCAGATTCCCTCCTAACAGCAAGCTTTAGGATAGGGTACTGAATTGCAACTTACTTTCGCATAATAATGCGATTTTGGCAAAGAGAGTATCTCCCGCAGGGAAGCTGCTACCATCAAATGTTTGCCCTCATTAGACTCCCCTCTGGAAGCGCTTTCACTGCAAGCTGCAGATTCCCTCCTAACAGCAAGCTTTAGGATAGGGTACTGAATTGTAACTTACTTTCGCATAATAATGCGATTTTGGCAAAGAGAGTATCTCCCGCAGGGAAGCTGCTACCATCAAATGTTTGCCCTCATTAGACTCCCCTCTGGAAGCGCTTTCACTGCAAGCTGCAGATTCCCTCCTAACAGGAAGCTTTAGGATAGGGTACTGAATTGTAACTTACTTTCGCCTAATAATGAGATTTTGGCAAAGAGAGTATCTCCCGCAGGGAAGCTGCTACCATCAAATGTTTGCCCTCATTAGACTCCCCTCTGGAAGCGCTTTCACTGCAAGCTGCAGATTCCCTCCTAACAGCAAGCTTTAGGATAGGGTACTGAATTGTAACTTACTTTCGCCTAATAATGCGATTTTGGCAAAGAGAGTATCTCCCGCAGGGAAGCTGCTACCATCAAATGTTTGCCCTCCTTAGACTCCCCTCTGGAAGCGCTTTCACTGCAAGCTGCAGATTCCCTCCTAACAGCAAGCTTTAGGATAGGGTACTGAATTGTAACTTATCTGCGGCTAATAAGGCGATTTTGGGAAAGAGAATATCTCCCGCAGGGAAGCTGCTACCATCAAATGTTTGCCCTCATTAGACTCCCCTCTGGAAGCGCTTTCACTGCAAGCTGCAGATTCCCTCCTAACAGCAAGCTTTAGGATAGGGTACTGAATTGTAACTTACTTTCGCCTAATAATGCGATTTTGGCAAAGAGAGTATCTCCCGCAGGGAAGCTGCTACCATCAAACGTTTGCCCTCGTTAGACTCCCCTCCGGAAGGACTTTCACTGCAAGCTGCAGATTCCCTCCTAACAGCAAGCTTTAGGATAGGGTACTGAATTATATCTTACTTTCGCCTCATAATGCGATTTTGGCAAAGAGAGTATCTCCCGCAGGGAAGCTGCTACCATCAAATGTTTGCCCTCATTAGACTCCCCTCTGGAAGCGCTTTCACTGCAAGCTGCAGATTCCCACCTAACAGCAAGCTTTAGGATAGGGTACTGAATTGTAACTTATCTGCGGCTAATAAGGCGATTTTGGGAAAGAGAATATCTCCCGCAGGGAAGCTGCTACCATCAAATGTTTGCCCTCATTAGACTCCCCTCGGGAAGCGCTTTCACTGCAAGCTTCAGATTCCCTCCTAACAGCAAGCTTTAGGATAGGGTACTGAATTGTATCTTAACTGAGGCCTATAAGGCAAAAGTGGAAAAGAGATTTTATACCGCAGGGAAGCTGCTACCATCAAATGTTTGCCCTCGTTATACTCCCCTCTGGAAGTGCTTTCACTGCAAGCTGCAGATTCCCTCCTAACAGCAAGCTTTAGGATAGGGTACTGAATTGAAACTTACTTTCGCCTAATAATGCGATTTTGGCAAAGAGAGTATCTCCCGCAGGGAAGCTGCTACCATCAAATGTTTGCCCTCGTTAGACTCCCCTCTGGAAGCGCTTTCACTGCAAGCTGCAGATTCCCTCCTAACAGCAAGCTTTAGGATAGGGTACTGAATTGTAACTTACTTTCGCCTAATAATGCGATTTTGGCAAAGAGAGTATCTCCCGCAGGGAAGCTGCTACCATCAAATGTTTGCCCTCATTAGACTCCCCTCTGGAAGCGCTTTCACTGCAAGCTGCAGATTCCCTCCTAACAGCAAGCTTTAGGATAGGGTACTGAATTGTATCTTACTTTCGCCTAATAATGGGATTTTGGCAAAGAGAGTATCTCCCGCAGGGAAGCTGCTACCATCAAATGTTTGCCCTCATTAGACTCCCCTCTGGAAGCGCTTTCACTGCAAGCTTCAGATTCCCTCCTAACAGCAAGTTTTAGGATAGGGTACTGAATTGTATCTTAACTGCGGCTAATAAGGCAAAAGTGGAAAAGAGATTTTATCCCGCAGGGAAGCTGCTACCATCAAATGTTTGCCCTCATTAGACTCCCCTCTGGAAGCGCTTTCACTGCAAGCTGCAGATTCCCTCCTAACAGCAAGCTTTAGGATAGGGTACTGAATTGTAACTTACTTTCGCCTAATAATGCGATTTTGGCAAAGAGAGTATCTCCCGCAGGGAAGCTGCTACCATCAAATGTTTGCCCTCATTAGACTCCCCTCTGGAAGCGCTTTCACTGCAAGCTGCAGATTCCCTCCTAACAGCAAGCTTTAGGATAGGGTACTGAATTGTAACTTACTTTCGCCTAATAATGCGATTTTGGCAAAGAGAGTATCTCCCGCAGGGAAGCTGCTACCATCAAATGTTTGCCCTCATTAGACTCCCCTCTGGAAGCGCTTTCACTGCAAGCTGCAGATTCCCTCCTAACAGCAAGCTTTAGGATAGGGTACTGAATTGTATCTTACTTTCGCCTAATAATGAGATTTTGGCAAAGAGATTATCTCCCGCAGGGAAGCTGCTACCATCAAACGTTTGCCCTCGTTAGACTCCCCTCTGGAAGCGCTTTAACAGCAAGCTTCAGATTCCCTCTTAACAGCAAGTTTTAGGATAGGGTACGGAATTGTATCTTAACTGCGGCTAATAAGGCAAAATTGGAAAAGAGATTTTATCCCGCATGGAAGCTGCTACCATCAAATGTTTGCCCTCGTTAGACTCCCCTCTGGAAGCGCTTTCACTGCAAGCTGCAGATTCCCTCCTAACAGCAAGCTTTAGGATAGGGTACTGAATTGTAACTTACTTTCGCCTAATAATGCGATTTTGGCAAAGAGAGTATCTCCCGCAGGGAAGCTGATAACATCAAATGTTTGCCCTCATTAGACTCCCCTCTGGAAGCGCTTTCACTGCAAGCTGCTGATTCCCTCCTAACAGCAAGCTTTAGGATAGGGTACTGAATTGTATCTTAACTGCGGATAATAAGGCAAAATTGGAAAAGAGATTATATCCCGCAGGGAAGCTGCTACCATCAAATGTTTGGCCTCGTTAGACTCCCCTCTGGAAGCGCTTTCACTGCAAGCTGCAGATTCCCTCCTAACAGCAAGCTTTAGGATAGGGTACTGAATTGTAACTTAATTTCGCCTAATAATGCGATTATGGCAAAGAGAGTATCTCCCGCAGGGAAGCTGCTACCATCAAATGTTTGCCCTCATTAGACTCCCCTCTGGAAGCGCTTTCACTGCAAGCTGCAGATTCCCTCCTAACAGCAAGCTTTAGGATAGGGTACTGAATTGTAACTTACTTTCGCCTAATAATGCGATTTTGGCAAAGAGAGTATCTCCCGCAGGGAAGCTGCTACCATCAAATGTTTGCCCTCATTAGACTCCCCTCTGGAAGCGCTTTCACCTCAAGCTGCAGATTCCCTCCTAACAGCAAGCTTTAGGATAGGGTACTGAATTGTAACTTAACTGCGGCTAATAATGCGATTTTGGCAAAGAGAGTATCTCCCGCAGGGAAGCTGCTACCATCAAATGTTTGCCCTCATTAGACTCCCCTCTGGAAGCGCTTTCACTGCAAGCTGCAGATTCCCTCCTAACAGCAAGCTTTAGGATAGGGTACTGAATTGAAACTTACTTTCGCCTAATAATGCGATTTTGGCAAAGAGAGTATCTCCCGCAGGGAAGCTGCTACCATCAAATGTTTGCCCTCATTAGAATCCCCTCTGGAAGCGCTTTCACTGCAAGCTGCAGATTCCCTCCTAACAGCAAGCTTTAGGATAGGGTACTGAATTGTAACTTATCTGCGGCTAATAAGGCGATTTTGGCAAAGAGAATATCTCCCGCAGGGAAGCTGCTACCATCAAATGTTTGCCCTCATTAGACTCCCCTCTGGAAGCGCTTTCACTGCAAGCTGCAGATTCCCTCTAAACAGCAAGCTTTAGGATAGGGTACTGAATTGTAACTTACTTTCGCCTAATAATGCGATTTTGCAAAGAGAGTATCTCCCGCAGGGAACCTGCTACCATCAAATGTTTGCCCTCATTAGACTCCCCTCTGGAAGCGCTTTCACTGCAAGCTGCAGATTCCCTCCTAACAGCAAGCTTTAGGATAGGGTACTGAATTGTAACTTACTTTCGCCAAATAATGCGATTTTGGAAAAGAGAGTATCTCCCGCAGAGAAGCTGCTACCATCAAACGTTTCCCCTCGTTAGACTCCCCTCTGGAAGCGCTTTCACTGCAAGCTGCAGATTCCCTCCTAACAGCAAGCTTTAGGATAGGGTACTGAATTGTAACTTACTTTCGCCTAATAATGCGATTTTGGCAAAGAGAGTATCTCCCGCAGGGAAGCTGATAACATCAAATGTTTGCCCTCATTAGACTCCCCTCTGGAAGCGCTTTCACTGCAAGCTGCTGATTCCCTCCTAACAGCAAGCTTTAGGATAGGGTACTGAATTGTATCTTAACTGCGGATAATAAGGCAAAATTGGAAAAGAGATTATATCCCGCAGGGAAGCTGCTACCATCAAATGTTTGCCCTCGTTAGACTCCCCTCTGGAAGCGCTTTCACTGCAAGCTGCAGATTCCCTCCTAACAGCAAGCTTTAGGATAGGGTACTGAATTGTAACTTAATTTCGCCTAATAATGCGATTTTGGCAAAGAGAGTATCTCCCGCAGGAAAGCTGCTACCATCAAATGTTTGCACTCATTAGATTCCCCTCCGGAAGGGCTTTCACTGCAAGCTGCAGATTCCCTCCTAACAGCAAGCTTTAGGATAGGGTACTGAATTTTAACTTAACTGCGGCTAAAGTGTGATTTTGGCAAAGAGACTATCTCCCGCAGGGAAGCTGCTACCATCAAATGTTTGCCCTCATTAGACTCCCCTCTGGAAGCGCTTTCACTGCAAGCTTCAGATTCCCTCCTAACAGCAAGCTTTAGGATAGGGTACTGAATTGTAACTTACTTTCGCCTAATAATGCGATTTTGGCAAAGAGAGTATCTCCCGCAGGGAAGCTGCTACCATCAAATGTTTGCCCTCATTAGACTCCCCTCTGGAAGCGCTTTCACTGCAAGCTGCAGATTCCCTCTAAACAGCAAGCTTTAGGATAGGGTACTGAATTGTAACTTACTTTCGCCTAATAATGCGATTTTGCAAAGAGAGTATCTCCCGCAGGGAAGCTGCTACCATCAAATGTTTGCCCTCGTTAGACTCCCCTCTGGAAGCGCTTTCACTGCAAGCTGCAGATTCCCTCCTAACAGCAAGCTTTAGGATAGGGTACTGAATTGTAACTTACTTTCGCATAATAATGCGATTTTGGCAAAGAGAGTATCTCCCGCAGAGAAGCTGCTACCATCAAACGTTTCCCCTCGTTAGACTCCCCTCTGGAAGGGCTTTCACTGCAAGCTGCAGATTCCCTCCTAACAGCAAGCTTTAGGATAGGGTACTGAATTGTAACTTAACTGCGGCTAATAATGCGATTTTGGCAAAGAGAGTATCTCCCGCAGGGAAGCTGCTACCATCAAATGTTTGCCCTCATTAGACTCCCCTCTGGAAGCGCTTTCACTGCAAGCTGCAGATTCCCTCCTAACAGCAAGCTTTAGGATAGGGTACTGAATTGTAACTTACTTTCGCCTAATAATGCGATTTTTGCAAAGAGATTATCTCCCGCAGGGAAGCTGCTACCATCAAATGTTTGCCCTCATTAGACTCCCCTCTGGAAGCGCTTTCACTGCAAGCTGCAGATTCCCTCCTAACAGCAAGCTTTAGGATAGGGTACTGAATTGTAACTTAACTGGGGCTAATAAGGCGATTTTGGCAAAGAGAGTATCTCCCGCAGGGAAGCTGCTACCATCAAATGTTTGCCCTCATTAGACTCCCCTCTGGAAGCGCTTTCACTGCAAGCTGCAGATTCCCTCCTAACAGCAAGCTTTAGGATAGGGTACTGAATTGTAACTTACTTTCGCCTAATAATGCGATTTTGGCAAAGAGAGTATCTCCCGCAGGGAAGCTGCTACCATCAAATGTTTGCCCTCATTAGACTCCCCTCTGGAAGCGCTTTCACTGCAAGCTGCAGATTCCCTCCTAACAGCAAGCTTTAGGATAGGGTACTGAATTGTAACTTACTTTCGCCTAATAATGCGATTTTGGCAAAGAGAGTATCTCCCGCAGGGAAGCTGCTACCATCAAATGTTTGCCCTCATTAGACTCCCCTCTGGAAGCGCTTTCACTGCAAGCTGCAGATTCCCTCCTAACAGCAAGCTTTAGGATAGGGTACTGAATTGTATCTTACTTTCGCCTAATAATGAGATTTTGGCAAAGAGATTATCTCCCGCAGGGAAGCTGCTACCATCAAACGTTTGCCCTCGTTAGACTCCCCTCTGGAAGCGCTTTAACAGCAAGCTTCAGATTCCCTCTTAACAGCAAGTTTTAGGATAGGGTACGGAATTGTATCTTAACTGCGGCTAATAAGGCAAAATTGGAAAAGAGATTTTATCCCGCATGGAAGCTGCTACCATCAAATGTTTGCCCTCGTTAGACTCCCCTCTGGAAGCGCTTTCACTGCAAGCTGCAGATTCCCTCCTAACAGCAAGCTTTAGGATAGGGTACTGAATTGTAACTTACTTTCGCCTAATAATGCGATTTTGGCAAAGAGAGTATCTCCCGCAGGGAAGCTGATAACATCAAATGTTTGCCCTCATTAGACTCCCCTCTGGAAGCGCTTTCACTGCAAGCTGCTGATTCCCTCCTAACAGCAAGCTTTAGGATAGGGTACTGAATTGTATCTTAACTGCGGATAATAAGGCAAAATTGGAAAAGAGATTATATCCCGCAGGGAAGCTGCTACCATCAAATGTTTGGCCTCGTTAGACTCCCCTCTGGAAGCGCTTTCACTGCAAGCTGCAGATTCCCTCCTAACAGCAAGCTTTAGGATAGGGTACTGAATTGTAACTTAATTTCGCCTAATAATGCGATTATGGCAAAGAGAGTATCTCCCGCAGGGAAGCTGCTACCATCAAATGTTTGCCCTCATTAGACTCCCCTCTGGAAGCGCTTTCACTGCAAGCTGCAGATTCCCTCCTAACAGCAAGCTTTAGGATAGGGTACTGAATTGTAACTTACTTTCGCCTAATAATGCGATTTTGGCAAAGAGAGTATCTCCCGCAGGGAAGCTGCTACCATCAAATGTTTGCCCTCATTAGACTCCCCTCTGGAAGCGCTTTCACCTCAAGCTGCAGATTCCCTCCTAACAGCAAGCTTTAGGATAGGGTACTGAATTGTAACTTAACTGCGGCTAATAATGCGATTTTGGCAAAGAGAGTATCTCCCGCAGGGAAGCTGCTACCATCAAATGTTTGCCCTCATTAGACTCCCCTCTGGAAGCGCTTTCACTGCAAGCTGCAGATTCCCTCCTAACAGCAAGCTTTAGGATAGGGTACTGAATTGAAACTTACTTTCGCCTAATAATGCGATTTTGGCAAAGAGAGTATCTCCCGCAGGGAAGCTGCTACCATCAAATGTTTGCCCTCATTAGAATCCCCTCTGGAAGCGCTTTCACTGCAAGCTGCAGATTCCCTCCTAACAGCAAGCTTTAGGATAGGGTACTGAATTGTAACTTATCTGCGGCTAATAAGGCGATTTTGGCAAAGAGAATATCTCCCGCAGGGAAGCTGCTACCATCAAATGTTTGCCCTCATTAGACTCCCCTCTGGAAGCGCTTTCACTGCAAGCTGCAGATTCCCTCTAAACAGCAAGCTTTAGGATAGGGTACTGAATTGTAACTTACTTTCGCCTAATAATGCGATTTTGCAAAGAGAGTATCTCCCGCAGGGAACCTGCTACCATCAAATGTTTGCCCTCATTAGACTCCCCTCTGGAAGCGCTTTCACTGCAAGCTGCAGATTCCCTCCTAACAGCAAGCTTTAGGATAGGGTACTGAATTGTAACTTACTTTCGCCAAATAATGCGATTTTGGAAAAGAGAGTATCTCCCGCAGAGAAGCTGCTACCATCAAACGTTTCCCCTCGTTAGACTCCCCTCTGGAAGCGCTTTCACTGCAAGCTGCAGATTCCCTCCTAACAGCAAGCTTTAGGATAGGGTACTGAATTGTAACTTACTTTCGCCTAATAATGCGATTTTGGCAAAGAGAGTATCTCCCGCAGGGAAGCTGATAACATCAAATGTTTGCCCTCATTAGACTCCCCTCTGGAAGCGCTTTCACTGCAAGCTGCTGATTCCCTCCTAACAGCAAGCTTTAGGATAGGGTACTGAATTGTATCTTAACTGCGGATAATAAGGCAAAATTGGAAAAGAGATTATATCCCGCAGGGAAGCTGCTACCATCAAATGTTTGCCCTCGTTAGACTCCCCTCTGGAAGCGCTTTCACTGCAAGCTGCAGATTCCCTCCTAACAGCAAGCTTTAGGATAGGGTACTGAATTGTAACTTAATTTCGCCTAATAATGCGATTTTGGCAAAGAGAGTATCTCCCGCAGGAAAGCTGCTACCATCAAATGTTTGCACTCATTAGATTCCCCTCCGGAAGGGCTTTCACTGCAAGCTGCAGATTCCCTCCTAACAGCAAGCTTTAGGATAGGGTACTGAATTTTAACTTAACTGCGGCTAAAGTGTGATTTTGGCAAAGAGACTATCTCCCGCAGGGAAGCTGCTACCATCAAATGTTTGCCCTCATTAGACTCCCCTCTGGAAGCGCTTTCACTGCAAGCTTCAGATTCCCTCCTAACAGCAAGCTTTAGGATAGGGTACTGAATTGTAACTTACTTTCGCCTAATAATGCGATTTTGGCAAAGAGAGTATCTCCCGCAGGGAAGCTGCTACCATCAAATGTTTGCCCTCATTAGACTCCCCTCTGGAAGCGCTTTCACTGCAAGCTGCAGATTCCCTCTAAACAGCAAGCTTTAGGATAGGGTACTGAATTGTAACTTACTTTCGCCTAATAATGCGATTTTGCAAAGAGAGTATCTCCCGCAGGGAAGCTGCTACCATCAAATGTTTGCCCTCGTTAGACTCCCCTCTGGAAGCGCTTTCACTGCAAGCTGCAGATTCCCTCCTAACAGCAAGCTTTAGGATAGGGTACTGAATTGTAACTTACTTTCGCATAATAATGCGATTTTGGCAAAGAGAGTATCTCCCGCAGAGAAGCTGCTACCATCAAACGTTTCCCCTCGTTAGACTCCCCTCTGGAAGGGCTTTCACTGCAAGCTGCAGATTCCCTCCTAACAGCAAGCTTTAGGATAGGGTACTGAATTGTAACTTAACTGCGGCTAATAATGCGATTTTGGCAAAGAGAGTATCTCCCGCAGGGAAGCTGCTACCATCAAATGTTTGCCCTCATTAGACTCCCCTCTGGAAGCGCTTTCACTGCAAGCTGCAGATTCCCTCCTAACAGCAAGCTTTAGGATAGGGTACTGAATTGTAACTTACTTTCGCCTAATAATGCGATTTTTGCAAAGAGATTATCTCCCGCAGGGAAGCTGCTACCATCAAATGTTTGCCCTCATTAGACTCCCCTCTGGAAGCGCTTTCACTGCAAGCTGCAGATTCCCTCCTAACAGCAAGCTTTAGGATAGGGTACTGAATTGTAACTTAACTGGGGCTAATAAGGCGATTTTGGCAAAGAGAGTATCTCCCGCAGGGAAGCTGCTACCATCAAATGTTTGCCCTCATTAGACTCCCCTCTGGAAGCGCTTTCACTGCAAGCTGCAGATTCCCTCCTAACAGCAAGCTTTAGGATAGGGTACTGAATTGTAACTTACTTTCGCCTAATAATGCGATTTTGGCAAAGAGAGTATCTCCCGCAGGGAAGCTGCTACCATCAAATGTTTGCCCTCATTAGACTCCCCTCTGGAAGCGCTTTCACTGCAAGCTGCAGATTCCCTCCTAACAGCAAGCTTTAGGATAGGGTACTGAATTGTAACTTACTTTCGCCTAATAATGCGATTTTGGCAAAGAGAGTATCTCCCGCAGGGAAGCTGCTACCATCAAATGTTTGCCCTCATTAGACTCCCCTCTGGAAGCGCTTTCACTGCAAGCTGCAGATTCCCTCCTAACAGCAAGCTTTAGGATAGGGTACTGAATTGTAACTTAACTGCGTCTAATAAGGCGATTTTTGCAAAGAGAGTATCTCCCGCAGGGAAGCTGCTACCATCAAATGTTTGCCCTCATTAGACTCCCCTCTGGAAGCGCTTTCACTGCAAGCTGCAGATTCCCTCCTAACAGCAAGCTTTAGGATAGGGTACTGAATTGTAACTTACTTTCGACTAATAATGCAATTTTGGCAAAGAAAGTATCTCCCGCAGAGAAGCTGCTACCATCAAATATTTGCCCTCATTAGACTCCCCTCTGGAAGCGCTTTCACTGCAAGCTGCAGATTCCCTCCTAACAGCAAGCTTTAGGATAGGGTACGAATTGTAACTTACTTTCGCCTAATAATGCGATTTTGGCAAAGAGAGTATCTCCCGCAGGGAAGCTGCTACTATCAAATGTTTGCCCTCCTTAGACTCCCCTCTGGAAGCGCTTTCACTGCAAGCTGCAGATTCCCTCCTAACAGCAAGCTTTAGGATAGGGTACTGAATTGTAACTTATCTGCGGCTAATAAGGCGATTTTGGCAAAGAGACTATCTCCCGCAGGGAAGCTGCTACCATCAAATATTTGTCCTCATTAGACTCCCCTCTGGAAGCGCTTTCACTGCAAGCTGCAGATTCCCTCCTAACAGCAAGCTTTAGGATAGGGTACTGAATTGTAACTTACTTTCGCCTAATAATGCGATTTTGGCAAAGAGAGTATCTCCCGCAGGGAAGCTGCTACCATCAAATGTTTGCCCTCATTAGACTCCCCTCTGGAAGCGCTTTCACTGCAAGCTGCAGATTCCCTCCTAACAGCAAGCTTTAGGATAGGGTACTGAATTGTAACTTACTTTCGCCTAATAATGGGATTTTGGCAAAGAGAGTATCTCCCGCAGGGAAGCTGCTACCATCAAATGTTTGCCCTCATTAGACTCCCCTCTGGAAGCGCTTTCACTGCAAGCTGCAGATTCCCTCCTAACAGCAAGCTTTAGGATAGGGTACTGAATTGTAACTTAACTGCGGCTAATAATGCGATTTTGGCAAAGAGAGTATCTCCCGCAGGGAAGCTGCTACCATCAAATGTTTACCCTCATTAGACTCCCCTCTGGAAGCGCTTTCACTGCAAGCTGCAGATTCCCTCCTAACAGCCAGCTTTAGGATAGGGTACTGAATTGTAACTTACTTTCGCCTAATAATGCGATTTTGGCAAAGAGAGTATCTCCCGCAGGGAAGCTGCTACCATCAAATGTTTGCCCTCATTAGACTCCCCTCTGGAAGCGCTTTCACTGCAAGCTGCAGATTCCCTCCTAACAGCAAGCTTTAGGATAGGGTACTGAATTGTAACTTAACTGCGGCTAATAAGGCGATTTTGGCAAAGAGACTATCTCCCGCAGGGAAGCTGCTACCATCAAATGTTTGCCCTCATTAGACTCCCCTCTGGAAGCGCTTTCACTGCAAGCTGCAGATTCCCTCCTAACAGCAAGCTTTAGGATAGGGTACTGAATTGTAACTTAACTGCGGCTAATAAGGCGATTTTGGCAAAGAGACTATCTCCCGCAGGTAAGCTGCTACCATCAAATGTTTCCCTCATTAGACTCCCCTCTGGAAGCGCTTTCACTGCAAGCTGCAGATTCCCTCCTAACAGCAAGCTTTAGGATAGGGTACTGAATTGTAACTTAACTGCGGCTAATAATGCGATTTTGGCAAAGAGACTATCTCCCGCAGGGAAGCTGCTACCATCAAATGTTTGCCCTCATTAGACTCCCCTCTGGAAGCGCTTTCACTGCAAGCTGCAGATTCCCTCCTAACAGCAAGCTTTAGGATAGGGTACTGAATTGTAACTTACTTTCGCCTAATAATGCGATTTTGGCAAAGAGAGTATCTCCCACAGGGAAGCTGCTACCATCAAATATTTGCCCTCATTAGACTCCCCTCTGGAAGCGCTTTCACTGCAAGCTGCAGATTCCCTCCTAACAGCAAGCTTTAGGATAGGGTACTGAATTGTAACTTACTTTCGCCTAATAATGCGATTTTGGCAAAGACAATATCTCCCGCAGGGAAGCTGCTACCATCAAATATTTGCCCTCATTAGACTCCCCTCTGGAAGCGCTTTCACTGCAAGCTGCAGATTCCCTCCTAACAGCAAGCTTTAGGATAGGGTACTGAATTGTAACTTACTTTCGCCTAATAATGCGATTTTGGCAAAGAGAGTATCTCCCGCAGGGAAGCTGCTACCATCAAATGTTTGCCCTCATTAGACTCCCCTCTGGAAGCGCTTTCACTGCAAGCTGCAGATTCCCTCCTAACAGCAAGCTTTAGGATAGGGTACTGAATTGTAACTTACTTTCGCCTAATAATGCCATTTTGGCAAGGAGAGTATCTCCCGCAGGGAAGCTGTTACCATCAAATGTTTGCCCTCGTTAGACTACCCTCTGGAAGCGCTTTCACTGCAAGCTGCAGATTCCCTCCTAACAGCAAGCTTTAGGATAGTGTACTGAATTGTAACTTCACTGCGGCTAATAAGGCGATTTTGGCAAAGAGAGTATCTCCCGCAGGGAAGCTGCTACCATCAAATATTTGCCCTCATTAGACTCCCCTCTGGAAGCGCTTTCACTGCAAGCTGCAGATTCCCTCCTAACAGCAAGCTTTAGGATAGGGTACTGAATTGTAATTTACTTTCGCCTAATAATGCGATTTTGGCAAAGAGAATATCTCCCGCAGGGAAGCTGCTACCATCAAATATTTGCCCTCATTAGACTCCCCTCTGGAAGCGCTTTCATTGCAAGCTGCAGATTCCCTCCTAACAGCAAGCTTTAGGATAGGGTACTGAATTGTAACTTACTTTCACCTTATAATGCGATTTTGGCAAAGAGAGTATCTCCCGCAGGGAAGCTGCTACCATCAAATATTTGCCCTCATTAGACTCCCCTCTGGAAGCGCTTTCACTGCAAGCTGCAGATTCCCTCCTAACAGCAAGCTTTAGGATAGGGTACTGAATTGTAACTTACTTTCACCTAATAATGCGATTTTGACACAGAGAGTATCTCCCGAGGGGATAGCTGCTACCATCAAATGTTTGCCCTCATTAGACTCCCCTCTGGAGGCGCTTTCACTGCAAGCTGCAGATTCCCTCCTAACAGCAAGCTTTAGGATAAGGTACTGAATTGTAACTTAACTGCGGCTAATAAGGCGATTTTGGCAAAGAGAATATCTCCCGCAGGGAAGCTGCTACCATCAAATGTTTGCCCTCATTAGACTCCCCTCTGGAAGCGCTTTCACTGCAACCTGCAGATTCCCTCCTAACAGCAAGCTTTAGGATAGGGTACTGAATTGTATCTTACTTTCGCCTAATAATGCAATTTTGGCAAAGAGAGTATCTCCCACAGGGAAGCTGCTACCATCAAATGTTTGCCATCATTAGACTCCCCTCAGGAAGCGCTTTCACTGCAAGCTGCAGATTCCCTCCTAACAGCAAGCTTTAGGATAGGGTACTGAATTGTAACTTAACTGCAGCTAATAATGCGATTTTGGCAAAGAGAGTATCTCCCGCAGGGAAGCTGCTACCATCAAATCTTTGCCCTCGTTAGATTACCCTATGGAAGCGCATTCACTTCAAGCTGCAGATTCCCTCCTAACAGCAAGCTTTAGGATAGGGTACTGAATTGTATCTTACTTTCGCCTAATAATGCGATTTTGGCAAAGAGAATATCTCCTGCAGGGAAGCTGCTACCATCAAATGTTTGCCCTCATTAGACTCCCCTCTGGAAGCGCTTTCACTGCAAGCTGCAGATTCCCTCTTAACAGCAAGCTTTAGGATAGGGTCCTGAATTGTAACTTACTTTCGCCTAATAAAGCGATTTTTGCAAAGAGAGTATCTCCCGCAGGGAAGCTGCTACCATCAAATGTTTGCCCTCATTAGACTCCCCTCTGGAAGCGCTTTCACTGCAAGCTGCAGATTCCCTCCTAACAGCAAGCTTTAGGATAGGGTCCTGAATTGTAACTTACTTTCGCCTAATAATGCGATTTTGGCAAAGAGAGTATCTCCCGCAGGGAAGCTGCTACCATCAAATGTTTGCCCTCATTAGACTCCCCTCTAGAAGCGCTTTCACTGCAAGCTGCAGATTCCCTCCTAACAGCAAGCTTTAGGATAGGGTACTGAATTGTAACTTACTTTCGCCTAATAATGCGATTTTGGCAAAGAGAGTATCTCCCGCAGGGAAGCTGCTAAGATCAAATGCTTCCCCTCATTAGACTCTCCTCTGGAAGCGCTTTCACTGCAAGCTGCAGATTCCCTCCTAACAGCAAGCTTTAGGATAGGGTACTGAATTGTAACTTAACTGCGGCTATTAAGGTGATTTTAGCAAAGAGAATATCTCCCGCAGGGAAGCTGTTACCATCAAATGTTTGCCCTTATTAGACTCCCGTCTGGAAGTGCTTTCACTGCAAGCTGCAGATTCCCTCCTAACAGCAAGCTTTAGGATAGGGTACTGAATTGTAACTTAACTGCGGCTAATAATGCGATTTTGGCAAAGAGACTATCTCCCGCAGGGAAGCTGCTACCATCAAATGTTTGCCCTCATTAGACTCCCCTCTGGAAGCGCTTTCACTGCAAGCTGCAGATTCCCTCCTAACAGCAAGCTTTAGGATAGGGTACTGAATTGTAACTTACTTTCGCCTAATAATGCGATTTTGGCAAAGAGAGTATCTCCCACAGGGAAGCTGCTACCATCAAATATTTGCCCTCATTAGACTCCCCTCTGGAAGCGCTTTCACTGCAAGCTGCAGATTCCCTCCTAACAGCAAGCTTTAGGATAGGGTACTGAATTGTAACTTACTTTCGCCTAATAATGCGATTTTGGCAAAGACAATATCTCCCGCAGGGAAGCTGCTACCATCAAATATTTGCCCTCATTAGACTCCCCTCTGGAAGCGCTTTCACTGCAAGCTGCAGATTCCCTCCTAACAGCAAGCTTTAGGATAGGGTACTGAATTGTAACTTACTTTCGCCTAATAATGCGATTTTGGCAAAGAGAGTATCTCCCGCAGGGAAGCTGCTACCATCAAATGTTTGCCCTCATTAGACTCCCCTCTGGAAGCGCTTTCACTGCAAGCTGCAGATTCCCTCCTAACAGCAAGCTTTAGGATAGGGTACTGAATTGTAACTTACTTTCGCCTAATAATGCCATTTTGGCAAGGAGAGTATCTCCCGCAGGGAAGCTGTTACCATCAAATGTTTGCCCTCGTTAGACTACCCTCTGGAAGCGCTTTCACTGCAAGCTGCAGATTCCCTCCTAACAGCAAGCTTTAGGATAGTGTACTGAATTGTAACTTCACTGCGGCTAATAAGGCGATTTTGGCAAAGAGAGTATCTCCCGCAGGGAAGCTGCTACCATCAAATATTTGCCCTCATTAGACTCCCCTCTGGAAGCGCTTTCACTGCAAGCTGCAGATTCCCTCCTAACAGCAAGCTTTAGGATAGGGTACTGAATTGTAATTTACTTTCGCCTAATAATGCGATTTTGGCAAAGAGAATATCTCCCGCAGGGAAGCTGCTACCATCAAATATTTGCCCTCATTAGACTCCCCTCTGGAAGCGCTTTCATTGCAAGCTGCAGATTCCCTCCTAACAGCAAGCTTTAGGATAGGGTACTGAATTGTAACTTACTTTCACCTTATAATGCGATTTTGGCAAAGAGAGTATCTCCCGCAGGGAAGCTGCTACCATCAAATATTTGCCCTCATTAGACTCCCCTCTGGAAGCGCTTTCACTGCAAGCTGCAGATTCCCTCCTAACAGCAAGCTTTAGGATAGGGTACTGAATTGTAACTTACTTTCACCTAATAATGCGATTTTGGCACAGAGAGTATCTCCCGCAGGGAAGCTGCTACCATCAAATGTTTGCCCTCATTAGACTCCCCTCTGGAGGCGCTTTCACTGCAAGCTGCAGATTCCCTCCTAACAGCAAGCTTTAGGATAAGGTACTGAATTGTAACTTAACTGCGGCTAATAAGGCGATTTTGGCAAAGAGAATATCTCCCGCAGGGAAGCTGCTACCATCAAATGTTTGCCCTCATTAGACTCCCCTCTGGAAGCGCTTTCACTGCAACCTGCAGATTCCCTCCTAACAGCAAGCTTTAGGATAGGGTACTGAATTGTATCTTACTTTCGCCTAATAATGCAATTTTGGCAAAGAGAGTATCTCCCACAGGGAAGCTGCTACCATCAAATGTTTGCCATCATTAGACTCCCCTCAGGAAGCGCTTTCACTGCAAGCTGCAGATTCCCTCCTAACAGCAAGCTTTAGGATAGGGTACTGAATTGTAACTTAACTGCAGCTAATAATGCGATTTTGGCAAAGAGAGTATCTCCCGCAGGGAAGCTGCTACCATCAAATCTTTGCCCTCGTTAGATTACCCTATGGAAGCGCATTCACTTCAAGCTGCAGATTCCCTCCTAACAGCAAGCTTTAGGATAGGGTACTGAATTGTATCTTACTTTCGCCTAATAATGCGATTTTGGCAAAGAGAATATCTCCTGCAGGGAAGCTGCTACCATCAAATGTTTGCCCTCATTAGACTCCCCTCTGGAAGCGCTTTCACTGCAAGCTGCAGATTCCCTCTTAACAGCAAGCTTTAGGATAGGGTCCTGAATTGTAACTTACTTTCGCCTAATAAAGCGATTTTTGCAAAGAGAGTATCTCCCGCAGGGAAGCTGCTACCATCAAATGTTTGCCCTCATTAGACTCCCCTCTGGAAGCGCTTTCACTGCAAGCTGCAGATTCCCTCCTAACAGCAAGCTTTAGGATAGGGTCCTGAATTGTAACTTACTTTCGCCTAATAATGCGATTTTGGCAAAGAGAGTATCTCCCGCAGGGAAGCTGCTACCATCAAATGTTTGCCCTCATTAGACTCCCCTCTAGAAGCGCTTTCACTGCAAGCTGCAGATTCCCTCCTAACAGCAAGCTTTAGGATAGGGTACTGAATTGTAACTTACTTTCGCCTAATAATGCGATTTTGGCAAAGAGAGTATCTCCCGCAGGGAAGCTGCTAAGATCAAATGCTTCCCCTCATTAGACTCTCCTCTGGAAGCGCTTTCACTGCAAGCTGCAGATTCCCTCCTAACAGCAAGCTTTAGGATAGGGTACTGAATTGTAACTTAACTGCGGCTATTAAGGTGATTTTAGCAAAGAGAATATCTCCCGCAGGGAAGCTGTTACCATCAAATGTTTGCCCTTATTAGACTCCCGTCTGGAAGTGCTTTCACTGCAAGCTGCAGATTCCCTCCTAACAGCAAGCTTTAGGATAGGGTACTGAATTGTAACTTACTTTCGCATAATAATGCGATTTTGGCAAAGAGACTATCTCCCGCAGGGAAGCTGCTACCATCAAATGTTTGCCCTCATTAGACTCCCCTCTGGAAGCGCTTTCACTGCAAGCTGCAGATTCCCTCCTAACAGCAAGCTTTAGGACAGTGTACTGAATTGTAACTTAACTGCGGCTAATAAGGCGATTTTGGCAAAGAGAATATCTCCCGCAGGGAAGCTGCTACCATCAAATGTTTGCCCTCATTAGACTCCCCTCTGGAAGCGCTTTCACTGCAAGATGCAGATTCCCTCCTAACAGCAAGCTTTAGGATAGGGTACTGAATTGTATCTTACTTTCGCCTAATAATGCGATTTTGGCAAAGAGATTATCTCCCGCAGGGAAGCTGCTACCATCAAATGTTTGCCCTCATTAGACTCCCGTCTGGAAGTGCTTTCACTGCAAGCTGCAGATTCCCTCCTAACAGCAAGCTTTAGGATAGGGTACTGAATTGTAACTTACTTTCGCCTAATAATGCGATTTTGGCAAAGAGACTATCTCCCGCAGGGAAGCTGCTACCATCAAATGTTTGCCCTCATTAGACTCCCCTCTGGAAGCGCTTTCACTTCAAGCTGCAGATTCCCTCCTAACAGCAAGCTTTAGGATAGGGTACTGAATTGTAACTTAACTGCGGCTAATAAGGCGATTTTGGCAAAGAGAATATCTCCCGCAGGGAAGCTGCTACCATAAAATGTTTGCCCTCATTAGACTCCCCTCTGGAAGCGCTTTCACTGCAAGCTGCAGATTCCCTCCTAACAGCAAGATTTACGATAGGGTACTTAATTGTAACTTAACTGCGGCTAATAAGGCGATTTTGGCAAACAGAATATCTCCCGCAGGGAAGCTGCTACCATAAAATGTTTGCCCTCATTAGACTCCCCTCTGGAAGCGCTTTCACTGCAAGCTGTAGATTCCCTCCTAATAGCAAGCTTTAGGATAGGGTACTGAATTTTAACTTACTTTCGCCTAATAATGCGATTTTGGCAAAGAGAGTATCTCCCGCAGGGAAGCTGCTACCATCAAATGTTTGCCATCATTAGACTCCCCTCAGGAAGTGCTTTCACTGCAAGCTGCAGATTCCCTCTTAACAGCAAGCTTTAGGATAGGGTACTGAATTGTAACTTACTTTCGCCTAATAAAGCGATTTTTGCAAAGAGAGTATCTCCCGCAGGGAAGCTGCTACCATCAAATGTTTGCCCTCATTAGACTCCCCTCTGGAAGCGCTTTCACTGCAAGCTGCAGATTCCCTCCTAACAGCAAGCTTTAGGATAGGGTCCTGAATTGTAACTTACTTTCGCCTAATAATGCGATTTTGGCAAAGAGAGTATCTCCCGCAGGGAAGCTGCTACCATCAAATGTTTGCCCTCATTAGACTCCCCTCTGGAAGCGCTTTCACTGCAAGCTGCAGGTTCCCTCATAACAGCAAGCTTTAGGATAGGGTACTGAATTGTAACTTAACTGCGGCTAATAAGGAGAATTTGGCGAAGAGAATATCTCCCGCAGGGAAGCTGCTACCATCAAATGTTTGCTTTCATTAGACTCCCCTCTGGAAGCGCTTTCACTGCAAGCGGCAGATTCCCTCCTAACAGCAAGCTTTAGGATAGGGTACTGAATTGTAACTTACTTTCGCCTAATAATGCGATTTTGGCAAATAGAATATCTCCCGCAGGGAAGCTGCTAAGATCAAATGCTTGCCCTCATTAGACTCTCCTCTGGAAGCGCTTTCACTGCAAGCTGCAGATTCCCTCCTAACAGCAAGCTTTAGGATAGGGTACTGAATTGTAACTTAACTGCGGCTATTAAGGCGATTTTAGCAAAGAGAATATCTCCCGCAGGGAAGCTGTTGCCAACAAATGTTTGCCCTCATTAGACTCCCCTCTGGAAGCGCTTTCACTGCAAGCTGCAGATTCCCTCCTAACAGCAAGCTTTAGGATAGGGTACTTAAATGTAACTTACTTTCGCCTAATAATGCGATTTTGGCAAAGAGAGTATCAACCCCAGGGAAGCTGCTACCATCAAATGTTTGCCCTCATTAGACTCCCGTCTGGAAGCGCTTTCACTGCAAGCTGCAGATTCCCTCTTAACAGCAAGCTGTAGGACAGTGTACTGAATTGTAACTTAACTGCGGCTAATAAGGCGATATTGGCAAAGAGAATATCTCCCGCAGGGAAGCTGCTACCATCAAATGCTTGCCCTCATTAGACTCCCCTCTGGAAGCGCTTTCACTGCAAGCTGCAGATTCCCTCCTAACAGCAAGCTTTAGGATAGGGTACTGAATTGTATCTTACTTTCGCCTAATAATGCGATTTTGGCAAAGAGAGTATCTCCCGCAGGGAAGCTGCTACCATCAAATGTTTGCCCTCATTAGACTCCCCTCTGGAAGCGCTTTCACTGCAAGCTGCAGATTCCCTCCTAACAGCAAGCTTTAGGATAGGGTACTGAATTGTAACTTACTTTCGCCTAATAATGCGATTTTGGCAAAGAGAGTATCTCCCGCAGGGAAGCTGCTACCATCAAATCTTTGCCCTCATTAGACTCCCCTCTGGAAGCGCTTTCACTGCAAGCTGCAGATTCCCTCCTAACAGCAAGCTTTAGGATAGGGTACTGAATTTTAACTTAACTGCGGCTAAAAAGACGATGTTGTCAAAGAGAGTATCTCCCGCAGGGAAGCTGCTACCATCAAATATTTGCCCTCATTAGACTCCCCTCTGGAAGCGCTTTCACTGCAAGCTGCAGATTCCCTCCTAACAGCAAGCTTTAGGATAGGGTACTGAATTGTAACTTACTTTCGCCTAATAATGCGATTTTGGCAAAGAGAATATCTCCCGCAGGGAAGCTGCTACCATCAAATGTTTGCCCTCATTAGACTCCCCTCTGGAAGCGCTTTCACTGCAAGCTGCAGATTCCCTCCTAACAGCAAGCTTTAGGATAAGGTACTGAATTGTAACTTACTTTCGCCTAATAATGCGATTTTGGCAAAGAGACTATCTCCCGCAGGGAAGCTGCTACCATCAAATGTTTGCCCTCATTAGACTCCCCTCTGGAAGCGCTTTCACTGCAAGCTGCAGATTCCCTCCTAACAGCAAGCTTTAGGATAGGGTACTGAATTGTAACTTACTTTCGCCTAATAATGTGATTTTGGCAAAGAGACTATCTCCCGCAGGGAAGCTGCTACCATCAAATGTTTGCCCTCATTAGACTCCCCTCTGGAAGCGCTTTCACTGCAAGCTGCAGATTCCCTCCTAACAGCAAGCTTTAGGATAGGGTACTGAATTGTAACTTACTTTCGCCTAATAATGCGATTTTGGCAAAGAGAATATCTCCCGCAGGGAAGCTGCTACCATCAAATGTTTGCCCTCATTAGACTCCCCTCTGGAAGCGCTTTCACTGCAAGCTGCAGATTCCCTCCTAACAGCAAGCTTTAGCATAGGGTACTGAATTGTAACTTAACTGCGGCTAATAAGGCGATTTTGGCAAAGAGATTATCTCCCGCAGGGAAGCTGCTACCATGAAATGTTTGCCCTCATTAGACTCCCCTCTGGAAGCGCTTTCACTGCAAGCTGCAGATTCCCTCCTAAGAGCAAGCTGTAGGACAGTGTACTGAATTGTAACTTACTTTCGCCTAATAACGCGATTTTGGCAAAGAGAATATCTCCCGCAGGGAAGCTGCTACCATCAAATGTTTGCCCTCATTAGACTCCCCTCTGGAAGCGCTTTCACTGCAAGCTGCAGATTCCCTCCTAACAGCAAGCTTTAGGATAGGGTCCTGAATTGTAACTTACTTTCGCCTAATAAAGCGATTTTGGCAAAGAGAGTATCTCCCGCAGGGAAGCTGCTACCATCAAATGTTTGCCCTCATAAGACTCCCCTCTGGAAGCCCTTTCACTGCAAGCTGCAGATTCCCTCCTAACAGCAAGCTTTAGGATAGGGTACTGAAGTGTAACTTACTTTCGCCTAATAATGCGATTTTGGCAAAGAGAGTATCTCCCGCAGGGAAGATGCTACCATCAAATGTTTGCCCTCATTAGACTCCCCTCTAGAAGCGCTTTCACTGCAAGCTGCAGATTCCCTCCTAACAGCAAGCTTTAGGATAGGGTAGTGAATTGTAACTTACTTTCGCCTAATAATGCGATTTTGGCAAAGAGAGTATCTCCCGCAGGGAAGCTGCTAAGATCAAATGCTTCCCCTCATTAGACTCTCCTCTGGAAGCGCTTTCACTGCAAGCTGCAGATTCCCTCCTAACAGCAAGCTTTAGGATAGGGTACTGAATTGTAACTTAACTGCGGCTATTAAGGTGATTTTAGCAAAGAGAATATCTCCCGCAGGGAAGCTGTTACCATCAAATGTTTGCCCTTATTAGACTCCCGTCTGGAAGTGCTTTCACTGCAAGCTGCAGATTCCCTCCTAACAGCAAGCTTTAGGATAGGGTACTGAATTGTAACTTACTTTCGCATAATAATGCGATTTTGGCAAAGAGACTATCTCCCGCAGGGAAGCTGCTACCATCAAATGTTTGCCCTCATTAGACTCCCCTCTGGAAGCGCTTTCACTGCAAGCTGCAGATTCCCTCCTAACAGCAAGCTTTAGGACAATGTACTGAATTGTAACTTAACTGCGGCTAATAAGGCGATTTTGGCAAAGAGAATATCTCCCGCAGGGAAGCTGCTACCATCAAATATTTGCCCTCATTAGACTCCCCTCTGGAAGCGCTTTCACTGCAAGATGCAGATTCCCTCCTAACAGCAAGCTTTAGGATAGGGTACTGAATTGTATCTTACTTTCGCCTAATAATGCGATTTTGGCAAAGAGATTATCTCCCGCAGGGAAGCTGCTACCATCAAATGTTTGCCCTCATTAGACTCCCGTCTGGAAGTGCTTTCACTGCAAGCTGCAGATTCCCTCCTAACAGCAAGATTTAGGATAGGGTACTGAATTGTAACTTACTTTCGCCTAATAATGCGATTTTGGCAAAGAGACTATCTCCCGCAGGGAAGCTGCTACCATCAAATGTTTGCCCTCATTAGACTCCCCTCTGGAAGCGCTTTCACTGCAAGCTGCAGATTCCCTCCTAACAGCAAGCTTTAGCATAGGGTATTGAATTGTAACTTAACTGCGGCTAATAAGGGGATTATGGCAAAGAGAATATCTCCCGCAGGGAAGCTGCTACCATCAAATATTTGCCCTCATTAGACTCCCCTCTGGAAGCGCTTTCACTGCAAGCTGCAGATTCCCTCCTAACAGCAAGCTTTAGGATAGTGTAATGAATTGTAACTTACTATCGCCTAATAATGCAATTTTGGCAAAGAGAGTATCTCCCGCAGGGAAGCTGCTACCATGAAATGTTTGCCCTCGTTAGACTACCCTATGGAAGCGCATTCACTTCAAGCTGCAGATTCCCTCCTAACAGCAAGCTTTAGGATCGGGTACTGAATTGTATCTTACTTTCGCCTAATAATGCGATTTGGCAAAGAGAATATCTCCCGCAGGGAAGCTGCTACCATCAAATGTTTGCCCTCATTAGACTCCCCTCTGGAAGCGCTTTCACTGCAAGCTGCAGATTCCCTCCTAACAGCAAGCTTTAGGATAGGGTACTGAATTGTAACTTAACTGCGGCTAATAAGGCGATTTTGGCAAAGAGAATATCTCCCGCAGGGAAGCTGCTACCATCAAATGTTTGCCCTCATTAGACTCCCCTCTGGAAGCGCTTTCACTGCAAGCTGCAGATTCCCTCCTAACAGCAAGCTTTAGGATAGTGTCCTGAATTGTAACTTACTTTCGCCTAATAACGCGATTTTGGCAAAGAGACTATAACTCGCAGGGAAGCTGTTACCATCAAATGCTTGCCCTCGTTAGACTACCCTCTGGAAGTGCATTCACTTCAAGCTGCAGATTCCCTCCTAACAGCAAGCTTTAGGATA
Source organism: Phaenicophaeus curvirostris (assembly GCF_032191515.1). Taxonomy (NCBI): domain Eukaryota; kingdom Metazoa; phylum Chordata; class Aves; order Cuculiformes; family Cuculidae; genus Phaenicophaeus; species Phaenicophaeus curvirostris. The sequence continues at coordinate 125,944 of NW_027206754.1, forward strand.
GGGTATTGAATTGTAACTTACTTTCGCCTAATAACGCGATTTTGGCAAAGAGAGTATCTCCCGCAGGGAAGCTGCTACCATCAAATGTTTGCCCTCATTAGACTACCCTGTGGAAGCGCTTTCACTGCAAGCTGCAGATTCCCTCCTAACAGCAAGCTTTAGGATAGGGTACTGAATTGTAACTTACTTTCGCCTAATAATGCGATTTTGGCAAAGAGAGTATCTCCCGCAGGGAAGCTGCTACCATCAAATGTTTGCCCTCATTAGACTCCCCTCTGGAAGCGCTTTCACTGCAAGTGGCAGATTCCCACCTAACAGCAAGCTGTAGGACATGGTACTAAATTGTATCTTAACTGCGTCTAATAAGGCGATTTTGGCAAAGAGAATATCTCCCGCAGGGAAGCTGCTACCATAAAATGTTTGCCCTCATTAGACTCCCCTCTGGAAGCGCTTTCACTGCAAGCGGCAGATTCCCACCTAACAGCAAGCTTTAGGATAGGGTACTGAATTGTAACTTACTTTCGCATAATAAGGCGATTTTGGCAAAGAGAATATCTCCCGCAGGGAAGCTGCTACCATCAAATGTTTGCCCTCAATACAATCCCCTCTGAAAGCGCTTTCACTGCAAGTGGCAGATTCCCACCTAACAGCAAGCTTTAGGATAGGGTACTGAATTGTAACTTACTTTCGCCTAATAATGCGATTTTGGCAAAGAGAATATATCCCGCAGGGAAGCTGCTACCATCAAATGTTTGCCCTCATTAGACTCCCCTCTGGAAGCGCTTTCACTGCAAGCTGCAGATTCCCTCCTAAGAGCAAGCTTTAGGATAGGGTACTGAATTGTAACTTACTTTCGCCTAATAAAGCGATTGTGGCAAAGAGAGTATCTCCCGCAGGGAAGCTGCTACCATCAAATGTTTGCCCTCATTAGACTCCCCTCTGGAAGCGCTTTCACTGCAAGCTGCAGATTCCCTCCTAACAGCAAGCTTTAGGATAGGGTACTGAATTGTAACTTAACTGCGGCTAATAAGGCGATTTTGGCAAAGAGAGTATCTCCCGCAGGGAAGCTGCTACCATCAAATGTTTGCCCTCATTAGACTCACCTCTGGAAGCGCTTTCACTGCAAGCTGCAGATTCCCTCCTAACAGCAAGCTTTAGGATAGGGTACTGAATTGTAACTTACTTTCAAATAATAATGCGATTTTGGCAAAGAGAGTATCTCCCGCAGGGAAGCTGCTACCATCAAATGTTTGCCCTCATTAGACTCCCCTCTGGAAGCGCTTTCACTGCAAGCTGCAGATTCCCTCCTAACAGCAAGATTTAGGATAGGGTACTGAATTGTATCTTACTTTCGCCGAATAATGCGATTTTGGCAAAGAGAGTATCTCCCGCAGGGAAGCTGCTACCATCAAATGTTTGCCCTCATTAGACTCCCCTCTGGAAGCGCTTTCACTGCAAGCTGCAGATTCCCTCCTAACAGCAAGCTTTAGGATAGGGTACTGAATTGTAACTTACTTTTGCATTATAAAGAGATTTTGGCAAAGAGAGTATCTCCCGCAGGGTAGCTGCTACCATGAAATGTTTGCCCTCATTAGACTCCCGTCTGGAAGCGCTTTCACTGCAAGCTGCAGATTCCCTCTTAACAGCAAGCTGTAGGACAGTGTACTGAATTGTAACTTAACTGCGGCTAATAAGGCGATATTGGCAAAGAGAATATCTCCCGCAGGGAAGCTGCTACCATCAAATGCTTGCCCTCATTAGACTCCCCTCTGGAAGCGCTTTCACTGCAAGCTGCAGATTCCCTCCTAACAGCAAGCTTTAGGATAGGGTACTGAATTGTATCTTACTTTCGCCTAATAATGCGATTTTGGCAAAGAGAGTATCTCCCTCAGGGAAGCTGCTACCATCAAATGTTTGCCCTCATTAGACTCCCCTCTGGAAGCGCTTTCACTGCAAGCTGCAGATTCCCTCCTAACAGCAAGCTTTAGGATAGGGTACTGAATTGTAACTTACTTTCGCCTAATAATGCGATTTTGGCAAAGAGAGTATCTCCCGCAGGGAAGCTGCTACCATCAAATCTTTGCCCTCATTAGACTCCCCTCTGGAAGCGCTTTCACTGCAAGCTGCAGATTCCCTCCTAACAGCAAGCTTTAGGATAGGGTACTGAATTTTAACTTAACTGCGGCTAAAAAGACGATGTTGTCAAAGAGAGTATCTCCCGCAGGGAAGCTGCTACCATCAAATATTTGCCCTCATTAGACTCCCCTCTGGAAGCGCTTTCACTGCAAGCTGCAGATTCCCTCCTAACAGCAAGCTTTAGGATAGGGTACTGAATTGTAACTTACTTTCGCCTAATAATGCGATTTTGGCAAAGAGAATATCTCCCGCAGGGAAGCTGCTACCATCAAATGTTTGCCCTCATTAGACTCCCCTCTGGAAGCGCTTTCACTGCAAGCTGCAGATTCCCTCCTAACAGCAAGCTTTAGGATAGGGTACTGAATTGTAACTTAACTGCGGCTAATAAGGCGATTTTGTCAAAGAGAATATCTCCCGCAGGGAAGCTGCTACCATCAAATGTTTGCCCTCATTAGACTCCCCTCTGGAAGCGCTTTCACTGCAAGCTGCAGATTCCCTCCTAACAGCAAGCTTTAGGATAAGGTACTGAATTGTAACTTACTTTCGCCTAATAATGCGATTTTGGCAAAGAGACTATCTCCCGCAGGGAAGCTGCTACCATCAAATGTTTGCCCTCATTAGACTCCCCTCTGGAAGCGCTTTCACTGCAAGCTGCAGATTCCCTCCTAACAGCAAGCTTTAGGATAGGGTACTGAATTGTAACTTACTTTCGCCTAATAATGTGATTTTGGCAAAGAGACTATCTCCCGCAGGGAAGCTGCTACCATCAAATGTTTGCCCTCATTAGACTCCCCTCTGGAAGCGCTTTCACTGCAAGCTGCAGATTCCCTCCTAACAGCAAGCTTTAGGATAGGGTACTGAATTGTAACTTACTTTCGCCTAATAATGCGATTTTGGCAAAGAGAATATCTCCCGCAGGGAAGCTGCTACCATCAAATGTTTGCCCTCATTAGACTCCCCTCTGGAAGCGCTTTCACTGCAAGCTGCAGATTCCCTCCTAACAGCAAGCTTTAGCATAGGGTACTGAATTGTAACTTAACTGCGGCTAATAAGGCGATTTTGGCAAAGAGATTATCTCCCGCAGGGAAGCTGCTACCATGAAATGTTTGCCCTCATTAGACTCCCCTCTGGAAGCGCTTTCACTGCAAGCTGCAGATTCCCTCCTAAGAGCAAGCTGTAGGACAGTGTACTGAATTGTAACTTACTTTCGCCTAATAACGCGATTTTGGCAAAGAGAATATCTCCCGCAGGGAAGCTGCTACCATCAAATGTTTGCCCTCATTAGACTCCCCTCTGGAAGCGCTTTCACTGCAAGCTGCAGATTCCCTCCTAACAGCAAGCTTTAGGATAGGGTCCTGAATTGTAACTTACTTTCGCCTAATAAAGCGATTTTGGCAAAGAGAGTATCTCCCGCAGGGAAGCTGCTACCATCAAATGTTTGCCCTCATAAGACTCCCCTCTGGAAGCCCTTTCACTGCAAGCTGCAGATTCCCTCCTAACAGCAAGCTTTAGGATAGGGTACTGAAGTGTAACTTACTTTCGCCTAATAATGCGATTATGGCAAAGAGAGTATCTCCCGCAGAGAAGATGCTACCATCAAATGTTTGCCCTCATTAGACTCCCCTCTAGAAGCGCTTTCACTGCAAGCTGCAGATTCCCTCCTAACAGCAAGCTTTAGGATAGGGTACTGAATTGTAACTTACTTTCGCCTAATAATGCGATTTTGGCAAAGAGAGTATCTCCCGCAGGGAAGCTGCTAAGATCAAATGCTTCCCCTCATTAGACTCTCCTCTGGAAGCGCTTTCACTGCAAGCTGCAGATTCCCTCCTAACAGCAAGCTTTAGGATAGGGTTCTGAATTGTAACTTAACTGCGGCTATTAAGGTGATTTTAGCAAAGAGAATATCTCCCGCAGGGAAGCTGTTACCATCAAATGTTTGCCCTTATTAGACTCCCGTCTGGAAGTGCTTTCACTGCAAGCTGCAGATTCCCTCCTAACAGCAAGCTTTAGGATAGGGTACTGAATTGTAACTTACTTTCGCATAATAATGCGATTTTGGCAAAGAGACTATCTCCCGCAGGGAAGCTGCTACCATCAAATGTTTGCCCTCATTAGACTCCCCTCTGGAAGCGCTTTCACTGCAAGTGGCAGATTCCCACCTAACAGCAAGCTGTAGGACATGGTACTAAATTGTATCTTAACTGCGTCTAATAAGGCGATTTTGGCAAAGAGAATATCTCCCGCAGGGAAGCTGCTACCATAAAATGTTTGCCCTCATTAGACTCCCCTCCGGAAGCGCTTTCACTGCAAGCGGCAGATTCCCACCTAACAGCAAGCTTTAGGATAGGGTACTGAATTGTAACTTACTTTCGCATAATAAGGCGATTTTGGCAAAGAGAATATCTCCCGCAGGGAAGCTGCTACCATCAAATGTTTGCCCTCAATACAATCCCCTCTGAAAGCGCTTTCACTGCAAGCGGCAGATTCCCACCTAACAGCAAGCTTTAGGATAGGGTACTGAATTGTAACTTACTTTCGCCTAATAATGCGATTTTGTCAAAGAGAATATATCCCGCAGGGAAGCTGCTACCATCAAATGTTTGCCCTCATTAGACTCCCCTCTGGAAGCGCTTTCACTGCAAGCTGCAGATTCCCTCCTAAGAGCAAGCTTTAGGATAGGGTACTGAATTGTAACTTACTTTCGCCTAATAAAGCGATTGTGGCAAAGAGAGTATCTCCCGCAGGGAAGCTGCTACCATCAAATGTTTGCCCTCATTAGACTCCCCTCTGGAAGCGCTTTCACTGCAAGCTGCAGATTCCCTCCTAACAGCAAGCTTTAGGATAGGGTACTGAATTGTAACTTAACTGCGGCTAATAAGGCGATTTTGGCAAAGAGAGTATCTCCCGCAGGGAAGCTGCTACCATCAAATGTTTGCCCTCATTAGACTCACCTCTGGAAGCGCTTTCACTGCAAGCTGCAGATTCCCTCCTAACAGCAAGCTTTAGGATAGGGTACTGAATTGTAACTTACTTTCAAATAATAATGCGATTTTGGCAAAGAGAGTATCTCCCGCAGGGAAGCTGCTACCATCAAATGTTTGCCCTCATTAGACTCCCCTCTGGAAGCGCTTTCACTGCAAGCTGCAGATTCCCTCCTAACAGCAAGATTTAGGATAGGGTACTGAATTGTATCTTACTTTCGCCGAATAATGCGATTTTGGCAAAGAGAGTATCTCCCGCAGGGAAGCTGCTACCATCAAATGTTTGCCCTCATTAGACTCCCCTCTGGAAGCGCTTTCACTGCAAGCTGCAGATTCCCTCCTAACAGCAAGCTTTAGGATAGGGTACTGAATTGTAACTTACTTTTGCATTATAAAGAGATTTTGGCAAAGAGAGTATCTCCCGCAGGGTAGCTGCTACCATCAAATATTTGCCCTCATTAGACTCCCCTCTGGAAGCGCTTTCACTGCAAGCTGCAGATTCCCTCCTAACAGCAAGCTTTAGGATAGGGTACTGAATTGTAACTTACTTTCGCCTCATAATGCGATTTTGGCAAAGAGAGTATCTCCCGCAGGGAAGCTGCTACCATCAAATGTTTGCCCTCATTAGACTCCCCTCTGGAAGCGCTTTCACTGCAAGCTGCAGATTCCCTCCTAACAGCAAGCTTTAGGATAGGGTACTGAATTGTAACTTAACTGCGGCTCATAAGGCGATTTTGGCAAAGAGAATATCTCCCGCAGGGAAGCTGCTACCATCAAATGTTTGCCCTCATTAGACTCCCCTCTGGAAGCGCTTTCACTGCAAGCTGCAGATTCCCTCCTAACAGCAAGCTTTAGGATAGGGTACTGAAATGTAACTTAACTGCGGCTAATAACGCGATTTTGGCAAAGAGAGTATCTCCCGCAGGGAAGCTGTTACCATCAAATGTTTGCCCTCATTAGACTCCCCTCTGGAAGCGCTTTCACTGCAAGCTGCAGATTCCCTCCTAACAGCAAGCTTTAGGATAGGGTACTGAATTGTAACTTACTTTCGCCTAATAATGCGATTTTGGCAAAGAGAGTATCTCCCGCAGGGAAGCTGCTACCGTCAGACGTTTGCCCTCGTTAGACTCCCCTCCGGAAGCGCTTTCACTGCAAGCTGCAGATTCCCTCCTAACAGCAAGCTTTAGGATAGGGTACTGAATTGTAACTTAACTGCGGCTAATAAGGCGATTGTGGCAAAGAGAGTATCTCCCGCAGGGAAGCTGCTACCATCAAATGTTTGCCCTCATTAGACTCCCCTCTGGAAGCGCTTTAACTGCAAGCTGCAGATTCCCTCCTAACAGCAAGCTTTAGGATAGGGTACTGAATTGTAACTTAACTGCGGCTAATAAGGCGATTGTGGCAAAGAGAATATCTCCCGCAGGGAAGCTGTTACCATCAAATGTTTGCCCTCATTAGACTCCCCTCTGGAAGCGCTTTCACTGCAAGCTTCAGATTCCCTCCTAACAGCAAGTTTTAGGATAGGGTACTGAATTGTATCTTAACTGCGGCTAATAAGGCAAAAGTGGAAAAGAGATTTTATCCCGCAGGGAGGCTGCTACCATCAAACGTTTGCCCTCGTTAGACTCCCCTCTGGAAGCGCTTTCACTGCAAGCTGCAGATTCCCTCCTAACAGCAAGCTTTAGGATAGGGTACTGAATTGTAACTTAACTGCGGCTAATAAGGCGATTTTGGCAAAGAGAATATCTCCCGCAGGGAAGCTGTTACCATCAAATGTTTGCCCTCATTAGACTCCCCTCTGGAAGCGCTTTCACTGCAAGCTGCAGATTCCCTCCTAACAGCAAGTTTTAGGATAGGGTACTGAATTGTATCTTAACTGCGGCTAATAAGGCAAAAGTGGAGAAGAGATTTTATGCCGCAGGGAAGCTGCTACCATCAAATGTTTGCCCTCGTTAGACTCCCCTCTGGAAGCGCTTTGACTGCAAGCTGCAGATTCCCTCCTAACAGCAAGCTTTAGGATAGGGTACTGAATTGTAACTTAATTTCGCCTAATAATGCGATTATGGAAAAGAGAGTATCTCCCGCAGGGAAGCTGCTACCATCAATTGTTTGCCCTCATTAGACTCCCCTCTGGAAGCGCTTTCACTGCAAGCTGCAGATTCCCTCCTAACAGCAAGCTTTAGGATAGGGTACTGAATTGAATCTTACTTTCGCATAATAATGCGATTTTGGCAAAGAGAGTATCTCCCGCAGGGAAGCTGCTACCATCAAATGTTTGCCCTCGTTAGACTCCCCTCCGGAAGCGCTTTCACTGCAAGCTGCAGATTCCCTCCTAACAGCAAGCTTTAGGATAGGGTACTGAATTGAAACTTACTTTCGCCTAATAATGTGATTTTGGAAAAGAGAGTATCTCCCGCAGGGAAGCTGCTACCATCAAATGTTTGCCCTCATTAGACTCCCCTCTGGAAGCGCTTTCACTGCAAGCTGCAGATTCCCTCCTAACAGCAAGCTTTAGGATAGGGTACTGAATTGTAACTTACTTTCGCCTAATAATGCGATTTTGGCAAAGAGAGTATCTCCCGCAGGGAAGCTGCTACCATCAAATGTTTGCCCTCATTAGACTCCCCTCTGGAAGCGCTTTCACTGCAAGCTGCAGATTCCCTCCTAACAGCAAGTTTTAGGATAGGGTACTGAATTGTATCTTAACTGAGGCCTATAAGGCAAAAGTGGAAAAGAGATTTTATACCGCAGGGAAGCTGCTACCATCAAATGTTTGCCCTCGTTATACTCCCCTCTGGAAGTGCTTTCACTGCAAGCTGCAGATTCCCTCCTAACAGCAAGTTTTAGGATAGGGTACTGAATTGTATCTTAACTGAGGCCTATAAGGCAAAAGTGGAAAAGAGATTTTATACCGCAGGGAAGCTGCTACCATCAAATGTTTGCCCTCATTAGACTCCCCTCTGGAAGTGCTTTCACTGCAAGCTGCAGATTCCCTCCTAACAGCAAGCTTTAGGATAGGGTACTGAATTGAAACTTACTTTCGCCTAATAATGCGATTTTGGCAAAGAGAGTATCTCCCGCAGGGAAGCTGCTACCATCAAATGTTTGCCCTCGTTAGACTCCCCTCTGGAAGCGCTTTCACTGCAAGCTGCAGATTCCCTCCTAACAGCAAGCTTTAGGATAGGGTACTGAATTGTAACTTATATGCGGCTAATAAGGCGATTTTGGCTAAGAGAATATCTCCTGCAGGGAAGCTGCTACCATCAAATGTTTGCCCTCATTAGACTCCCCTCTGGAAGCGCTTTCACTGCAAGCTGCAGATTCCCTCCTAACAGCAAGCTTTAGGATAGGGTACTGAATTGTAACTTACTTTCGCCGAATAATGCGATTTTGGCAAAGAGAGTATCTCCCGCAGGGAAGCTGCTACCATCAAATGTTTGCCCTCATTAGACTCCCCTCTGGAAGCGCTTTCACTGCAAGCTGCAGATTCCCTCCTAACAGCAAGCTTTAGGATAGGGTACTGAATTGTAACTTAACTGCGGCTAATAAGGCGATTGTGGCAAAGAGAATATCTCCCGCAGGGAAGCTGTTACCATCAAATGTTTGCCCTCATTAGACTCCCCTCTGGAAGCGCTTTCACTGCAAGCTTCAGATTCCCTCCTAACAGCAAGTTTTAGGATAGGGTACTGAATTGTATCTTAACTGCGGCTAATAAGCCAAAAGTGGAAAAGAGATTTTATCCCGCAGGGAAGCTGCTACCATCAAACGTTTGCCCTCGTTAGACTCCCCTCTGGAAGCGCTTTCACTGCAAGCTGCAGATTCCCTCCTAACAGCAAGCTTTAGGATAGGGTACTGAATTGTAACTTATCTGCGGCTATTAAGGCGATTTTGGCAAAGAGAGTATCTCCCGCAGGGAAGCTGCTACCATCAAACGTTTGCCCTCGTTAGACTCCCCTCCGGAAGGGCTTTCACTGCAAGCTGCAGATTCCCTCCTAACAGCAATCTTTAGGATAGGGTACTGAATTGTAACTTACTTTCGCCTAATAATGCGATTTTGGCAAAGAGAGTATCTCCCGCAGGGAAGCTGCTACCATCAAATGTTTGCCCTCGTTAGACTCCCCTCTGGAATCGCTTTCACTGCAAGCTGCAGATTCCCTCCTAACAGCAAGCTTTAGCATAAGGTTCTGAATTGTATCTTAACTGCGGCTAATAAGGCGATTTTGGCAAAGAGAATATCTCCCGCAGGGAAGCTGTTACCATCAAATGTTTGCCTTCATTAGACTCCCCTCTGGAAGCGCTTTCACTGCAAGCTTCAGATTCCCTCCTAACAGCAAGATTTAGGATAGGGTAATGAATTGTAACTTAACTGCGTCTAATACGGCAAAATTGGAAAAGAGATTATCTCCCGCAGGGATGCTGCTACCATCAAACGTTTGCCCTCGTTAGACTCCCCTCCGGAAGCGCTTTCACTGCAAGCTGCAGATTCCCTCCTAACAGCAAGCTTTAGGATAGGGTACTGAATTGTAACTTACTTTCGCCTAATAATGCGATTTTGGCAAAGAGACTATCTCCCGCAGGGAAGCTGCTACCATCAAATGTTTGCCCTCATTAGACTCCCCTCTGGAAGCGCTTTCACTGCAAGCTGCAGATTCCCTCCTAACAGCAAGCTTTAGGATAGGGTACTGAATTGTAACTTACTTTCGCCTAATAATGCGATTTTGGCAAAGAGAGTATCTCCCGCAGGGAAGCTGCTACCATCAAATGTTTGCCCTCCTTAGACTCCCCTCTGGAAGCGCTTTCACTGCAAGCTGCAGATTCCCTCCTAACAGCAAGCTGTAGGATAGGGTACTGAATTGTAACTTACTTTCGCCTAATAATGCGATTTTGGCAAAGAGAGTATCTCCCGCAGGGAAGCTGATAACATCAAATGTTTGCCCTCATTAGACTCCCCTCTGGAAGCGCTTTCACTGCAAGCTGCTGATTCCCTCCTAACAGCAAGCTTTAGGATAGGGTACTGAATTGTATCTTAACTGCGGATAATAAGGCAAAAATGGAAAAGAGATTATATCCCGCAGGGAAGCTGCTACCATCAAATGTTTGCCCTCGTTAGACTCCCCTCTGGAAGCGCTTTCACTGCAAGCTGCAGATTCCCTCCTAACAGCAAGCTTTAGGATAGGGTACTGAATTGTAACTTACTTTCGCCTAATAATGCGATTTTGGAAAAGAGAGTATCTCCCGCAGAGAAGCTGCTACCATCAAACGTTTGCCCTCGTTAGACTCCCCTCTGGAAGCGCTTTCACTTCAAGCTGCAGATTCCCTCCTAACAGCAAGCTTTAGGATAGGGTACTGAATTGTAACTTAACTGCGGCTAATAGGGCGATTTTGGCAAAGAGAGTATCTCCCGCAGGGAAGCTGCTACCATCAAATGTTTGCCCTCATTAGACTCCCCTCTGGAAGCGCTTTCACTGCAAGCTGCAGATTCCCTCCTAACAGCAAGCTTTAGGATAGGGTACTGAATTGTAACTTAACTGCGGCTAATAAGGCGATTTTGGCAAAAAGAATATCTCCCGCAGGGAAGCTGCTACCATCAAATGTTTGCCCTCATTAGACTCCCCTCTGGAATCGCTTTCACTGCAAGCTGCAGATTCCCTCCTAACAGCAAGCTTTAGGATAGGGTACTGAATTGTAACTTACTTTCGCCTAATAATGCGATTTTTGCAAAGAGATTATCTCCCGCAGGGAAGCTGCTACCATCAAATGTTTGCCCTCATTAGACTCCCCTCTGGAAGCGCTTTCACTGCAAGCTGCAGATTCCCTCCTAACAGCAAGCTTTAGGATAGGGTACTGAATTGTAACTTAACTGGGGCTAATAAGGCGATTTTGGCAAAGAGAGTATCTCCCGCAGGGAAGCTGCTACCATCAAATGTTTGCCCTCATTAGACTCCCCTCTGGAAGCGCTTTCACTGCAAGCTGCAGATTCCCTCCTAACAGCAAGCTTTAGGATAGGGTACTGAATTGTAACTTACTTTCGCCTAATAATGCGATTTTGGCAAAGAGAGTATCTCCCGCAGGGAAGCTGCTACCATCAAATGTTTGCCCTCCTTAGACTCCCCTCTGGAAGCGCTTTCACTGCAAGCTGCAGATTCCCTCCTAACAGCAAGCTTTAGGATAGGGTACTGAATTGTAACTTACTTTCGCCTAATAATGCGATTTTGGCAAAGAGAGTATCTCCCGCAGGGAAGCTGCTACCATCAAATGTTTGCCCTCATTAGACTCCCCTCTGGAAGCGCTTTCACTGCAAGCTGCAGATTCCCTCCTAACAGCAAGCTTTAGGATAGGGTACTGAATTGTAACTTAACTGCGGCTAATAAGGCGATTTTGGCAAAGAGAATATCTCCCGCAGGGAAGCTGCTACCATCAAATGTTTGCCCTCATTAGACTCCCCTCTGGAAGCGCTTTCACTGCAAGCTGCAGATTCCCTCCTAACAGCAAGCTTTAGGATAGGGTACTGAATTGTAACTTACTTTCGCCTAATAATGCGATTTTGGCAAAGAAAGTATCTCCCGCAGAGAAGCTGCTACCATCAAATATTTGCCCTCATTAGACTCCCCTCTGGAAGCGCTTTCACTGCAAGCTGCAGATTCCCTCCTAACAGCAAGCTTTAGGATAGGGTACTGAATTGTAACTTACTTTCGACTAATAATGCGATTTTGGCAAAGAGAGTATCTCCCGCAGGGAAGCTGCTACTATCAAATGTTTGCCCTCATTAGACTCCCCTCTGGAAGCGCTTTCACTGCAAGCTGCAGATTCCCTCCTAACAGCAAGCTTTAGGATAGGGTACTGAATTGTAACTTAACTGCGGCTAATAAGGCGATTTTGGCAAAGAGAGTATCTCCTGCAGGGAAGCTGTTACCATCAAATGTTTGCCCTCATTAGACTCCCCTCTGGAAGCGCTTTCACTGCAAGCTGCAGATTCCCTCCTAACAGCAAGCTTTAGGATAGGGTACTGAATTGTAACTTAACTGCGGCTAATAAGGCGATTTTGGCAAAGAGAATATCTCCCGCAGGGAAGCTGCTACCATCAAATATTTGCCCTCATTAGACTCCCCTCTGGAAGCGCTTTCACTGCAAGCTGCAGATTCCCTCCTAACAGCAAGCTTTAGGATAGGGTATTGAATTGTAATTTACTTTCGCCTAATAATGCGATTTTGGCAAAGAGAATATCTCCCGCAGGGAAGCTGCTACCATCAAATGTTTGCTCTCATTAGACTCCCCTCTGGAAGCGCTTTCACTGCAAGCTACAGATTCCCTCCTAACAGCCAGCTTTAAGATAGGGTACTGAATTGTAACTTACTTTCGCCTAATAATGCGATTTTGGCAAAGAGAGTATCTCCCGCAGGGAAGCTGCTACCATCAAATATTTGCCCTCATTAGACTCCCCTCTGGAAGCGCTTTCACTGCAAGCTGCAGATTCCCTCCTAACAGCAAGCTTTAGGATAGGGTACTGAATTGTAACTTAACTGCGGCTAATAATGCGATTTTGGCAAAGAGACTATCTCCCGCAGGGAAGCTGCTACCATCAAATGTTTCCCTCATTAGACTCCCCTCTGGAAGCGCTTTCACTGGAAGCTGCAGATTCCCTCCTAACAGCAAGCTTTAGGATAGGGTACTGAATTGTAACTTATCTGCGGATAATAAGGCGATTTTGGGAAAGAGAATATCTCCCGCAGGGAAGCTGCTACAATCAAATGTTTGCCCTCATTAGACTCCCCTCTGGAAGCGCTTTCACTGCAAGCTGCAGATTCCCTCCTAACAGCAAGCTTTAGGATAGGGTACTGAATTGTAACTTACTTTCGCCTAATAATGCGATTTTGGCAAAGAGAGTATCTCCCGTAGGGAAACTGCTACCATCAAATGTTTGCCCTCATTAGACTCCCCTCTGGAAGCGCTTTCACTGCAAGCTGCAGATTCCCTCCTAACAGCAAGCTTTAGGATAGGGTACTGAATTGTAACTTACTTTCGCCTAATAATGCGATTTTTGCAAAGAGATTATCTCCCGCAGGGAAGCTGCTACCATCAAATGTTTGCCCTCATTAGACTCCCCTCTGGAAGCGCTTTCACTGCAAGCTGCAGATTCCCTCCTAACAGCAAGCTTTAGGATAGGGTACTGAATTGTAACTTAACTGCGGCTAATAAGGCGATTTTGGCAAAGAGACTATCTCCCGCAGGGAAGCTGCTACCATCAAATATTTGCCCTCATTAGACTCCCCTCTGGAAGCGCTTTCACTGCAAGCTGCAGATTCCCTCCTAACAGCAAGCTTTAGGATAGGGTACTGAATTGTAACTTAACTGCGGCTAATAAGGCGATTTTGGCAAAGAGAGTATCTCCCGCAGGGAAGCTGTTACCATCAAATGTTTGCCCTCATTAGACTCCCCTCTGGAAGCGCTTTCACTGCAAGCTGCAGATTCCCTCCTAACAGCAAGCTTTAGGATAGGGTACTGAATTGTAACTTAACTGCGGCTAATAATGCGATTTTGGCAAAGAGAGTATCTCCCGCAGGGAAGCTGCTACCATCAAATGTTTGCCCTCATTAGACTCCCCTCTGGAAGCGCTTTCACTGCAAGCTGCAGATTCCCTCCTAACAGCAAGCTTTATGATAGGGTATTGAATTGTAATTTACTTTCGCCTAATAATGCGATTTTGGCAAAGAGAATATCTCCCGCAGGGAAGCTGCTACCATCAAATATTTGCCCTCATTAGACTCCCCTCTGGAAGCGCTTTCACTGCAAGCTGCAGATTCCCTCCTAACAGCCAGCTTTAGGATAGGGTACTGAATTGTTACTTACTTTCGCCTAATAATGCGATTTTGGCAAAGAGAGTATCTCCCGCAGGGAAGCTGCTACCATCAAATGTTTGCCCTCATTAGACTCCCCTCTGGAAGCGCTTTCACTGCAAGCTGCAGATTCCCTCCTAACAGCAAGCTTTAGGATAGGGTACTGAATTGTAACTTAACTGCGGCTAATAATGCGATTTTTTCAAAGAGAGTATCTCCCGCAGGGAAGCTGCTACCATCAAATGTTTGCCCTCATTAGACTCCCCTCTGGAAGCGCTTTCACTGCAAGCTGCAGATTCCCTCCTAACAGCAAGCTTTAGGATAGGGTACTGAATTGTAACTTAACTGCGGCTAATAATGCGATTTTGGCAAAGAGACTATCTCCCGCAGGGAAGCTGCTACCATCAAATGTTTCCCTCATTAGACTCCCCTCTGGAAGCGCTTTCACTGGAAGCTGCAGATTCCCTCCTAACAGCAAGCTTTAGGATAGGGTACTGAATTGTAACTTATCTGCGGATAATAAGGCGATTTTGGGAAAGAGAATATCTCCCGCAGGGAAGCTGCTACAATCAAATGTTTGCCCTCATTAGACTCCCCTCTGGAAGCGCTTTCACTGCAAGCTGCAGATTCCCTCCTAACAGCAAGCTTTAGGATAGGGTACTGAATTGTAACTTACTTTCGCCTAATAATGCGATTTTGGCAAAGAGAGTATCTCCCGTAGGGAAACTGCTACCATCAAATGTTTGCCCTCATTAGACTCCCCTCTGGAAGCGCTTTCACTGCAAGCTGCAGATTCCCTCCTAACAGCAAGCTTTAGGATAGGGTACTGAATTGTAACTTAATTTCGCCTAATAATGCGATTTTGGCAAAGAGAGTATCTCCCGCAGGGAAGCTGCTACCATCAAATGTTTGCCCTCATTAGACTCCCCTCTGGAAGCGCTATCACTGCAAGCTGCAGATTCCCTCCTAACAGCAAGCTTTAGGATAGGGTAATGAATTGTAACTTAACTGTGGCTAATAATGCGATTTTGGCAAAGAGAGTATCTCCCGCAGGGAAGCTGCTACCATCAAATATTTGCCCTCATTAGACTCCCCTCTGGAAGCGCTTTCACTGCAAGCTGCAGATTCCCTCCTAACAGCAAGCTTTAGGATAGGGTACTGAATTGTAACTTACTTTCGCCTAATAATGCGATTTTGGCAAAGACAATATCTCCCGCAGGGAAGCTGCTACCATCAAATATTTGCCCTCATTAGACTCCCCTCTGGAAGCGCTTTCACTGCAAGCTGCAGATTCCCTCCTAACAGCAAGCTTTAGGATAGGGTACTGAATTGTAACTTACTTTCGCCTAATAATGTGATTTTGGCAAAGAGAGTATCTCCCGCAGGGAAGCTGCTACCATCAAATGTTTGCCCTCGTTAGACTACCCTCTGGAAGCGCTTTCACTGCAAGCTGCAGATTCCCTCCTAACAGCAAGCTTTAGGATAAGGTACTGAATTGTAACTTACTTTCGCCTAATAATGCGATTTTGGCAAAGAGACTATCTCCCGCAGGGAAGCTGCTACCATCAAATGTTTGCCCTCATTAGACTCCCCTCTGGAAGCGCTTTCACTGCAAGCTGCAGATTCCCTCCTAACAGCAAGCTTTAGGATAGGGTACTGAATTGTATCTTACTTTCGCCTTATAATGCGATTTTGGCAAAGAGAGTATCTCCCGCAGGGAAGCTGCTACAATCAAATGTTTGCCCTCATTAGACTCCCCTCTGGAAGCGCTTTCACTGCAAGCTGCAGATTCCCTCCTAACAGCAAGCTTTAGGATAGGGTACTGAATTGTAACTTACTTTCACCTAATAATGAGATTTTGGCAAAGAGAGTATCTCCCGCAGGGAAGCTGCTACCATCAAATGTTTGCCCTCATTAGACTCCCCTCTGGAAGCGCTTTCACTGCAAGCTGCAGATTCCCTCCTAACAGCAAGCTTTAGGATAGGGTACTGAATTGTAACTTACTTTCACCTAATAATGCGATTTTGGCAAAGAAATTATCTCCCGCAGAGAAGCTGCTACCATCAAATATTTGCCCTCATAAGACTCCCCTCTGGAAGCGCTTTCACTGCAAGCTGCAGATTCCCTCCTAACAGCAAGCTTTAGGATAGGGTACTGAATTGTAACTTACTTTCGCCTAATAATGAGATTTTGGCAAAGAGAGTATCTCCCGCAGGGAAGCTGCTACCATCAAATGTTTGCCCTCATTAGACTCCCCTCTGGAAGCGCTTTCACTGCAAGCTGCAGATTCCCTCCTAACAGCAAGCTTTAGGATAGGGTACTGAATTGTATCTTAACTGCGGCTAATAAGGCGATTTTGGCAAAGAGAGTATCTCCCTCAGGGAAGCTGCTACCATCAAATATTTGCCCTCATTAGACTCCCCTCTGGAAGCGCTTTCACTGCAAGCTGCAGATTCCCTCCTAACAGCAAGCTTTAGGATAGGGTACTGAATTGTATCTTAACTGCGGCTAATATGCGATTATGGCAAAGAGAATATCTCCCGCAGGGAAGATGTTACCATCAAATGTTTGCCCTCATTAGACTCCCCTCTGGAAGCGCTTTCACTGCAAGCTGCAGATTCCCTCCTAACAGCAAGCTTTAGGATAGGGTACTGAATTGTAACTTACTTTCGCCTAATAATGCGATTTTGGCAAAGAGAGTATCTCCCGCAGGGAAGCTGCTACCATCAAATGTTTGCCCTCATTAGACTCCCCTCTGGAAGCGCTTTCACTGCAAGCTGCAGATTCCCTCCTAACAGCAAGCTTTAGGATAGGGTACTGAATTTTAACTTACTTTCGCCTAATAATGCGATTTTGGCAAAGAGAGTATCTCCCGCAGGGAAGCTGCTACCATCAAATGTTTGCCCTCATTAGACTCCCCTCTGGAAGCGCTTTCACTGCAAGCTGCAGATTCCCTCCTAACAGCAAGCTTTAGGATAGGGTACTGAATTGTAACTTAACTGCGTCTAATAAGGCGATTTTGGCAAAGAGAATATCTCCCGCAGGGAAGCTGCTACCATCAAATGTTTGCCCTCATTAGACTCCCCTCTGGAAGCGCTTTCACTGCAAGCTGCAGATTCCCTCCTAACAGCAAGCTTTAGGATAGGGTACTGAATTGTAACTTACTTTCGCCTAATAATGTGATTTTGGCAAAGAGAGTATCTCCCGCAGGGAAGCTGCTACCATCAAATGTTTGCCCTCGTTAGACTACCCTCTGGAAGCGCTTTCACTGCAAGCTGCAGATTCCCTCCTAACAGCAAGCTTTAGGATAAGGTACTGAATTGTAACTTACTTTCGCCTAATAATGCGATTTTGGCAAAGAGACTATCTCCCGCAGGGAAGCTGCTACCATCAAATGTTTGCCCTCATTAGACTCCCCTCTGGAAGCGCTTTCACTGCAAGCTGCAGATTCCCTCCTAACAGCAAGCTTTAGGATAGGGTACTGAATTGTATCTTACTTTCGCCTTATAATGCGATTTTGGCAAAGAGAGTATCTCCCGCAGGGAAGCTGCTACAATCAAATGTTTGCCCTCATTAGACTCCCCTCTGGAAGCGCTTTCACTGCAAGCTGCAGATTCCCTCCTAACAGCAAGCTTTAGGATAGGGTACTGAATTGTAACTTACTTTCACCTAATAATGAGATTTTGGCAAAGAGAGTATCTCCCGCAGGGAAGCTGCTACCATCAAATGTTTGCCCTCATTAGACTCCCCTCTGGAAGCGCTTTCACTGCAAGCTGCAGATTCCCTCCTAACAGCAAGCTTTAGGATAGGGTACTGAATTGTAACTTACTTTCACCTAATAATGCGATTTTGGCAAAGAAATTATCTCCCGCAGAGAAGCTGCTACCATCAAATATTTGCCCTCATAAGACTCCCCTCTGGAAGCGCTTTCACTGCAAGCTGCAGATTCCCTCCTAACAGCAAGCTTTAGGATAGGGTACTGAATTGTAACTTACTTTCGCCTAATAATGAGATTTTGGCAAAGAGAGTATCTCCCGCAGGGAAGCTGCTACCATCAAATGTTTGCCCTCATTAGACTCCCCTCTGGAAGCGCTTTCACTGCAAGCTGCAGATTCCCTCCTAACAGCAAGCTTTAGGATAGGGTACTGAATTGTATCTTAACTGCGGCTAATAAGGCGATTTTGGCAAAGAGAGTATCTCCCTCAGGGAAGCTGCTACCATCAAATATTTGCCCTCATTAGACTCCCCTCTGGAAGCGCTTTCACTGCAAGCTGCAGATTCCCTCCTAACAGCAAGCTTTAGGATAGGGTACTGAATTGTATCTTAACTGCGGCTAATATGCGATTATGGCAAAGAGAATATCTCCCGCAGGGAAGATGTTACCATCAAATGTTTGCCCTCATTAGACTCCCCTCTGGAAGCGCTTTCACTGCAAGCTGCAGATTCCCTCCTAACAGCAAGCTTTAGGATAGGGTACTGAATTGTAACTTACTTTCGCCTAATAATGCGATTTTGGCAAAGAGAGTATCTCCCGCAGGGAAGCTGCTACCATCAAATGTTTGCCCTCATTAGACTCCCCTCTGGAAGCGCTTTCACTGCAAGCTGCAGATTCCCTCCTAACAGCAAGCTTTAGGATAGGGTACTGAATTTTAACTTACTTTCGCCTAATAATGCGATTTTGGCAAAGAGAGTATCTCCCGCAGGGAAGCTGCTACCATCAAATGTTTGCCCTCATTAGACTCCCCTCTGGAAGCGCTTTCACTGCAAGCTGCAGATTCCCTCCTAACAGCAAGCTTTAGGATAGTGAACTGAACTGTATCTTAACTGCGGCTAATAAGGCGATTTTGGAAAAGAGAATATCTCCCGCAGGGAAGCTACTACCATCAAATGTTTGCCCTCATTAGACTCCCCTCTGAAAGCGCTTTCACTGCAAGCTGCAGATTCCCTCCTAACAGCAAGCTTTAGGATAGGGTACTGAATTGTAATTTGCTTTCGCCTAATAATGCGATTTTGGAAAAGAGAGTATCTCCCGCAGGGAAGCTGCTACCATCAAATGTTTGCCCTCATTAGACTCCCCTCTGGAAGCCCTTTCACTGCAAGCTGCAGATTCCCTCCTAACAGCAAGCTTTAGGATAGGGTACTGAATTGAAACTTACTTTCGCCTAATAATGCGATTTTGGCAAAGAGAGTATCTCCCGCAGGGAAGCTGCTACCATCAAATGTTTGCCCTCATTAGACTCCCCTCTGGAAGCGCTTTCACTGCAAGCTGCAGATTCCCTCCTAACAGCAAGCTTTAGGATAGGGTACTGAATTGTAACTTACTTTCGCCTAATAATGCGATTTTGGCAAAGAAATTATCTCCCGCAGAGAAGCTGCTACCATCAAATATTTGCCCTCATTAGACTCCCCTCTGGAAGCGCTTTCACTGCAAGCTGCAGATTCCCTCCTAACAGCAAGCTTTAGGATAGGGTACTGAATTGTATCTTAACTGCGGCTAATATGCGATTATGGCAAAGAGAATATCTCCCGCAGGGAAGATGTTACCATCAAATGTTTGCCCTCATTAGACTCCCCTCTGGAAGCGCTTTCACTGCAAGCTGCAGATTCCCTCCTAACAGCAAGCTTTAGGATAGGGTACTGAATTGTAACTTACTTTCGCCTAATAATGCGATTTTGGCAAAGAGAGTATCTCCCGCAGGGAAGCTGCTACCATCAAATGTTTGCCCTCATTAGACTCCCCTCTGGAAGCGCTTTCACTGCAAGCTGCAGATTCCCTCCTAACAGCAAGCTTTAGGATAGGGTACTGAATTGTAACTTACTTTCACCTAATAATGCGATTTTGGCAAAGAGAGTATCTCCCGCAGGGAAGCTGCTACCATCAAATGTTTGCCCTCCTTAGACTCCCCTCTGGAAGCGCTTTCACTGCAAGCTGCAGATTCCCTCCTAACAGCAAGCTTTAGGATAGGGTACTGAATTGTAACTTAACTGCGGCTAATAAGGCGATTTTGGCAAAGAGAATATCTCCCGCAGGGAAGCTGCTACCATCAAATGTTTGCCCTCATTAGACTCCCCTCTGCAAGCGCTTTCACTGCAAGCTGCAGATTCCCTCCTAACAGCAAGCTTTAGGATAGGGTACTGAATTGTAACTTACTTTCGCCTAATAATGCGATATTGGCAAAGAGAGTATCTCCCGCAGGGAAGCTGCTACCATCAAATGTTTGCTCTCATTATACTCCCCTCTGGAAGCGCTTTCACTGCAAGCTGCAGATTCCCTCCTAACAGCAAGCTTTAGGATAGGGTACTGAATTGTAACTTAACTGCGGCTAATAAGGCGATTTTGGAAAAGAGAATATCTCCCGCAGGGAAGCTGCTACCATCAAATGTTTGCCCTCATTAGACTCCCCTCTGGAAGCGCTTTCACTGCAAGCTGCAGATTCCCTCCTAACAGCAAGCTTTAGGATAGGGTACTGAATTGAAACTTACTTTCGCCTAATAATGCGATTTTGGCAAAGAGAGTATCTCCCGCAGGGAAGCTGCTACCATCAAATGTTTGCCCTCATTAGACTCCCCTCTGGAAGCGCTTTCACTGCAAGCTGCAGATTCCCTCCTAACAGCAAGCTTTAGGATAGGGTACTGAATTTTAACTTACTTTCGCCTAATAATGCGATTTTGGCAAAGAGAGTATCTCCCGCAGGGAAGCTGCTACCATCAAATGTTTGCCCTCATTAGACTCCCCTCTGGAAGCGCTTTCACTGCAAGCTGCAGATTCCCTCCTAACAGCAAGCTTTAGGATAGGGTACTGAATTGTAACTTAACTGCGTCTAATAAGGCGATTTTGGCAAAGAGAATATCTCCCGCAGGGAAGCTGCTACCATCAAATGTTTGCCCTCATTAGACTCCCCTCTGGAAGCGCTTTCACTGCAAGCTGCAGATTCCCTCCTAACAGCAAGCTTTAGGATAGGGTACTGAATTGTTACTTACTTTCACCTAATAATGTGATTTTGGCAAAGAAATTATCTCCCGCAGAGAAGCTGCTACCATCAAATATTTGCCCTCATTAGACTCCCCTCTGGAAGCGCTTTCACTGCAAGCTGCAGATTCCCTCCTAACAGCAAGCTTTAGGATAGTGTACTGAACTGTATCTTAACTGCGGCTAATAAGGCGATTTTGGAAAAGAGAATATCTCCCGCAGGGAAGCTACTACCATCAAATGTTTGCCCTCATTAGACTCCCCTCTGAAAGCGCTTTCACTGCAAGCTGCAGATTCCCTCCTAACAGCAAGCTTTAGGATAGGGTACTGAATTGTAATTTGCTTTCGCCTAATAATGCGATTTTGGAAAAGAGAGTATCTCCCGCAGGGAAGCTGCTACCATCAAATGTTTGCCCTCATTAGACTCCCCTCTGGAAGCCCTTTCACTGCAAGCTGCAGATTCCCTCCTAACAGCAAGCTTTAGGATAGGGTACTGAATTGAAACTTACTTTCGCCTAATAATGCGATTTTGGCAAAGAGAGTATCTCCCGCAGGGAAGCTGCTACCATCAAATGTTTGCCCTCATTAGACTCCCCTCTGGAAGCGCTTTCACTGCAAGCTGCAGATTCCCTCCTAACAGCAAGCTTTAGGATAGGGTACTGAATTGTAACTTACTTTCGCCTAATAATGCGATTTTGGCAAAGAAATTATCTCCCGCAGAGAAGCTGCTACCATCAAATATTTGCCCTCATTAGACTCCCCTCTGGAAGCCCTTTCACTGCAAGCTGCAGATTCCCTCCTAACAGCAAGCTTTAGGATAGGGTACTGAATTATAACTTACTTTCGCCTAATAATGAGATTTTGGCAAAGAGAGTATCTCCCGCAGGGAAGCTGCTACCATCAAATGTTTGCCCTCATTAGACTCCCCTCTGGAAGCGCTTTCACTGCAAGCTGCAGATTCCCTCCTAACAGCAAGCTTTAGGATAGGGTACTGAATTGTAACTTACTTTCGCCTAATAATGCGATTTTGGCAAAGAGAGTATCTCCCTCAGGGAAGCTGCTACCATCAAATATTTGCCCTCATTAGACTCCCCTCTGGAAGCGCTTTCACTGCAAGCTGCAGATTCCCTCCTAACAGCAAGCTTTAGGATAGGGTACTGAATTGTAACTTACTTTCACCTAATAATGCGATTTTGGCAAAGAGAGTATCTCCCGCAGGGAAGCTGCTACCATCAAATGTTTGCCCTCATTAGACTCCCCTCTGGAAGCGCTTTCACTGCAAGCTGCAGATTCCCTCCTAACAGCAAGCTTTAGGATAGGGTACTGAATTGTAACTTACTTTCACCTAATAATGCGATTTTGGCAAAGAGAGTATCTCCCGCAGGGAAGCTGCTACCATCAAATGTTTGCCCTCATTAGACTCCCCTCTGGAGGCGCTTTCACTGCAAGCTGCAGATTCCCTCCTAACAGCAAGCTTTAGGATAGGGTACTGAATTGTAACTTAACTGCGGCTAATAAGGCGATTTTGGCAAAGAGAATATCTCCCGCAGGGAAGCTGCTACCATCAAATGTTTGCCCTCATTAGACTCCCCTCTGCAAGCGCTTTCACTGCAAGCTGCAGATTCCCTCCTAACAGCAAGCTTTAGGATAGGGTACTGAATTGTATCTTACTTTCGCCTAATAATGCGATTTTGGCAAAGAGAGTATCTCCCGCAGGGAAGCTGCTACCATCAAATGTTTGCTCTCATTATACTCCCCTCTGGAAGCGCTTTCACTGCAAGCTGCAGATTCCCTCCTAACAGCAAGCTTTAGGATAGGGTACTGAATTGTAACTTAACTGCGGCTAATAAGGCGATTTTGGAAAAGAGAATATCTCCCGCAGGGAAGCTGCTACCATCAAATGTTTGCCCTCATTAGACTCCCCTCTGGAAGCCCTTTCACTGCAAGCTGCAGATTCCCTCCTAACAGCAAGCTTTAGGATAGGGTACTGAATTGAAACTTACTTTCGCCTAATAATGCGATTTTGGCAAAGAGAGTATCTCCCGCAGGGAAGCTGCTACCATCAAATGTTTGCCCTCATTAGACTCCCCTCTGGAAGCGCTTTCACTGCAAGCTGCAGATTCCCTCCTAACAGCAAGCTTTAGGATAGGGTACTGAATTTTAACTTACTTTCGCCTAATAATGCGATTTTGGCAAAGAGAGTATCTCCCGCAGGGAAGCTGCTACCATCAAATGTTTGCCCTCATTAGACTCCCCTCTGGAAGCGCTTTCACTGCAAGCTGCAGATTCCCTCCTAACAGCAAGCTTTAGGATAGGGTACTGAATTGTAACTTAACTGCGTCTAATAAGGCGATTTTGGCAAAGAGAATATCTCCCGCAGGGAAGCTGCTACCATCAAATGTTTGCCCTCATTAGACTCCCCTCTGGAAGCGCTTTCACTGCAAGCTGCAGATTCCCTCCTAACAGCAAGCTTTAGGATAGGGTACTGAATTGTTACTTACTTTCACCTAATAATGTGATTTTGGCAAAGAAATTATCTCCCGCAGAGAAGCTGCTACCATCAAATATTTGCCCTCATTAGACTCCCCTCTGGAAGCGCTTTCACTGCAAGCTGCAGATTCCCTCCTAACAGCAAGCTTTAGGATAGTGTACTGAACTGTATCTTAACTGCGGCTAATAAGGCGATTTTGGAAAAGAGAATATCTCCCGCAGGGAAGCTACTACCATCAAATGTTTGCCCTCATTAGACTCCCCTCTGAAAGCGCTTTCACTGCAAGCTGCAGATTCCCTCCTAACAGCAAGCTTTAGGATAGGGTACTGAATTGTAATTTGCTTTCGCCTAATAATGCGATTTTGGAAAAGAGAGTATCTCCCGCAGGGAAGCTGCTACCATCAAATGTTTGCCCTCATTAGACTCCCCTCTGGAAGCCCTTTCACTGCAAGCTGCAGATTCCCTCCTAACAGCAAGCTTTAGGATAGGGTACTGAATTGAAACTTACTTTCGCCTAATAATGCGATTTTGGCAAAGAGAGTATCTCCCGCAGGGAAGCTGCTACCATCAAATGTTTGCCCTCATTAGACTCCCCTCTGGAAGCGCTTTCACTGCAAGCTGCAGATTCCCTCCTAACAGCAAGCTTTAGGATAGGGTACTGAATTGTAACTTACTTTCGCCTAATAATGCGATTTTGGCAAAGAAATTATCTCCCGCAGAGAAGCTGCTACCATCAAATATTTGCCCTCATTAGACTCCCCTCTGGAAGCCCTTTCACTGCAAGCTGCAGATTCCCTCCTAACAGCAAGCTTTAGGATAGGGTACTGAATTATAACTTACTTTCGCCTAATAATGAGATTTTGGCAAAGAGAGTATCTCCCGCAGGGAAGCTGCTACCATCAAATGTTTGCCCTCATTAGACTCCCCTCTGGAAGCGCTTTCACTGCAAGCTGCAGATTCCCTCCTAACAGCAAGCTTTAGGATAGGGTACTGAATTGTATCTTAACTGCGGCTAATAAGGCGATTTTGGCAAAGAGAGTATCTCCCTCAGGGAAGCTGCTACCATCAAATATTTGCCCTCATTAGACTCCCCTCTGGAAGCGCTTTCACTGCAAGCTGCAGATTCCCTCCTAACAGCAAGCTTTAGGATAGGGTACTGAATTGTAACTTACTTTCACCTAATAATGCGATTTTGGCAAAGAGAGTATCTCCCGCAGGGAAGCTGCTACCATCAAATGTTTGCCCTCATTAGACTCCCCTCTGGAGGCGCTTTCACTGCAAGCTGCAGATTCCCTCCTAACAGCAAGCTTTAGGATAGGGTACTGAATTGTAACTTAACTGCGGCTAATAAGGCGATTTTGGCAAAGAGAATATCTCCCGCAGGGAAGCTGCTACCATCAAATGTTTGCCCTCATTAGACTCCCCTCTGGAAGCGCTTTCACTGCAAGCTGCAGATTCCCTCCTAACAGCAAGCTTTAGGATAGGGTACTGAATTGTATCTTACTTTCGCCTAATAATGCGATTTTGGCAAAGAGAGTATCTCCCGCAGGGAAGCTGCTACCATCAAATGTTTGCCCTCATTAGAATCCCCTCTGGAAGTGCTTTCACTGCAAGCTGCAGATTCCCTCCTAACAGCAAGCTTTAGGATAGGGTACTGAATTGTAACTTAACTGCGTCTAATAAGGCGATTTTGGCAAAGAGAATATCTCCCGCAGGGAAGCTGCTACCATCAAATGTTTGCCCTCATTAGACTCCCCTCTGGAAGCGCTTTCACTGCAAGCTGCAGATTCCCTCCTAACAGCAAGCTTTAGGATAGGGTACTGAATTGTAACTTACTTTCACCTAATAATGCGATTTTGGCAAAGAAATTATCTCCCGCAGAGAAGCTGCTACCATCAAATATTTGCCCTCATTAGACTCCCCTCTGGAAGCGCTTTCACTGCAAGCTGCAGATTCCCTCCTAACAGCAAGCTTTAGGATAGGGTACTGAATTGTAACTTAACTGCGGCTAATATGCGAATATGGCAAAGAGAATATCTCCCGCAGGGAAGATGTTACCATCAAATGTTTGCCCTCATTAGACTCCCCTCTGGAAGCGCTATCACTGCAAGCTGCAGATTCCCTCCTAACAGCAAGCTTTAGGATAGGGTACTGAATTGTATCTTACTTTCGCCTAATAATGCGATTTTGGCAAAGAGAGTATCTCCCGCAGGGAAGCAGCTACCATCAAATATTTGCCCTCATTAGACTCCCCTCTGGAAGCGCTTTCACTGCAAGCTGCAGATTCCCTCCTAACAGCAAGCTTTAGGATAGTGTACTGAATTGTACCTTACTTTCGCGTAATAATGCGATTTTGGCAAAGAGAGTATCTCCCGCAGGGAAGCTGCTACCATCAAATGTTTGCCCTCATTAGACTCCCCTCTGGAAGCGCGTTCACTGCAAGCTTCAGATTCCCTCCTAACAGCAAGCTTTAGGATAGGGTACTGAATTATAACTTACTTTCGCCTAATAATGAGATTTTGGCAAAGAGAGTATCTCCCGCAGGGAAGCTGCTACCATCAAATGTTTGCTCTCATTAGACTCCCCTCTGGAAGCGCTTTCACTGCAAGCTGCAGATTCCCTCCTAACAGCCAGCTTTAGGATAGGGTACTGAATTGTAACTTAACTCGGCTATTAAGGCGATTTTGGCAAAGAGAATATCTCCCGCAGGGAAGCTGCTACCATCAAATGTTTGCCCTCATTAGACTCCCCTCTGGAAGCGCTTTCACTGCAAGCTGCAGATTCCCTCCTAACAGCAAGCTTTAGGATAGGGTACTGAATTGTAACTTACTTTCGCCTAATAATGCGATTTTGGCAAAGAGAGTATCTCCCGCAGGGAAGCTGCTACCATCAAATATTTGCCCTCATTAGACTCCCCTCTGGAAGCGCTTTCACTGCAAGCTGCAGATTCCCTCCTAACAGCAAGCTTTAGGATAGGGTACTGAATTGTATCTTAACTGCGGATAATAAGGCGATTGTGGCAAAGAGAATATCTCCCGCAGGGAAGCTGCTACCATCAAATATTTGCCCTCATTAGACTCCCCTCTGGAAGCGCTTTCACTGCAAGCTGCAGATTCCCTCCTAACAGCAAGCTTTAGGATAGGGTACTGAATTGTAACTTAACTGCGGCTAATATGCGATTATGGCAAAGAGAATATCTCCCGCAGGGAAGATGTTACCATCAAATGTTTGCCCTCATTAGACTCCCCTCTGGAAGCGCTTTCACTGCAAGCTTCAGATTCCCTCCTAACAGCAAGATTTAGGATAGGGTACTGAATTGTAACTTACTTTCGCCTAATAATGTGATTTTGGCAAAGAGAGTATCTCCCGCAGGGAAGCTGCTACCATCAAATGTTTGCCCTCATTAGACTCCCCTCTGGAAGCGCTTTCACTGCAAGCTGCAGATTCCCTCCTAAGAGCAAGCTTTAGGATAGGGTACTGAATTGTAACTTACTTTCGCCTAATAATGCGATTTTGGCAAAGAGACTTTCTCCCGCAGTGAAGCTGCTACCATCAAATGTTTGCCCTCATTAGACTCCCCTCTGGAAGCGCTTTCACTGCAAGCTGCAGATTCCCTCCTAACAGCAAGCTTTAGGATAGGGTACTGAATTGTATCTTAACTGCGGCTAATAAGGCGATTTTGGCAAAGAGAATATCTCCCGCAGGGAGCTGCTACCATCAAATTTTTGCCCTCATTAGACTCCCCTCTGGAAGCGCTTTCACTGCAAGCTGCAGATTCCCTCCTAACAGCAAGCTTTAGGATAGGGTACTGAATTGTAACTTACTTTCGCCTAATAATGCGATTTTGGCAAAGAGAATATCTCCCGCAGGGAAGCTGCTACCATCAAATATTTGCCCTCATTAGACTCCCCTCTGGAAGCGCTTTCACTGCAAGCTGCAGATTCCCTCCTAACAGCAAGCTTTAGGATAGGGTACTGAATTGTAACTTAACTGCGGCTAATAAGGCGATTTTGGCAAATAGAATATCTCCCGCAGGGAAGGTGCTACCATCAAATATTTGCCCTCATTAGACTCCCCTCTGGAAGCGCTTTCACTGCAAGCTGCAGATTCCCTCCTAACAGCAAGCTTTAGTATAGGGTACTGAATTGTAATTTACTTTCGCCTAATAATGCGATTTTGGCAAAGAGAGTATCTCCCGCAGGGAAGCTGCTACCATCAAATGTTTGCCCTCATTAGACTCCCCTCTGGAAGCGCTTTCACTGCAAGCTGCAGATTCCCTCCTAACAGCAAGCTTTAGGATAGGGTACTGAATTGTAACTTAACTGCGGATAATAAGGCGATTTTGGCAAAGAGAATATCTCCCGCAGGGAAGCTGCTACCATCAAATGTTTGCCCTCATTAGACTCCCCTCTGGAAGCGCTTTCACTGCAAGCTGCAGATTCCCTCCTAACAGCAAGATTTAGGATAGTGTACTGAATTGTATCTTACTTTCGCCTAATAATGCGATTTTGGCAAAGAGAGTATCTCCCGCAGGGAAGCTGCTACCATCAAATGTTTGCTCTCATTAGACTCCCCTCTGGAAGCGCTTTCACTGCAAGCTGCAGATTCCCTCCTAACAGCAAGCTTTAGGATAGGGTACTGAATTGTAACTTACTTTCACCTAATAATGCGATTTTGGCAAAGAGAGTATCTCCCGCAGGGAAGCTGCTACCATCAAATGTTTGCCCTCATTAGACTCCCCTCTGGAGGCGCTTTCACTGCAAGCTGCAGATTCCCTCCTAACAGCAAGCTTTAGGATAGGGTACTGAATTGTAACTTAACTGCGGCTAATAAGGCGATTTTGGCAAAGAGAATATCTCCCGCAGGGAAGCTGCTACCATCAAATGTTTGCCCTCATTAGACTCCCCTCTGGAAGCGCTTTCACTGCAAGCTGCAGATTCCCTCCTAACAGCAAGCTTTAGGATAGGGTACTGAATTGTATCTTACTTTCGCCTTATAATGCGATTTTGGCAAAGAGAGTATCTCCCGCAGGGAAGCTGCTACCATCAAATGTTTGCCCTCATTAGACTCCCCTCTGGAAGTGCTTTCACTGCAAGCTGCAGATTCCCTCCTAACAGCAAGCTTTAGGATAGGGTACTGAATTGTAACTTAACTGCGTCTAATAAGGCGATTTTGGCAAAGAGAATATCTCCCGCAGGGAAGCTGCTACCATCAAATGTTTGCCCTCATTAGACTCCCCTCTGGAAGCGCTTTCACTGCAAGCTGCAGATTCCCTCCTAACAGCAAGCTTTAGGATAGGGTACTGAATTGTAACTTACTTTCACCTAATAATGCGATTTTGGCAAAGAAATTATCTCCCGCAGAGAAGCTGCTACCATCAAATATTTGCCCTCCTTAGACTCCCCTCTGGAAGCGCTTTCACTGCAAGCTGCAGATTCCCTCCTAACAGCAAGCTTTAGGATAGTGTACTGAATTGTAACTTAACTGCGGATAATAAGGCGATTTTGGCAAAGAGAGTATCTCCCGCAGGGAAGCTGCTACCATCAAATATTTGCCCTCATTAGACTCCCCTCTGGAAGCGCTTTCACTGCAAGCTGCAGATTCCCTCCTAACAGCAAGCTTTAGGATAGGGTACTGAATTGTAACTTAACTGCGGCTAATATGCGATTATGGCAAAGAGAATATCTCCCGCAGGGAAGATGTTACCATCAAATGTTTGCCCTCATTAGACTCCCCTCTGGAAGCGCTTTCACTGCAAGCTTCAGATTCCCTCCTAACAGCAAGATTTAGGATAGGGTACTGAATTGTAACTTACTTTCGCCTAATAATGCGATTTTGGCAAAGAGAGTATCTCCCGCAGGGAAGCTGCTACCATCAAATGTTTGCCCTCATTAGACTCCCCTCTGGAAGCGCTTTCACTGCAAGCTGCAGATTCCCTCCTAACAGCAAGCTTTAGGATAGGGTACTGAATTGTAACTTACTTTCGCCTAATAATGCGATTTTGGCAAAGAGACTTTCTCCCGCAGTGAAGCTGCTACTATCAAATGTTTGCCCTCATCAGACTCCCCTCTGGAAGCGCTTTCACTGCAAGCTGCAGATTCCCTCCTAACAGCAAGCTTTAGGATAGGGTACTGAATTGTATCTTAACTGCGGCTAATAAGGCGATTTTGGCAAAGAGAATATCTCCCGCAGGGAGCTGCTACCATCAAATTTTTGCCCTCATTAGACTCCCCTCTGGAAGCGCTTTCACTGCAAGCTGCAGATTCCCTCCTAACAGCAAGCTTTAGGATAGGGTACTGAATTGTAACTTACTTTCGCCTAATAATGCGATTTTGGCAAAGAGAATATCTCCCGCAGGGAAGCTGCTACCATCAAATATTTGCCCTCATTAGACTCCCCTCTGGAAGCGCTTTCACTGCAAGCTGCAGATTCCCTCCTAACAGCAAGCTTTAGGATAGGGTACTGAATTGTAACTTAACTGCGGCTAATAAGGCGATATTGGCAAATAGAATATCTCCCGCAGGGAAGCTGCTACCATCAAGTGTTTGCCCTCATTAGACTCCCCTCTGGAAGCGCTTTCACTGCAAGCTGCAGATTCCCTCCTAACAGCAAGCTTTAGGATAGGGTACTGAATTGTAACTTAACTGCGGCTAATAAGGCGATTTTGGCAAAGAGAATATCTCCCGCAGGGAAGGTGCTACCATCAAATATTTGCCCTCATTAGACTCCCCTCTGGAAGCGCTTTCACTGCAAGCTGCAGATTCCCTCCTAACAGCAAGCTTTAGGATAGGGTACTGAATTGTAATTTACTTTCGCCTAATAATGCGATTTTGGCAAAGAGAGTATCTCCCGCAGGGAAGCTGTTACCATCAAATGTTTGCCCTCATTAGACTCCCCTCTGGAAGCGCTTTCACTGCAAGCTGCAGATTCCCTCCTAACAGCAAGCTTTAGGATAGGGTACTGAATTGTAACTTAACTGCGGATAATAAGGCGATTTTGGCAAAGAGAATATCTCCCGCAGGGAAGCTGCTACCATCAAATGCTTGCCCTCATTAGACTCCCCTCTGGAAGCGCTTTCACTGCAAGCTGCAGATTCCCTCCTAACAGCAAGCTTTAGGATAGGGTACTGAATTGTAACTTACTTTCGCCTAATAATGCGATTTTGGCAAAGAGACTTTCTCCCGCAGTGAAGCTGCTACTATCAAATGTTTGCCCTCATTAGACTCCCCTCTGGAAGCGCTTTCACTGCAAGCTGCAGATTCCCTCCTAACAGCAAGCTTTAGGATAGGGTACTGAATTGTAACTTACTTTCGCCTAATAAGGCGATTTTGGCAAAGAGAATATCTCCCGCAGGGAAGCTGCTACCATCAAATATTTGCCCTCATTAGACTCCCCTCTGGAAGCGCTTTCACTGCAAGCTGCAGATTCCCTCCTAACAGCAAGCTTTAGGATAGGGTACTGAATTGTAACTTAACTGCGGCTAATAAGGCGATATTGGCAAAGAGAATATCTCCCGCAGGGAAGCTGCTACCATCAAGTGTTTGCCCTCATTAGACTCCCCTCTGGAAGCGCTTTCACTGCAAGCTGCAGATTCCCTCCTAACAGCAAGCTTTAGGATAGGGTACTGAATTGTAACTTACTTTCGCCTAATAATGCGATTTTGGCAAAGAGAGTATCTCCCGCAGGGAAGCTGCTACCATCAAATGTTTGCTCTCATTAGACTCCCCTCTGGAAGCGCTTTCACTGCAAGCTGCAGATTCCCTCTTAACAGCAAGCTTTAGGATAGGGTACTGAATTGTAACTTAACTGCGGCTAATAAGGCGATTTTGGCAAAGAGAATATCTCCCGCAGGGAAGGTGCTACCATCAAATATTTGCCCTCATTAGACTCCCCTCTGGAAGCGCTTTCACTGCAAGCTGCAGATTCCCTCCTAACAGCAAGCTTTAGGATAGGGTACTGAATTGTAATTTACTTTCGCCTAATAATGCGATTTTGGCAAAGAGAGTATCTCCCGCAGGGAAGCTGCTACCATCAAATGTTTGCCCTCATTAGACTCCCCTCTGGAAGCGCTTTCACTGCAAGCTGCAGATTCCCTCCTAACAGCAAGCTTTAGGATAGGGTACTGAATTGTAACTTACTTTCACCTAATAATGCGATTTTGGCAAAGAGAGTATCTCCCGCAGGGAAGCTGCTACCATCAAATGTTTGCCCTCATTACACTCCCCTCTGGAAGCGCTTTCACTGCAAGCTGCAGATTCCCTCCTAACAGCAAGCTTTAGGATAGGGTACTGAATTGTAACTTAACTGCGGCTAATAAGGCGATTTTGGCAAAGAGAATATCTCACGCAGGGAAGCTGCTACCATCAAATGTTTGCCCTCATTAGACTCCCCTCTGGAAGCGCTTTCACTGCAAGCTGCAGATTCCCTCCTAACAGCAAGATTTAGGATAGGGTACTGAATTGTATCTTACTTTCGCCTAATAATGAGATTTTGGCAAAGAGAGTATCTCCCGCAGGGAAGCTGCTACCATCAAATGTTTGCTCTCATTAGACTCCCCTCTGGAAGCGCTTTCACTGCAAGCTGCAGATTCCCTCCTAACAGCAAGCTTTAGGATAGGGTACTGAATTGTAATTTACTTTCGCCTAATAATGCGATTTTAGCAAAGAGAGTATCTCCCGCAGGGAAGCTGCTACCATCAAATGTTTGCCCTCATTAGACTCCCCTCTGGAAGCGCTTTCACTGCAAGCTGCAGATTCCCTCCTAACAGCAAGCTTTAGGATAGGGTACTGAATTGTAACTTAACTGCGTTTAATAAGGCGATTTTGGCAAAGAGAATATCTCCCGCAGGGAAGCTGCTACCATCAAATGTTTGCCCTCATTAGACTCCCCTCTCGAAGCGCTTTCACTGCAAGCTGCAGATTCCCTCCTAACAGCAAGCTTAAGGATAGGGTACTGAATTGTACCTTACTTTCGCCTAATAATGCGATTTTGGCAAAGAGAGTATCTCCCGCAGGGAAGCTGCTACCATCAAATGTTTGCCCTCGTTAGACTCCTCTCTGGAAGCGCTTTCACTGCAAGCTGCAGATTCCCTCCTAACAGCAAGCTTTAGGATAGGGTACTGAATTATAACTTACTTTCGCCTCATAATGCGATTTTAGCAAAGAGAGTATCTCCCGCAGGGAAGCTGCTACCATCAAATGTTTGCCCTCATTAGACTCCCCTCTGGAAGCGCTTTCACTGCAAGCTGCAGATTCCCTCCTAACAGCAAGCTTTAGGATAGGGTACTGAATTGTAACTTAACTGCGGCTAATAAGGCGATTTTGGCAAAGAGAATATCTCCCGCAAGGAAGCTGCTACCATCAAATGTTTGCCCTCATTAGACTCCCCTCTGGAAGCGCTTTCACTGCAAGCTGCAGATTCCCTCCTAACAGCAAGCTTTAGGATAGGGTACTGAATTGTATCTTACTTTCGCCTAATAATGCGATTTTGGCAAAGAGAGTATCTCCCGCAGGGAAGCTGCTACCATCAAATGTTTGCTCTCATTAGACTCCCCTCTGGAAGCGCTTTCACTGCAAGCTGCAGATTCCCTCCTAACAGCAAGCTTTAGGATAGGGTACTGAATTGTAACTTACTTTCGCATAATAATGCGATTTTGGCAAAAAGAGTATCTCCCGCAGGGAAGCTGCTACCATCAAATGTTTGCCCTCATTAGACTCCCCTCTGGAAGCCCTTTCACTGCAAGCTGCAGATTCCCTCCTAACAGCAAGCTTTAGGATAGGGTACTGAATTGTAACTTACTTTCGCCTAATAACGCGATTTTGGCAAAGAGAGTATCTCCCGCAGGGAAGCTGCTACCATCAAATGTTTGCCCTCATTAGACTCCCCTCTCGAAGCGCTTTCACTGCAAGCTGCAGATTCCCTCCTAACAGCAAGCTTTAGGATAGGGTACTGAATTGTAACTTACTTTAGCGTAATAATGTGATTTTGGCAAAGAAAGTATCTCCCGCAGAGAAGCTGCTACCATCAAATATTTGCCCTCATTAGACTCCCCTCTGGAAGCGCTTTCACTGCAAGCTGCAGATTCCCTCCTAACAGCAAGCTTTAGGATAGGGTACTGAATTGTAACTTAACTGCGTCTAATAAGGCGATTTTGGCAAAGAGAATATCTCCCGCAGGGAAGCTGCTACCATCAAATGTTTGCCCTCATTAGACTCCCCTCTCGAAGCGCTTTCACTGCAAGCTGCAGATTCCCTCCTAACAGCAAGCTTTAGGATAGGGTACTGAATTATACCTTACTTTCGCCTAATAATGCGATTTTGGCAAAGAGAGTATCTCCCGCAGGGAAGCTGCTACCATCAAATGTTTGCCCTCATTAGACTCCCCTCTGGAAGCGCTTTCACTGCAAGCTGCAGATTCCCTCCTAACAGCAAGCTTTAGGATAGGGTACTGAATTGTAACTTAACTGCGTCTAATAATGCGATTTTGGCAAAGAGAATATCTCCCGCAGGGAAGCTGCTACCATCAAATGTTTGCCCTCATTAGACTCCCCTCTCGAAGCGCTTTCACTGCAAGCTGCAGATTCCCTCCTAACAGCAAGCTTTAGGATAGGGTACTGAATTATAACTTACTTTCGCCTAATAATGCGATTTTAGCAAAGAGAGTATCTCCCGCAGGGAAGCTGCTACCATCAAATGTTTGCCCTCATTAGACTCCCCTCTGGAAGCGCTTTCACTGCAAGCTGCAGATTCCCTCCTAACAGCAAGCTTTAGGATAGGGTACTGAATTGTAACTTACTTTCGCCTAATAATGCGATTTTGGCAAAGAGAGTATCTCCCGCAGGGAAGCTGCTACCATCAAATGTTTGCCCTCATTAGACTCCCCTCTGGAAGCGCTTTCACTGCAAGCTGCAGATTCCCTCCTAACAGCAAGCTTTAGGATAGGGTACTGAATTGTAACTTACTTTCGCATAATTATGCGATTTTGGCAAAGAGAGTATCTCCCGTAGGGAAACTGCTACCATCAAATGTTTGCCCTCATTAGACTCCCCTCTGGAAGCGCTTTCACTGCAAGCTGCAGATTCCCTCCTAACAGCAAGCTTTAGGATAGGGTACTGAATTGTATCTTAACTGCGGCTAATAAGGCGATTTTGGCAAAGAGAATATCTCTCGCAGGGAAGCTGCTACCATCAAATGTTTGCCCTCATTAGGTGCCCTCTGGAAGTGCTTTCACTGCAAGCTGCAGATTCCCTCCTAACAGCAAGCTTTAGGATAGGGTACTGAATTGTAACTTACTTTCGCCTAATAAAGCGATTTTGGCAAAGAGAATATCTCCCGCAGGGAAGATGCTACCATCAAATATTGGCCCTCATTAGACTCCCCTCTGGAAGCGCTTTCACTGCAAGCTGCAGATTCCCTCCTAACAGCAAGCTTTAGGATAGTGTACTGAATTGTATCTTAACTGCGGCTAATAAGGCGATTTTGGCAAAGAGAATATCTCTCGCAGGGAAGCTGCTACCATAAAATGTTTACCCTCATTAGACTCCCCTCTGGAAGCGCTTTCACTGCAAGCTGCAGATTCCCTCCTAACAGCAAGTTTTAGCATAGGGTACTGAATTGTAACTTACCTTCGCCTAATAAAGCGATTTTGGCAAAGAGAGTATCTCCCGCAGGGAAGCTGCTACCATCAAATGCTTGCCCTCATTAGACTCCCCTCTGGAAGCGCTTTCACTGCAAGCTGCAGATTCCCTCCTAACAGCAAGCTTTAGGATAGGGTACTGAATTGTAACTTACTTTCGTCTAATAATGCGATTTTGTAAAAGAGAGTATCTCCCGCAGGGAAGCTGTTACCATCAAATGTTTGCCCTCGTTAGACTACCCTCTGGAAGCGCATTCACTTCAAGCTGCAGATTCCCTCCTAACAGCAAGCTTTAGGATAGGGTACTGAATTGTAACTTACTTTCGCCTAATAATGCGATTTTGGCAAAGAGACTATCTCCCGCAGGGAAGCTGCTACCATCAAATGTTTGCCCTCATTAGACTCCCCTCTGGAAGCGCTTTCACTGCAAGCTGCAGATTCCCTCCTAACAGCAAGCTTTAGGATAGGGTCCTGAATTGTAACTTACTTTCGCCTAATAATGCGATTTTGGCAAAGAGAGTATCTCCCGCAGGGAAGCTGCTACCATCAAATGTTTGCCCTCATTAGACTCCCCTCTGGAAGCGCTTTCACTGCAAGCTGCAGATTCCCTCCTAACAGCAAGCTTTAGGATAGGGTACTGAATTGTAACTTACTTTCGCCTAATAATGCGATTTTGGCAAAGAGAGTATCTCCCGCAGGGAAGCTGATACCATCTAATGCTTGCCCTCATTAGACTCCCTTCTGGAAGCGCTTTCACTGCAAGCTGCAGATTCCCTCCTAACAGCAAGCTTTAGGATAGGGTACTGAATTGTAACTTAACTGCGGCTAATAAGGCGATTTTAGCAAAGAGAATATCACCCGCAGGGAAGCTGCTACCATCAAATGTTTGCCCTCGTTAGACTCCCCTCTGGAAGCGCTTTCACTGCAAGCTGCAGATTCCCTCCTAACAGCAAGCTGTAGGACAGTGTACTGAATTGTAAATTAACTGCGGCTAATAATGTGATTTTGGCAAAGAGAGTATCTCCCGCAGGGAAGCTGCTGCCATCAAATGTTTGCCCTCATTAGACTCCCCTCTGGAAGCGCTTTCACTGCAAGCTGCAGATTCCCTCCTAACAGCAAGCTTTAGGATAGGGTACTGAATTGTAACTTACTTTCGCCTAATAATGCGATTTTGGCAAAGAGAGTATCTCCCGCAGGGAAGCTGTTACCATCAAATATTTGCCCTCGTTAGACTCCCCTCTGGAAGCGCTTTCACTGCAAGCTGCAGATTCCCTCCTAACAGCAAGCTTTAGGATAGGGTAATGAATTGTATCTTAACTGCGGCTAATATTTAGAATTTGGCAAAGAGAATATCTCCCGCAGGGAAGCTGCTACCATCAAATGTTTGCCCTCATTAGACTCCCCTCTGGAAGCGTTTTCACTGCAAGCTGCAGATTCCCTCCTAACAGCAAGCTTTAGGATAGGGTACTGAATTGTAACTTACTTTCGCCTAATAATGCGATTTTGGAAAAGAGAGTATCTCCCGCAGGGAATCTGCTACCATCAAATATTTGCCCTCATTAGACTCTCCTCTGGAAGCACTTTCACTGCAAGCTGCAGATTCCCTCCTAACAGCAAGTTTTAGGATAGGGTACTGAATTGAAACTTACTTTCGCCTAATAATGCGATTTTGGCAAAGAGAGTATCTCCCGCAGGGAAGCTGCTACCATCAAATGTTTCCCTCATTAGACTCCCCTCTGGAAGCGCTTTCACTGCAAGCTGCAGATTCCCTCCTAACAGCAAGCTTTAGGATAGGGTACTGAATTGTAACTTAACTGCGGCTAATAAGGCGATTATGGCAAAGAGAGTATCTCCCGCAGGGAAGCTGCTACCATCAAATATTTGCTCTCATTAGACTCCCCTCTGGAAGCACATTCACTGAAAGCTGCAGATTCCCTCCTAACAGCAAGTTTTAGCATAGGGTACTGAATTGTAACTTACCTTCGCCTAATAAAGCGATTTTGGCAAAGAGAGTATCTCCCGCAGGGAAGCTGCTACCATCAAATGCTTGCCCTCATTAGACTCCCCTCTGGAAGCGCTTTCACTGCAAGCTGCAGATTCCCTCCTAACAGCAAGCTTTAGGATAGGGTACTGAATTGAAACTTACTTTCGCCTAATAATGCTATTTTGGAAAACAGAGTATCTCCCGCAGGGAAGCTGTTACCATCAAATGTTTGCCCTCGTTAGACTACCCTCTGGAAGCGCATTCACTTCAAGCTGCAGAT
Source organism: Phaenicophaeus curvirostris (assembly GCF_032191515.1). Lineage (NCBI taxonomy): Eukaryota > Metazoa > Chordata > Aves > Cuculiformes > Cuculidae > Phaenicophaeus > Phaenicophaeus curvirostris. Next base: position 163,254 of record NW_027206754.1, read on the forward strand.
TCCCTCCTAACAGCAAGCTTTAGGATAGGGTACTGAATTGTAACTTACTTTCGCATAATAATGCTATTTTGGCAAAGAGAGTATCTCCCACAGGGAAGCTGCTACCATCAAATGTTTGCCCTCATTAGACTCCCCTCTGGAAGCGCTTTCACTGCAAGCTGCAGATTCCCTCCTAACAGCAAGCTTTAGGATAGGGTCCTGAATTGTAACTTACTTTCGCCTAATAATGCGATTTTGGCAAAGAGAGTATCTCCCACAGGGAAGCTGCTACCATCAAATGTTTGCCCTCATTAGACTCCCCTCTGGAAGCGCTTTCACTGCAAGCTGCAGATTCCCTCCTAACAGCAAGCTTTAGGATAGGGTACTGAATTGTAACTTAACTGCGGCTAATAAGGAGATTTTAGCAAAGAGAATATCTCCCGCAGGGAAGCTGATACCATCAAATGTTTGGCCTCATTAGATTCCCCTCTGGAAGCGCTTTCACTGCAAGCTGCAGATTCCCTCCTAACAGCAAGCTTTAGGAAAAGGTACTGAATTGTAACTTACTTTCGCCTTATAATGCGATTTTGGCAAAGAGAATATCACCCGCAGGGAAGCTGCTAACATCAAATCTTTGCCCTCATTAGACTCCCCTCTGGAAGCGCTTTCACTGCAAGCTGCAGATTCCCTCCTAACAGCAAGCTGTAGGACAGTGTACTGAATTGTAAATTAACTGCGGCTAATAATGTGATTTTGGCAAAGAGAGTATCTCCCGCAGGGAAGCTGCTACCATCAAATGTTTGCCCTCATTAGACTCCCCTCTGGAAGCGCTTTCACTGCAAGCTGCAGATTCCCTCCTAACAGCAAGCTTTAGGATAGGGTACTGAATTGTAACTTACTTTCGCCTAATAATGCGATTTTGGCAAAGAGAGTATCTCCCGCAGAGAAGCTGCTACCATCAAATGTTTGCCCTCATTAGACTCCCCTCTGGAAGCGCTTTCACTGCAAGCTGCAGATTCCCTCCTAACAGCAAGCTTTAGGATAGGGTACTGAATTGTATCTTAACTGCGGCTAATATTTAGAATTTGGCAAAGAGAATATCTCCCGCAGGGAAGCTGCTACCATCAAATGTTTGCCCTCATTAGACTCCCCTCTCGAAGCGCTTTCACTGCAAGCTGCAGATTCCCTCCTAACAGCAAGCTTTAGGATAGGGTACTGAATTGAAACTTACTTTCGCCTAATAATGCGATTTTGGCAAAGAGAGTATCTCCCGCAGGGAAGCTGCTACCATCAAATGTTTGCCCTCATTAGACTCCCCTCTGGAAGCGCTTTCACTGCAAGCTGCAGATTCCCTCCTAACAGCAAGCTTTAGGATAGGGTACTGAATTGTAACTTACTTTCGCCTAATAAAGTAATTTTGGCAAAGAGAATATCTCCCGCAGGGAATCTGCTACCATCAAATATTTGCCCTCATTAGACTCCCCTCTGGAAGCGCTTTCACTGCAAGCTGCAGATTCCCTCCTAACAGCAAGTTTTAGCATAGGGTACTGAATTGTAACTTACCTTCGCCTAATAAAGCGATTTTGGCAAAGAGAGTATCTCCCGCAGGGAAGCTGCTACCATCAAATGTTTGCCCTCATTAGACTCCCCTCTGGAAGCGCTTTCACTGCAAGCTGCAGATTCCCTCCTAACAGCAAGCTTTAGGATAGGGTACTGAATTGTATCTTAACTGCGGCTAATAAGGCGATTTTGGCAAAGAGAATATCTCTCGCAGGGAAGCTGCTACCATAAAATGTTTACCCTCATTAGACTCCCCTCTGGAAGCGCTTTCACTGCAAGCTGCAGATTCCCTCCTAACAGCAAGTTTTAGCATAGGGTACTGAATTGTAACTTACCTTCGCCTAATAAAGCGATTTTGGCAAAGAGAGTATCTCCTGCAGGGAAGCTGCTACCATCAAATGCTTGCCCTCATTAGACTCCCCTCTGGAAGCGCTTTCACTGCAAGCTGCAGATTCCCTCCTAACAGCAAGCTTTAGGATAGGGTACTGAATTGAAACTTACTTTCGCCTAATAATGCGATTTTGGAAAAGAGAGTATCTCCCGCAGGGAAGCTGTTACCATCAAATGTTTGCCCTCGTTAGACTACCCTCTGGAAGCGCATTCACTGCAAGCTGCAGATTCCCTCCTAACAGCAAGCTTTAGGATAGGGTACTGAATTGAAACTTACTTTCGCCTAATAATGCGATTTTGGCAAAGAGAGTATCTCCCGCAGGGAAGCTGCTACCATCAAATGTTTGCCCTCATTAGACTCCCCTCTGGAAGCGCTTTCACTGCAAGCTGCAGATTCCCTCCTAACAGCAAGCTTTAGGATAGGGTCCTGAATTGTATCTTACTTTCGCCTAATATTGCGATTTTGGCAAAGAGAGTATCTCCCACAGGGAAGCTGCTACCATCAAATGTTTGCCCTCATTAGACTCCCCTCTGGAAGCGCTTTCACTGCAAGCTGCAGATTCCCTCCTAACAGCAAGCTTTAGGATAGGGTACTGAATTGTAGCTTAACTGCGGCTAATAATGCGATTTTAGCAAAGAGAATATCTCCCGCAGGGAAGCTGATACCATCAAATGTTTGGCCTCATTAGATTCCCCTCTGGAAGCGCTTTCACTGCAAGCTGCGGATTCCCTCCTAACAACAAGCTTTAGGATAAGGTACTGAATTGTAACTTACTTTCGCCTTATAATGCGATTTTGGCAAAGAGAATATCACCCGCAGGGAAGCTGCTAACATCAAATCTTTGCCCTCATTAGACTCCCCTCTGGAAGCGCTTTCACTGCAAGCTGCAGATTCCCTCCTAACAGCAAGCTGTAGGACAGTGTACTGAATTGTAAATTAACTGCGGCTAATAATGTGATTTTGGCAAAGAGAGTATCTCCCGCAGGGAAGCTGCTACCATCAAATGTTTGCCCTCATTAGACTCCCCTCTGGAAGCGCTTTCACTGCAAGCTGCAGATTCCCTCCTAACAGCAAGCTTTAGGATAGGGTACTGAATTGTAACTTACTTTCGCCTAATAATGCGATTTTGGCAAAGAGAGTATCTCCCGCAGGGAAGCTGCTACCATCAAATGTTTGCCCTCGTTAGACTCCCCTCTGGAAGCGCTTTCACTGCAAGCTGCAGATTCCCTCCTAACAGCAAGCTTTAGGATAGGGTACTGAATTGTAACTTACTTTCGCCTAATAATGCGATTTTGGCAAAGAGACTATCTCCCGCAGGGAAGCTGCTACCATCAAATGTTTGCCCTCATTAGACTCCCCTGTGGAAGCGCTTTCACTGCAAGCTGCAGATTCCCTCCTAACAGCAAGCTTTAGGATAGGGTCCTGAATTGTAACTTACTTTCGCCTAATAATGCGATTTTGGCAAAGAGAGTATCTCCCGCAGGGAAGCTGCTACCATCAAATGTTTGCCCTCATTAGACTCCCCTCTGGAAGCGCTTTCACTGCAAGCTGCAGATTCCCTCCTAACAGCAAGCTTTAGGATAGGGTACTGAATTGTAACATACTTTCGCCTAATAATGAGATTTTGGCAAAGAGAGTATCTCCCGCAGGGAAGCTGCTACCATCAAATGTTTGCTCTCATTAGACTCCCCTCTGGAAGCGCTTTCACTGCAAGCTGCAGATTCCCTCCTAACAGCAAGCTTTAGGATAGGGTACTGAATTGTATCTTAACTGCGGCTAATAAGGCGATTTTAGCAAAGAGAATATCTCCCGCAGGGAAGCTGATACCATCAAATGTTTGGCCTCATTAGATTCCCCTCTGGAAGCGCTTTCACTGCAAGCTACAGATTCCCTCCTAACAGCAAGCTTTAGGATAATGTACTGAATTGTAACTTACTTTCGCCTAATAATGCGATTTTGGCAAAGAGAATATCACCCGCAGGGAAGCTGCTAACATCAAATCTTTGCCCTCATTAGACTCCCCTCTGGAAGCGCTTTCACTGCAAGCTGCAGATTCCCTCCTAACAGCAAGCTGTAGGACAGTGTACTGAATTGTAAATTAACTGCGGCTAATAATGTGATTTTTTCAAAGAGAATATCTCCCGCAGGGAAGCTGCTACCATCAAATGTTTGCCCTCATTAGACTCCCCTCTGGAAGCGCTTTCACTGCAAGCTGCAGATTCCCTCCTAACAGCAAGCTTTAGGATAGGGTACTGAATTGTAACTTACTTTCGCCTAATAATGCGATTTTGGCAAAGAGAATATCACCCGCAGGGAAGCTGCTACCATCAAATGTTTGCCCTCGTTAGACTCCCCTCTGGAAGCGCTTTCACTGCAAGCTGCAGATTCCCTCCTAACAGCAAGCTGTAGGACAGTGTACTGAATTGTAACTTAACTGCGGCTAATAATGCGATTTTGGCAAAGAGAGTATCTCCCGCAGGGAAGCTGCTACCATCAAATGCTTGCCCTCATTAGACTCCCCTCTGGAAGCGCTTTCACTGCAAGCTGCAGATTCCCTCCTAACAGCAAGCTTTAGGATAGGGTACTGAATTGTAACTTACTTTCGCCTAATAATGCGATTTTGGGAAAGAGAGTATCTCCCGCAGGGAAGCTGCTACCATCAAATGTTTGCCCTCATTAGACTCCCCTCTGGAAGCGCTTTCACTGCAAGCTGCAGATTCCCTCCTAACAGCAAGCTTTAGGATAGTGTACTGAATTGTATCTTACTTTCGCCTAATAATGCGATTTTGGGAAAGAGAATATCTCCCGCAGGGAATCTGCTACCATCAAATGTTTGCCCTCATTAGACTCCCCTCTGGAAGCGCTTTCACTGCAAGCTGCAGATTCCCTCCTAACAGCAAGCTTTAGGATAGGGTACTGAATTGTAACTTACTTTCGCCTAATAATGCGATTTTGGCAAAGAGAGTATCTCCCGCAGGGAAGCTGCTACCATCAAATGTTTGCCCTCATTAGACTCCCCTCTGGAAGCGCTTTCACTGCAAGCTGCAGATTCCCTCCTAACAGCAAGCTTTAGGATAGGGTACTGAATTGTATCTTAACTGCGGCTAATAAGGCGAATTTGGCAAAGAGAATATCTCCCGCAGGGAAGCTGCTACCATCAAATGTTTGCCCTCATTAGACTTCCCTCTGGAAGCGCTTTCACTGCAAGCTGCAGATTCCCTCCTAACAGCAAGCTTTAGGATAGGGTACTCAATCGTAACTTACTTTCGCCTAATAATGCGATTTTGGCAAAGAGAATATCTCCCGCAGGGAAGCTGCTACCATCAAATGCTTGCCCTCATTAGACTCCCCTCTGGAAGCGCTTTCACTGCAAGCTGCAGATTCCCTCCTAACAGCAAGCTTTAGGATATGGTACTGAATTGTATCTTACTTTCGCCTAATAATGCGATTTTGGCAAAGAGACTACCTCCCGCAGGGAAGCTGCTACCATCAAATATTTGCCCTCATTAGACTCTCCTCTGGAAGCGCTTTCACTGCAAGCTGCAGATTCCCTCCTAACAGCAAGCTTTAGGATAGTGTACTGAATTGTATCTTAACTGCGGCTAATAAGGCGAATTTGGCAAAGAGAATATCTCCCGCAGGGAAGCTGCTACCATCAAATGTTTGCCCTCATTAGACTCCCCTCTGGAAGCGCTTTCACTACAAGCTGCAGATTCCCTCCTAACAGCAAGCTTTACGATACTGTACTGAATTGTAACTTACTTTCGCCTAATAATGCGATTTTGGCAAAGAGACTATCTCCCGCAGGGAAGCTGCTACCATCAAATCTTTGCCCTCATTAGACTCCCCTCTGGAAGCGCTTTCACTGCAAGCTGCAGATTCCCTCCTAACAGCAAGCTTTAGGATAGGGTACTGAATTCTATCTTACTTTCGCATAATAATGCGATTTTGGCAAAGAGAGTATCTCCCGCAGGGAAGCTGCTACCATCAAATGTTTGCCCTCATTAGACTCCCCTCTGGAAGCGCTTTCACTGCAAGCTGCAGATTCCCTCCTAACAGCAAGCTTTAGGATAGGGTACTGAATTGTAACTTACTTTCGCCTAATAATGCGATTTTGGCAAAGAGAGTATCTCCCGCAGGGAAGCTGCTACCATCAAATGTTTGCCCTCATTAGACTCCCCTCTGGAAGCGCTTTCACTGCAAGCTGCAGATTCCCTCCTAACAGCAAGCTTTAGGATAGGGTACTGAATTGTAACTTACTTTCGCCTAATAATGCGATTTTGGCAAAGAGAGTTTCTCCCGCAGGGAAGCTGCTACCATCAAATGTTTGACCTCATTAGACTCCCCTCTGGAAGCGCTTTCACTGCAAGCTGCAGATTCCCTCCTAACAGCAAGCTTCAGGATAGGGTACTGAATTGTAACTTAACTGCGGCTAATAAGGCGATTACGGCAAAGAGAATATCTCCCGCAGGAAGCTGCTACCATCAAATATTTGCCCTCATTAGACTCCCCTCTGGAAGCGCTTTCACTGCAAGCTGCAGATTCCCTCCTAACAGCAAGCTGTAGGACAGTGTACTGAATTGTAACTTAACTGCGGCTCATAAGGCGATTTTGGCAAAGAGAATATCTCCCGCAGGGAAGCTGCTACCATCAAATGTTTGCCCTCATTAGACTCCCCTCTGGAAGCGCTTTCACTGCAAGCTGCAAATTCCCTCCTAACAGCAAGCTTTAGGATAGGGTACTGAATTGTAACTTACTTTCGCCTAATAATGCGATTTTGGCAAAGAGAGTATCTCCCGCAGGGAAGCTGCTACCATCAAATGTTTGCCCTCATTAGACTCCCCTCTGGAAGCGCTTTCACTGCAAGCTGCAGATTCCCTCCTAACAGCAAGCTTTAGGATAGGGTACTGAATTGTAACTTACTTTCGCCTAATAATGCGATTTTGGCAAAGAGAGTATCTCCCGCAGGGAAGCTGCTACCATCAAATGTTTGCCCTCATTAGACTCCCCTCTGGAAGCGCTTTCACTGCAAGCTGCAGATTCCCTCCTAACAGCAAGCTTTAGGATAGGGTACTGAATTGTAACTTACTTTCGCCTAATAATGCGATTTTGGCAAAGAGATTATCTCCCGCAGGGAAGCTGCTACCATCAAATGTTTGCCCTCATTAGACTGCCCTCTGGAAGTGCTTTCACTGCAAGCTGCAGATTCCCTCCTAACAGCAAGCTTTAGGATAAGGTACTGAATTGTAACTTACTTTCGCCTAATAATGCGATTTTGGCAAAGAGAGTATCTCCCGCAGGGAAGCTGCTACCATCAGATGTTTGCCCTCATTAGACTCCCCTCTGGAAGCGCTTTCACTGCAAGCTGCAGATTCCCTCCTAACAGCAAGCTTTAGGATAGGGTACTGAATTGTAACTTAACTGCGGCTAATAAGGCGATTATGGCAAAGAGAATATCTCCCGCAGGGAAGCTGCAACCATCAAATATTTGCCCTCATTAGACTCCCCTCTGGAAGCGCTTTCACTGCAAGCTGCAGATTCCCTCCTAACAGCAAGCTTTAGGATAGGGTACTGAATTGTAACTTACTTTCGCCTAATAATGCGATTTTGGCAAAGAGAGTATCTCCCGCAGGAAAGCTGCTACCATCAAATCTTTGCCCTCATTAGACTCCCCTCTGGAAGCGCTTTCACTGCAAGCTGCAGATTCCCTCCTAACAGCAAGCTTTAGGATAGGGTACTGAATTGTAACTTACTTTTGCCTAATAATGCGATTTTGGCAAAGAGAGTATCACCCGCAGGGAAGCTGCTAACATCAAATGTTTGCCCTCATTAGACTCCCCTCTGGAAGCGCTTTCACTGCAAGCTGCAGATTCCCTCCTAACAGCAAGCTTTAGGATAGGGTACTGAATTGTAACTTACTTTCGCATAATAATGCGATTTTGGCAAAGAGAGTATCTCCCGCAGGGAAGCTGCTACCATCAAATGCTTGCCCTCATTAGACTCCCCCCTGGAAGTGCTTTCACTGCAAGCTGCAGATTCCCTCCTAACAGCAAGCTGTAGGACAGTGTACTGAATTGTAACTTAACTGTGGCTCATAAGGCGATTTTGGCAAAGAGAATATCTCCCGCAGGGAAGCTGCTACCATCAAATGTTTGCCCTCATTAGACTCCCCTCTGGAATCGCTTTCACTGCAAGCTGCAGATTCCCTCCTAACAGCAAGCTTTAGGATATTGTACTGAATTGTATCTTAACCGCGGCTAATAAGGCGATTTTTGCAAAGAGAATATCTCCCGCAGGGAAGCTGCTACCATCAAATGTTTGCCCTCATTACACTCCCCTCTGGAAGCGCTTTCACTGCAAGCTGCAGATTCCCTCCTAACAGCAAGCTTTAGGATAGGGTACTGAATTGTAACTTACTTTCGCCTAATAATGCGATTTTGGCAAAGAGATTATCTCCCGCAGGGAAGCTGCTACCATCAAATGTTTGCCCTCATTAGACTCCCCTCTGGAAGTGCTTTCACTGCAAGCTGCAGATTCCCTCCTAACAGCAAGCTTTAGGATAGGGTACTGAATTGTAACTTACTTTCGCCTAATAATGCGATTTTGGCAAAGAGAGTATCTCCCGCAGGGAAGCTGCTACCATCAAATCTTTGCCCTCATTAGACTCCCCTCTGGAAGCGCTTTCACTGCAAGCTGCAGATTCCCTCCTAACAGCAAGCTTTAGGATAGGGTACTGAATTGTATCTTAACTGTGGCTAATAAGGCGATTTTGGCAAAGAGAGTATCTCCCTCAGGGAAGCTGCTACCATCAAATATTTGCCCTCATTAGACTCCCCTCTGGAAGCGCTTTCACTGCAAGCTGCAGATTCCCTCCTAACAGCAAGCTTTAGGATAGGGTACTGAATTGTAACTTACTTTCGCCTAATAATGCGATTTTGGCAAAGAGAGTATCTCCCGCAGGGAAGCTGCTACCATCCAATGTTTGCCCTCATTAGACTCCCCTCTGGAAGCGCTTTCACTGCAAGCTGCAGATTCCCTCCTAACAGCAAGCTTTAGGATAGGGTACTGAATTGTAACTTAACTGCGGCTAATAAGGCGATTTTGGCAAAGAGAATATATCCCGCAGGGAAGCTGCTACCATCAAATATTTGCCCTCATTAGACTCCCCTCTGGAAGCGCTTTCACTGCAAGCTGCAGATTCCCTCCTAACAGCAAGCTTTAGGATAGGGTACTGAATTGTAACTTAACTGCGGATAATAAGGCGATTTTGGCAAAGAGACTGTCTCCCGCAGGGAAGCTGCTACCATCAAATGTTTGCCCTCATTAGACTCCCCTCTGGAAGCGCTTTCACTGCAAGCTGCAGATTTCTTCCTAACAGCAAGCTTTAGGATAGGGTACTGAATTGTAACTTACTTTCGCCTAATAATGCGATTTTGGCAAAGAGAATATCTCCCGCAGGGAAGCTGCTACCATCAAATATTTGCCCTCGTTAGACTCCCCTCTGGAAGCGCTTTCACTGCAAGCTGCAGATTCCCTCCTAACAGCAAGCTTTAGGATAGGGTACTGAATTGTAACTTACTTTCGCCTAATAATGCGATTATGGCAAAGAGAGTATCTCCCGCAGGGAAGCTGCTACCATCAAATGTTTGCCCTCATTAGACTCCCCTCTGGAAGCGCTTTCACTGCAAGCTGCAGATTCCCTCCTAACAGCAAGCTTTAGGATAGGGTACTGAATTGTAACTTACTTTCGCCTAATAATGCGATTTTGTGAAAGAGAGTATCTCCCGCAGGGAAGCTGCTACCATCAAATGTTTGCCCTCATTAGACTCCCCTCTGGAAGCGCTTTCACTGCAAGCTGCAGATTCCCTCCTAACAGCAAGCTTTAGGATAGGGTACTGAATTGTATCTTACTTTCGCCTTATAATGCAATTTTGGCAAAGAGAATATATCCCGCAGTGAAGCTGCTACCATCAAATATTTGCCCTCGTTAGACTCCCCTCTGGAAGCGCTTTCACTGCAAGCTGCAGATTCCCTCCTAACAGCAAGCTTTAGGATAGGGTACTGAATTGTAACTTACTTTCGCCTAGTAATGCGATTTTGTCAAAGAGAGTATCTCCCACAGGGAAGCTGCTACCATCAAATGTTTGCCCTCGTTAGACTCCCCTCTGGAAGCGCTTTCACTGCAAGCTGCAGATTCCCTCCTAACAGCAAGCTTTAGGATAGGGTACTGAATTGTAACTTACTTTCGCCTAATAATGCGATTTTTGCCAAGACACTATAACTCGCAGGGAAGCTGCTGCCACCAAATGTTTGCCCTCATTAGACTCCCCTCTGGAAGCGCTTTCACTGCAAGCTGCAGATTCCCTCCTAACAGCAAGCTTTAGGATAGGGTACTGAATTGTAACTTACTTTCGCCTAATAATGCGATTTTTGCAAAGAGACTATCTCCCGCAGGGAAACTGTTACCATCAAACGTTTGCCCTCATTAGACTCCCCTCTGGAAGCGCTTTCACTGCAAGCTGCAGATTCCCTCCTAACAGCAAGCTTTAGGATAGGGTACTGAATTGTAACTTAACTGCGGCTAATAAGGCGATTTTGGCAAAGAGAGTATCTCCCGCAGGGAAGCTGCTACCATCAAATGTTTGCCCTCATTAGACTCCCCTCTAGAAGTGCTTTCACTGCAAGCTGCAGATTCCCTCCTAACAGCAAGCTTTAGGATAAGGTACTGAATTGTAACTTACTTTCGCCTAATAATGCGATTTTGGCAAAGAGAGTATCTCCCGCAGTGAAGCTGCTACCATCAAATGTTTGCCCTCATTAGACTCCCCTCTGGAAGCGCTTTCACTGCAAGCTGCAGATTCCCTCCTAACAGCAAGCTTTAGGATAGGGTACTGAATTGTAACTTAACTGCAGCTAATAAGGCGATTTTGGCAAAGAGACTATCTCCCGCAGGGAAGCTGCTACCATCAAATATTTGCCCTCATTAGACTCCCCTCTGGAAGCGCTTTCACTGCAAGCTGCAGATTCCTTCCTAACAGCAAGCTTTAGGATAGGGTACTGAATTGTAACTTATTTTCGCCTAATAATGCGATTTTGGCAAAGAGAGTATCTCCCGCAGGGAAGCTGCTACCATCAAATGTTTGCCCTCGTTAGACTCCCCTCTGGAAGCGCTTTCACTGCAAGCTGCAGATTCCTTCCTAACAGCAAGCTTTAGGATAGGGTACTGAATTGTAACTTAACTGCGGCTCATAAGGCCATTATAGCAAAGAGAATATCTCCCGCAGGGAAGCTGTTACCATCAAATGTTTGCCCTGATTAGACTCCCCTCTGGAAGCGCTTTCACTGCAAGCTGCAGATTCCCTCCTAACAGCAAGCTTTAGGATAGGGTACTGAATTGTAACTTACTTTCGCCTAATAATGCGATTTTGGCAAAGAGAGTATCTCCCGCAGGGAAGCTGCTACCATCAAATGTTTGCCCTCATTAGACTCCCCTCTGGAAACGATTTCACTGCAAGCTGCAGATTCCCTCCTAACAGCAAGCTTTAGGATAGGGTACTGAATTGTATCTTAGTTTCGCCTAATAATGCGATTTTGGCAAAGAGACTATAACTCGCAGGGAAGCTGTTGCCACCAAATGTTTGCCCTCATTAGACTCCCCTCTGGAAGCGCTTTCACTGCAAGCTGCAGATTCCCTCCTAACAGCAAGCTTTAGGATAGGGTACTGAATTGTAACTTAACTGCAGCTAATAAGGCGATTTTGGCAAAGAGACTATCTCCCGCAGGGAAGCTGCTACCATCAAATGTTTGCCCTCATTAGACTCCCCTCTGGAAGCGCTTTCACTGCAAGCTGCAGATTCCCTCCTAACAGCAAGCTTTAGGATAAGGTACTGAATTGTAACTTACTTTCGCCTAATAATGCGATTATGGCAAAGAGAGTATCTCCCGCAGGGAAGCTGCTGCCACCAAATGTTTGCCCTCATTAGACTCCCCTCTGGACGCGCTTTCACTGCAAGCTGCAGATTCCCTCCTAACAGCAAGCTTTAGGATAGGGTACTGAATTGTAACTTAACTGCGGCTAATAAGGCGATTTTGGCAAAGAGACTATCTCCCGCAGGGAAGCTGCTACCATCAAATATTTGCCCTCATTAGACTCCCCTCTGGAAGCGCTTTCACTGCAAGCTGCAGATTCCTTCCTAACAGCAAGCTTTAGGATAGGGTACTGAATTGTAACTTACTTTCGCCTAATATTGCGATTTTGGCAAAGAGAGTATCTCCCGCAGGGAAGCTGCTACCATCAAATGTTTGCCCTCGTTAGACTCCCCTCTGGAAGCACTTTCACTGCAAGCTGCAGATTCCTTCCTAACAGCAAGCTTTAGGATAGGGTACTGAATTGTAACTTAACTGCGGCTTATAAGGCGATTTTAGCAAAGAGAATATCTCCCGCAGGGAAGCTGTTACCATCAAATGTTTGCCCTGATTAGACTCCCCTCTGGAAGCGCTTTCACTGCAAGCTGCAGATTCCCTCCTAACAGCAAGCTTTAGGATAGGGTACTGAATTGTATCTTACTTTCGCCTAATAATGCGATTTTGGCAAAGAGACTATAACTCGCAGGGAAGCTGCTGCCACCAAATGTTTGCCCTCATTAGACTCCCCTCTGGAAGCGCTTTCACTGCAAGCTGCAGATTCCCTCCTAACAGCAAGCTTTAGGATAGGGTACTGAATTGTAACTTACTTTCGCCTAGTAATGCGATTTTGGCAAAGAGAGTATCTCCCACAGGGAAGCTGCTACCATCAAATGTTTGCCCTCATTAGACTCCCCTCTGGAAGCGCTTTCACTGCAAGCTGCAGATACCCTCCTAACAGCAAGCTTTAGGATAGGGTACTGAATTGTAACTTACTTTCGCCTAATAATGCGATTTTTGCCAAGAGACTATAACTCGCAGGGAAGCTGCTGCCACCAAAAGTTTGCCCTCATTAGACTCCCCTCTGGAAGCGCTTTCACTGCAAGCTGCAGATTCCCTCCTAACAGCAAGCTTTAGGATAGGGTACTGAATTGTAACTTAACTGCGGCTAATAAGGCGATTTTGGCAAAGAGAGTATCTCCCGCAGGGAAGCTGCTACCATCAAATGTTTGCCCTCATTAGACTCCCCTCTAGAAGTGCTTTCACTGCAAGCTGCAGATTCCCTCCTAACAGCAAGCTTTAGGATAAGGTACTGAATTGTAACTTACTTTCGCCTAATAATGCGATTTTGGCAAAGAGAGTATCTCCCGCAGTGAAGCTGCTACCATCAAATGTTTGCCCTCATTAGACTCCCCTCTGGAAGCGCTTTCACTGCAAGCTGCAGATTCCCTCCTAAGAGCAAGCTTTAGGATAGGGTACTGAATTGTAACTTAACTGCAGCTAATAAGGCGATTTTGGCAAAGAGACTATCTCCCGCAGGGAAGCTGCTACCATCAAATATTTGCCCTCATTAGACTCCCCTCTGGAAGCGCTTTCACTGCAAGCTGCAGATTCCTTCCTAACAGCAAGCTTTAGGATAGGGTACTGAATTGTAACTTACTTTCGCCTAATAATGCGATTTTGGCAAAGAGAGTATCTCCCGCAGGGAAGCTGCTACCATCAAATGTTTGCCCTCGTTAGACTCCCCTCTGGAAGCGCTTTCACTGCAAGCTGCAGATTCCTTCCTAACAGCAAGCTTTAGGATAGGGTACTGAATTGTAACTTAACTGCGGCTCATAAGGCCATTTTAGCAAAGAGAATATCTCCCGCAGGGAAGCTGTTACCATCAAATGTTTGCCCTGATTAGACTCCCCTCTGGAAGCGCTTTCACTGCAAGCTGCAGATTCCCTCCTAACAGCAAGCTTTAGGATAGGGTACTGAATTGTAACTTACTTTCGCCTAATAATGCGATTTTGGCAAAGAGAGTATCTCCCGCAGGGAAGCTGCTACCATCAAATGTTTGCCCTCATTAGACTCCCCTCTGGAAACGATTTCACTGCAAGCTGCAGATTCCCTCCTAACAGCAAGCTTTAGGATAGGGTACTGAATTGTATCTTACTTTCGCCTAATAATGCGATTTTGGCAAAGAGACTATAACTCGCAGGGAAGCTGTTGCCACCAAATGTTTGCCCTCATTAGACTCCCCTCTGGAAGCGCTTTCACTGCAAGCTGCAGATTCCCTCCTAACAGCAAGCTTTAGGATAGGGTACTGAATTGTATCTTAACTGCTGCTAATAAGGCGATTATGGCAAAGAGACTATCTCCCGCAGGGAAGCTGCTACCATCAAATGTTTGCCCTCATTAGACTCCCCTCTGGAAGCGCTTTCACTGCAAGCTGCAGATTTCTTCCTAACAGCAAGCTTTAGGATAGGGTACTGAATTGTAACTTAACTGCGGCTAATAAGGCGATTTTGGCAAAGAGACTATCTCCCGCAGGGAAGCTGCTACCATCAAATCTTTGCCCTCATTAGACTCCCCTCTGGAAGCGCTTTCACTGCAAGCTGCAGATTCCCTCCTAACAGCAAGCTTTAGGATAGGGTACTGAATTGTAACTTAACTGCGGCTAATAAGGCGAATTTGGCAAAGAGAATATCTCCCGCAGGGAAGCTGCTACCATCAAATGTTTGCCCTCGTTAGACTCCCCTCTGGAAGCGCTTTCACTGCAAGCTGCAGATTCCCTCCTAACAGCAAGCTTTAGGATAGGGTACTGAATTGTAACTTACTTTCGCCTAATAATGCGATTTTGGCAAAGAGAGTATCTCCCGCAGGGAAGCTGCTACCATCAAATGTTTGCCCTCATTAGACTCCCCTCTGGAAGCGCTTTCACTGCAAGCTGCAGATTCCCTCCTAACAGCAAGCTTTAGGATAGGGTACTGAATTGTATCTTAACTGCGGCTAATAAGGCGAATTTGGCAAAGAGAATATCTCCCGCAGGGAAGCTGCTACCATCAAATGTTTGCCCTCCTTAGACTCCCCTCTGGAAGCGCTTTCACTGCAAGCTGCAGATTCCCTCCTAACAGCAAGCTTTAGGGTAGGGTACTGAATTGTAACTTACTTTTGCCTAATAATGCAATTTTGGCAAAGAGAGTATCTCCCGCAGGGAAGCTGCTACCATCAAATGTTTGCCCTCATTAGACTCCCCTCTGGAAGCGCTTTCACTGCAAGCTGCAGATTCCCTCCTAACAGGAAGCTTATGATAGGGTACTGAATTGTATCTTACTTTCGCATAATAATGCGATTTTGGCAAAGAGACTATCTCCCGCAGGGAAGATGTTACCATCAAACGTTTGCCCTCATTAGACTCCCCTCTGGAAGCGCTTTCACTGCAAGCTGCAGATTCCCTCCTAACAGCAAGCTTTAGGATAGGGTACTGAATTGTAACTTAACTGCGGTTAATAAGGGGATTTTGGCAAAGAGACTATCTCCCGCAGGGAAGCTGCTACCATCAAATATTTGCCCTCATTAGACTCCCCTCTGGAAGCGCTTTCACTGCAAGCTGCAGATTCCTTCCTAACAGCAAGCTTTAGGATAGGGTACTGAATTGTAACTTACTTTCGCCTAATAATGCGATTTTGGCAAAGAGAGTATCTCCCGCAGGGAAGCTGCTACCATCAAATGTTTGCCCTCATTAGACTCCCCTCTGGAAGCGCTATCACTGCAAGCTGCAGATTCCCTCCTAACAGCAAGCTTTAGGATAGGGTACTGAATTGTAACTTAACTGCGGCTAATAAGGCGATTTTGGCAAAGAGACTATCTCCCGCAGGGAAGCTGCTACCATCAAATATTTGCCCTCATTAGACTCCCCTCTGGAAGCGCTTTCACTGCAAGCTGCAGATTCCTTCCTAACAGCAAGCTTTAGGATAGGGTACGGAATTGTAACTTACTTTCACCTAATAATGAGATTTTGGCAAAGAGAGTATCTCCCGCAGGGAAGCTGCTACCATAAAATGTTTGCCCTCATTAGACTCCCCTCTGGAAGCGCTTTCACTGCAAGCTGCAGATTCCCTCCTAACAGCAAGCTTTAGGATAGGGTACTGAATTCTATCTTACTTTCGCCTAATAATGCGATTTTGGAAAAGAGACTATCTCCCGCAGGGAAGCTGCTACCATCAAATGTTTGCCCTCATTAGACTCCCTTCTGGAAGCGCTTTCACTGCAAGCTGCAGATTCCCTCCT
Source organism: Phaenicophaeus curvirostris (assembly GCF_032191515.1). Classification (NCBI taxonomy): domain Eukaryota; kingdom Metazoa; phylum Chordata; class Aves; order Cuculiformes; family Cuculidae; genus Phaenicophaeus; species Phaenicophaeus curvirostris. Next base: position 179,362 of record NW_027206754.1, read on the forward strand.
AACAGCAAGCTTTAGGATAGGGTACTGAATTGTAACTTACTTTCGCCTAAAAATGCGATTTTGGCAAAGAGAGTATCTCCCGCAGGGAAGCTGCTACCATCAAATCTTTGCCCTCATTAGACTCCCCTCTGGAAGCGCTTTCACTGCAAGCTGCAGATTCCCTCCTAACAGCAAGCTTTAGGATAGGGTACTGAATTGTAACTTAACTGCGGCTAATAAGGCGAATTTGGCAAAGAGAATATCTCCCGCAGGGAAGCTGCTACCATCAAATGTTTGCCCTCATTAGACTCCCCTCTGGAAGCGCTTTCACTGCAAGCTGCAGATTCCCTCCTAACAGCAAGCTTTAGGATAGGGTACTGAATTGTAACTTAACTGCGGCTAATAAGGCGAATTTGGCAAAGAGAATATCTCCCGCAGGGAAGCTGCTACCATCAAATGTTTGCCCTCCTTAGACTCCCCTCTGGAAGCGCTTTCACTGCAAGCTGCAGATTCCCTCCTAACAGCAAGCTTTAGGATAGGGTACTGAATTGTAACTTACTTTCGCCTAATAATGGGATTTTGGCAAAGAGAGTATCTCCCGCAGGGAAGCTGCTACCATCAAATGTTTGCCCTCATTAGACTCCCCTCTGGAAGCGCTTTCACTGCAAGCTGCAGATTCCCTCCTAACAGCAAGCTTTAGGATAGGGTACTGAATTGTAACTTAACTGCGGCTAATAAGGCGAATTTGGCAAAGAGAATATCTCCCGCAGGGAAGCTGCTACCATCAAATGTTTGCCCTCCTTAGACTCCCCTCTGGAAGCGCTTTCACTGCAAGCTGCAGATTCCCTCCTAACAGCAAGCTTTAGGATAGGGTACTGAATTGTAACTTAGTTTTGCCTAATAATGCAATTTTGGCAAAGAGAGTATCACCCGCAGTGAAGCTGCTAACATCAAATGTTTGCCCTCATTAGACTCCCCTCTGGAAGCGCTTTCACTGCAAGCTGCAGATTCCCTCCTAACAGCAAGCTTTAGGATAGGGTACTGAATTGTATCTTACTTTCGCCTAATAATGCGATTTTGGCAAAGAGAGTATCTCCCGCAGGGAAGCTGCTACCATCAAATGCTTGCCCTCATTAGACTCCCCTCTGGAAGCGCTTTCACTGCAAGCTGCAGATTCCCTCCTAACAGCAAGCTTTAGGATAGGGTACTGAATTGTATCTTACTTTCGCCTAATAATGCGATTTTGGCAAAGAGACTATCTCCCGCAGGGAAGCTGCTACCATCAAATCTTTGCCCTCATTAGACTCCCTTCTGGAAGCGCTTTCACTGCAAGCTGCAGATTCCCTCCTAACAGCAAGCTTTAGGATAGGGTACTGAATTGTAACTTAACTGCGGCTAATAAGGCGATTATGGCAAAGAGAATATCTCCCGCAGGGAAGCTGCTACCATCAAATCTTTGCCCTCATTAGACTCCCCTCTGGAAGCGCTTTCACTGCAAGCTGCAGATTCCCTCCTAACAGCAAGCTTTAGGATAGGGTACTGAATTGTAACTTAACTGCGGCTAATAAGGCGAATTTGGCAAAGAGAATATCTCCCGCAGGGAAGCTGCTACCATCAAATGTTTGCCCTCATTAGACTCCCCTCTGGAAGCGCTTTCACTGCAAGCTGCAGATTCCCTCCTAACAGCAAGCTTTAGGATAGGGTACTGAATTGTAACTTACTTTCGCCTAATAATGCGATTATTGCAAAGAGAGTATCTCCCGCAGGGAAGCTGCTACCATCAAATGTTTGCCCTCATTAGGTGCCCTCTGGAAGTGCTTTCACTGCAAGCTGCAGATTCCCTCCTAACAGCAAGCTTTAGGATAGGGTACTGAATTGTAACTTACTTTCGCCTAATAAGGCGATTTTGGCAAAGAGACTATCTCCCGCAGGGAAGCTGCTACCATCAAATGTTTGCCCTGATTAGACTACCCTGTGGAAGGGCTTTCACTGCAAGCTGCAGATTCCCTCCTAACAGCAAGCTTTAGGATAGGGTACTGAATTGTAACTTACTTTCGCCTAAAAATGCGATTTTGGCAAAGAGAGTATCTCCCGCAGGGAAGCTGCTACCATCAAATCTTTGCCCTCATTAGACTCCCCTCTGGAAGCGCTTTCACTGCAAGCTGCAGATTCCCTCCTAACAGCAAGCTTTAGGATAGGGTACTGAATTGTAACTTAACTGCGGCTAATAAGGCGAATTTGGCAAAGAGAATATCTCCCGCAGGGAAGCTGCTACCATCAAATGTTTGCCCTCCTTAGACTCCCCTCTGGAAGCGCTTTCACTGCAAGCTGCAGATTCCCTCCTAACAGCAAGCTTTAGGATAGGGTACTGAATTGTAACTTACTTTCGCCTAATAATGCGATTTTGGCAAAGAGAGTATCTCCCGCAGGGAAGCTGCTACCATCAAATGTTTGCCCTCATTAGACTCCCCTCTGGAAGCGCTTTCACTGCAAGCTGCAGATTCCCTCCTAACAGCAAGCTTTAGGATAGTGTACTGAATTCTATCTTACTTTCGCCTAATAATGCGATTTTGGAAAAGAGACTATCTCCCGCAGGGAAGCTGCTACCATCAAATGTTTGCCCTCATTAGACTCCCCTCTGGAAGCGCTTTCACTGCAAGCTGCAGATTCCCTCCTAACAGCAAGCTTTAGGATAGGGTACTGAATTGTAACTTACTTTCGCCTAATAATGCGATTTTGGCAAAAAGAGTATCTCCCGCATGGAAGCTGCTACCATCAAATGTTTGCCCTCATTAGACTCCCCTCTGGAAGCGCTTTCACTGCAAGCTGCAGATTCCCTCCTAACAGCAAGCTTTAGGATAGGGTACTGAATTGTAACTTACTTTCGCCTAATAATGCGATTTTGGCAAAGAGAGTATCTCCCGCAGGGAAGCTGCTACCATCAAATGTTTGCCCTGATTAGACTACCCTGTGGAAGGGCTTTCACTGCAAGCTGCAGATTCCCTCCTAACAGCAAGCTTTAGGATAGGGTCCTGAATTGTAACTTACATTCGCCTAATAAAGCGATTTTGGCAAAGAGAATATCTCCCGCAGGAAAGCTGCTACCATCAAATGTTTGCCCTCATTAGACTCCCCTCTGGAAGCGCTTTCACTGCAAGCTGCAGATTCCCTCCTAACAGCAAGCTTTAGGATAGGGTACTGAACTGTAACTTACTTTTGCCTAATAATGCAATTTTGGCAAAGAGAGTATCACCCGCAGTGAAGCTGCTAACATCAAATGTTTGCCCTCATTAGACTCCCCTCTGGAAGCGCTTTCACTGCAAGCTGCAGATTCCCTCCTAACAGCAAGTTTTAGGATAGGGTACTGAATTGTAACTTACTTTCGCCTAATAATGCGATTTTGGCAAAGAGAGTATCTCCCGCAGGGAAGCTGCTACCATCAAATATTTGCCCTCATTAGACTCCCCTCTGGAAGCGCTTTCACTGCAAGCTGCAGATTCCCTCCTAACAGCAAGCTTTAGGATAGGGTACTGAATTGTAACTTACTTTCGCCTAATAATGCGATTTTGGCAAAGAGACTATCTCCCGCAGGGAAGCTGCTACCATCAAATGTTTGCCCTGATTAGACTACCCTGTGGAAGGGCTTTCACTGCAAGCTGCAGATTCCCTCCTAACAGCAAGCTTTAGGATAGGGTACTGAATTGTAACTTACTTTCGCCTAATAAGGCGATTTTGGCAAAGAGACTATCTCCCGCAGGGAAGCTGCTACCATCAAATGTTTGCCCTGATTAGACTACCCTGTGGAAGGGCTTTCACTGCAAGCTGCAGATTCCCTCCTAACAGCAAGCTTTAGGATAGGGTACTGAATTGTAACTTACTTTCGCCTAAAAATGCGATTTTGGCAAAGAGAGTATCTCCCGCAGGGAAGCTGCTACCATCAAATCTTTGCCCTCATTAGACTCCCCTCTGGAAGCGCTTTCACTGCAAGCTGCAGATTCCCTCCTAACAGCAAGCTTTAGGATAGGGTACTGAATTGTAACTTAACTGCGGCTAATAAGGCGAATTTGGCAAAGAGAATATCTCCCGCAGGGAAGCTGCTACCATCAAATGTTTGCCCTCCTTAGACTCCCCTCTGGAAGCGCTTTCACTGCAAGCTGCAGATTCCCTCCTAACAGCAAGCTTTAGGATAGGGTACTGAATTGTAACTTACTTTCGCCTAATAATGCGATTTTGGCAAAGAGAGTATCTCCCGCAGGGAAGCTGCTACCATCAAATGTTTGCCCTCATTAGACTCCCCTCTGGAAGCGCTTTCACTGCAAGCTGCAGATTCCCTCCTAACAGCAAGCTTTAGGATAGGGTACTGAATTGTAACTTAACTGCGGCTAATAAGGCGAATTTGGCAAAGAGAATATCTCCCGCAGGGAAGCTGCTACCATCAAATGTTTGCCCTCCTTAGACTCCCCTCTGGAAGCGCTTTCACTGCAAGCTGCAGATTCCCTCCTAACAGCAAGCTTTAGGATAGGGTACTGAATTGTAACTTACTTTCGCCTAATAATGCGATTTTGGCAAAGAGAGTATCTCCCGCAGGGAAGCTGCTACCATCAAATGTTTGCCCTCATTAGACTCCCCTCTGGAAGCGCTTTCACTGCAAGCTGCAGATTCCCTCCTAACAGCAAGCTTTAGGATAGGGTACTGAATTGTAACTTACTTTCGCATAATAATGCGATTTTGGCAAAGAGAGTATCTCCCGCAGGGAAGATGTTACCATCAAACGTTTGCCCTCATTAGACTCCCCTCTGGAAGCGCTTTCACTGCAAGCTGCAGATTCCCTCCTAACAGCAAGCTTTAGGATAGGGTACTGAATTGTAACTTAACTGCGGCTAATAAGGCGATATTGGCAAAGAGACTATCTCCCGCAGGGAAACTGCTACCATCAAATATTTGCCCTCATTAGACTCCCCTCTGGAAGCGCTTTCACTGCAAGCTGCAGATTCCTTCCTAACAGCAAGCTTTAGGATAGGGTACTGAATTGTAACTTACTTTCGCCTAATAATGCGATTTTGGCAAAGAGAGTATCTCCCGCAGGGAAGCTGCTACCATCAAATGTTTGCCCTCATTAGACTCCCCTCTGGAAGCGCTTTCACTGCAAGCTGCAGATTCCCTCCTAACAGCAAGCTTTAGGATAGTGTACTGAATTCTATCTTACTTTCGCCTAATAATGCGATTTTGGAAAAGAGACTATCTCCCGCAGGGAAGCTGCTACCATCAAATGTTTGCCCTCATTAGACTCCCCTCTGGAAGCGCTTTCACTGCAAGCTGCAGATTCCCTCCTAACAGCAAGCTTTAGGATAGGGTACTGAATTGTAACTTAACTGCGGCTAATAAGGCGAATTTGGCAAAGAGAATATCTCCCGCAGGGAAGCTGCTACCATCAAATGTTTGCCCTCCTTAGACTCCCCTCTGGAAGCGCTTTCACTGCAAGCTGCAGATTCCCTCCTAACAGCAAGCTTTAGGATAGGGTACTGAATTGTAACTTACTTTCGCCTAATAATGCGATTTTGGCAAAGAGAGTATCTCCCGCAGGGAAGCTGCTACCATCAAATGTTTGCCCTCATTAGACTCCCCTCTGGAAGCGCTTTCACTGCAAGCTGCAGATTCCCTCCTAACAGCAAGCTTTAGGATAGGGTACTGAATTGTAACTTACTTTCCCCTAATAATGCGATTTTGGCAAAGAGAGTATCTCCCGCAGGGAAGATGTTACCATCAAACGTTTGCCCTCATTAGACTCCCCTCTGGAAGCGCTTTCACTGCAAGCTGCAGATTCCCTCCTAACAGCAAGCTTTAGGATAGGGTACTGAATTGTAACTTAACTGCGGCTAATAAGGCGATATTGGCAAAGAGACTATCTCCCGCAGGGAAGCTGCTACCATCAAATATTTGCCCTCATTAGACTCCCCTCTGGAAGCGCTTTCACTGCAAGCTGCAGATTCCTTCCTAACAGCAAGCTTTAGGATAGGGTACTGAATTGTAACTTACTTTCGCCTAATAATGCGATTTTGGCAAAGAGAGTATCTCCCGCAGGGAAGCTGCTACCATCAAATGTTTGCCCTCATTAGACTCCCCTCTGGAAGCGCTTTCACTGCAAGCTGCAGATTCCCTCCTAACAGCAAGCTTTAGGATAGTGTACTGAATTCTATCTTACTTTCGCCTAATAATGCGATTTTGGAAAAGAGACTATCTCCCGCAGGGAAGCTGCTACCATCAAATGTTTGCCCTCATTAGACTCCCCTCTGGAAGCGCTTTCACTGCAAGCTGCAGATTCCCTCCTAACAGCAAGCTTTAGGATAGGGTACTGAATTGTAACTTACTTTCGCCTAATAATGCGATTTTGGCAAAAAGAGTATCTCCCGCATGGAAGCTGCTACCATCAAATGTTTGCCCTCATTAGACTCCCCTCTGGAAGCGCTTTCACTGCAAGCTGCAGATTCCCTCCTAACAGCAAGCTTTAGGATAGGGTACTGAATTGTAACTTACTTTCGCCTAATAATGCGATTTTGGCAAAGAGAGTATCTCCCGCAGGGAAGCTGCTACCATCAAATGTTTGCCCTGATTAGACTACCCTGTGGAAGGGCTTTCACTGCAAGCTGCAGATTCCCTCCTAACAGCAAGCTTTAGGATAGGGTCCTGAATTGTAACTTACTTTCGCCTAATAAAGCGATTTTGGCAAAGAGAATATCTCCCGCAGGAAAGCTGCTACCATCAAATGTTTGCCCTCATTAGACTCCCCTCTGGAAGCGCTTTCACTGCAAGCTGCAGATTCCCTCCTAACAGCAAGCTTTAGGATAGGGTACTGAACTGTAACTTACTTTTGCCTAATAATGCAATTTTGGCAAAGAGAGTATCACCCGCAGTGAAGCTGCTAACATCAAATGTTTGCCCTCATTAGACTCCCCTCTGGAAGCGCTTTCACTGCAAGCTGCAGATTCCCTCCTAACAGCAAGCTTTAGGATAGGGTACTGAATTGTAACTTACTTTCGCCTAATAATGCGATTTTGGCAAAGAGAGTATCTCCCGCAGGGAAGCTGCTACCATCAAATCTTTGCCCTCATTAGACTCCCCTCTGGAAGCGCTTTCACTGCAAGCTGCAGATTCCCTCCTAACAGCAAGCTTTAGGATAGGGTACTGAATTGTAACTTAACTGCGGCTAATAAGGCGATATTGGCAAAGAGAATATCTCCCGCAGGGAAGCTGCTACCATAAAATGTTTGCCCTCATTAGACTCCCCTCTGGAAGCGCTTTCACTGCAAGCTGCAGATTCCCTCCTAACAGCAAGCTTTAGGATAGGGTACTGAATTGTAACTTACTTTCGCCTAATAATGCGATTTTGGCAAAGAGACTATCTCCCGCAGGGAAGCTGCTACCATCAAATGTTTGCCCTGATTAGACTACCCTGTGGAAGGGCTTTCACTGCAAGCTGCAGATTCCCTCCTAACAGCAAGCTTTAGGATAGGGTCCTGAATTGTAACTTACTTTCGCCTAATAAAGCGATTATGGCAAAGAGAATATCTCCCGCAGGAAAGCTGCTACCATCAAATGTTTGCCCTCATTAGACTCCCCTCTGGAAGCGCTTTCACTGCAAGCTGCAGATTCCCTCCTAACAGCAAGCTTTAGGATAGGGTACTGAATTGTAACTTACTTTTGCCTAATAATGCAATTTTGGCAAAGAGAGTATCTCCCGCAGGGAAGCTGCTACCATCAAATGCTTGCCCTCATTAGACTCCCCTCTGGAAGCGCTTTCACTGCAAGCTGCAGATTCCCTCCTAACAGCAAGCTTTAGGATAGGGTACTGAATTGTAACTTAACTGCGGCTAATAAGGCGATATTGGCAAAGAGACTATCTCCCGCAGGGAAGCTGCTACCATCAAATGTTTGCCCTCATTAGACTCCCCTCTGGAAGCGCTTTCACTGCAAGCTGCAGATTCCCTCCTAACAGCAAGCTTTAGGATAGTGTACTGAATTCTATCTTACTTTCGCCTAATAATGCGATTTTGGAAAAGAGACTATCTCCCGCAGGGAAGCTGCTACCATCAAATGTTTGCCCTCATTAGACTCCCCTCTGGAAGCGCTTTCACTGCAAGCTGCAGATTCCCTCCTAACAGCAAGCTTTAGGATAGGGTACTGAATTGTAACTTAACTGCGGCTAATAAGGCGAATTTGGCAAAGAGAATATCTCCCGCAGGGAAGCTGCTACCATCAAATGTTTGCCCTCCTTAGACTCCCCTCTGGAAGCGCTTTCACTGCAAGCTGCAGATTCCCTCCTAACAGCAAGCTTTAGGATAGGGTACTGAATTGTAACTTACTTTCGCCTAATAATGCGATTTTGGCAAAGAGAGTATCTCCCGCAGGGAAGCTGCTACCATCAAATGTTTGCCCTCATTAGACTCCCCTCTGGAAGCGCTTTCACTGCAAGCTGCAGATTCCCTCCTAACAGCAAGCTTTAGGATAGGGTACTGAATTGTAACTTACTTTCGCCTAATAATGCGATTTTGGCAAAGAGAGTATCTCCCGCAGGGAAGATGTTACCATCAAACGTTTGCCCTCATTAAACTCCCCTCTGGAAGCGCTTTCACTGCAAGCTGCAGATTCCCTCCTAACAGCAAGCTTTAGGATAGGGTACTGAATTGTAACTTAACTGCGGCTAATAAGGCGATATTGGCAAAGAGACTATCTCCCGCAGGGAAGCTGCTACCATCAAATATTTGCCCTCATTAGACTCCCCTCTGGAAGCGCTTTCACTGCAAGCTGCAGATTCCTTCCTAACAGCAAGCTTTAGGATAGGGTACTGAATTGTAACTTACTTTCGCCTAATAATGCGATTTTGGCAAAGAGAGTATCTCCCGCAGGGAAGCTGCTACCATCAAATGTTTGCCCTCATTAGACTCCCCTCTGGAAGCGCTTTCACTGCAAGCTGCAGATTCCCTCCTAACAGCAAGCTTTAGGATAGTGTACTGAATTCTATCTTACTTTCGCCTAATAATGCGATTTTGGCAAAAAGAGTATCTCCCGCATGGAAGCTGCTACCATCAAATGTTTGCCCTCATTAGACTCCCCTCTGGAAGCGCTTTCACTGCAAGCTGCAGATTCCCTCCTAACAGCAAGCTTTAGGATAGGGTACTGAATTGTAACTTACTTTCGCCTAATAATGCGATTTTGGCAAAGAGAGTATCTCCCGCAGGGAAGCTGCTACCATCAAATGTTTGCCCTGATTAGACTACCCTGTGGAAGGGCTTTCACTGCAAGCTGCAGATTCCCTCCTAACAGCAAGCTTTAGGATAGGGTCCTGAATTGTAACTTACTTTCGCCTAATAAAGCGATTTTGGCAAAGAGAATATCTCCCGCAGGAAAGCTGCTACCATCAAATGTTTGCCCTCATTAGACTCCCCTCTGGAAGCGCTTTCACTGCAAGCTGCAGATTCCCTCCTAACAGCAAGCTTTAGGATAGGGTACTGAATTGTAACTTACTTTCGCCTAATAATGCGATTTTGGCAAAGAGAGTATCTCCCGCAGGGAAGCTGCTACCATCAAATCTTTGCCCTCATTAGACTCCCCTCTGGAAGCGCTTTCACTGCAAGCTGCAGATTCCCTCCTAACAGCAAGCTTTAGGATAGGGTACTGAATTGTAACTTAACTGCGGCTAATAAGGCGATATTGGCAAAGAGAATATCTCCCGCAGGGAAGCTGCTACCATCAAATGTTTGCCCTCATTAGACTCCCCTCTGGAAGCGCTTTCACTGCAAGCTGCAGATTCCCTCCTAACAGCAAGCTTTAGGATAGGGTACTGAATTGTAACTTACTTTCGCCTAATAATGCGATTTTGGCAAAGAGACTATCTCCCGCAGGGAAGCTGCTACCATCAAATGTTTGCCCTGATTAGACTACCCTGTGGAAGGGCTTTCACTGCAAGCTGCAGATTCCCTCCTAACAGCAAGCTTTAGGATAGGGTCCTGAATTGTAACTTACTTTCGCCTAATAAAGCGATTATGGCAAAGAGAATATCTCCCGCAGGAAAGCTGCTACCATCAAATGTTTGCCCTCATTAGACTCCCCTCTGGAAGCGCTTTCACTGCAAGCTGCAGATTCCCTCCTAACAGCAAGCTTTAGGATAGGGTCCTGAATTGTAACTTACTTTTGCCTAATAATGCGATTTTGGCAAAGAGACTATCTCCCGCAGGGAAGCTGCTACCATCAAATGCTTGCCCTCATTAGACTCCCCTCTGGAAGCGCTTTCACTGCAAGCTGCAGATTCCCTCCTAACAGCAAGCTTTAGGATAGGGTACTGAATTGTAACTTAGTTTTGCCTAATAATGCAATTTTGGCAAAGAGAGTATCACCCGCAGTGAAGCTGCTAACATCAAATGTTTGCCCTCATTAGACTGCCCTCTGGAAGCGCTTTCACTGCAAGCTGCAGATTCCCTCCTAACAGCAAGCTTTAGGATAGGGTACTGAATTGTATCTTACTTTCGCCTAATAATGCGATATTGGCAAAGAGAGTATCTCCCGCAGGGAAGCTGCTACCATCAAATGCTTGCCCTCATTAGACTACCCTCTGGAAGCGCTTTCACTGCAAGCTGCAGATTCCCTCCTAACAGCAAGCTTTAGGATAGGGTACTGAATTGTAACTTACTTTCGCCTAATAATGCGATTTTGGCAAAGAGAGTATCTCCCGCAGGGAAGCTGCTACCATCAAATGTTTGCCCTCATTAGACTCCCCTCTGGAAGCGCTTTCACTGCAAGCTGCAGATTCCCTCCTAACAGCAAGCTTTAGGATAGGGTACTGAATTGTATCTTACATTCGCCTAATAATGCGATACTGGAAAAAAGACTATCTCCCGCAGGGAAGCTGCTACCATCAAATCTTTGCCCTCTTTAGACTCCCTTCTGGAAGCGCTTTCACTGCAAGCTGCAGATTCCCTCCTAACAGCAAGCTTTAGGATAGGGTACTGAATTGTAACTTAACTGCGGCTAATAAGGCGATTTTGGCAAAGAGAATATCTCCCGCAGGGAAGCTGCTACCATCAAATCTTTGCCCTCATTAGACTCCCCTCTGGAAGCGCTTTCACTGCAAGCTGCAGATTCCCTCCTAACAGCAAGCTTTAGGATAGGGTACTGAATTGTAACTTAACTGCGGCTAATAAGGCGAATTTGGCAAAGAGAATATCTCCCGCAGGGAAGCTGCTACCATCAAATATTTGCCCTCATTAGACTCCCCTCTGGAAGCGCTTTCACTGCAAGCTGCAGATTCCCTCCTAACAGCAAGCTTTAGGATAGGGTACTGAATTGTAACTTACTTTCGCCTAATAATGCGATTTTGGCAAAGAGACTATCTCCCGCAGGGAAGCTGCTACCATCAAATGTTTGCCCTCATTAGACTCCCCTCTGGAAGTGCTTTCACTGCAAGCTGCAGATTCCCTCCTAACAGCAAGCTTTAGGATAGGGTCCTGAATTGTAACTTACTTTCGCCTAATAAAGCGATTATGGCAAAGAGAATATCTCCCGCAGGAAAGCTGCTACCATCAAATGTTTGCCCTCATTAGACTCCCCTCTGGAAGCGCTTTCACTGCAAGCTGCAGATTCCCTCCTAACAGCAAGCTTTAGGATAGGGTCCTGAATTGTAACTTATTTTGCCTAATAATGCAATTTTGGCAAAGAGAGTATCACCCGCAGTGAAGCTGCTAACATCAAATGTTTGCCCTCATTAGACTCCCCTCTGGAAGCGCTTTCACTGCAAGCTGCAGATTCCCTCCTAACAGCAAGCTTTAGGATAGGGTACTGAATTCTATCTTACTTTCGCCTAATAATGCGATTTTGGAAAAGAGACTATCTCCCGCAGGGAAGCTGCTACCATCAAATCTTTGCCCTCATTAGACTCCCTTCTGGAAGCGCTTTCACTGCAAGCTGCAGATTCCCTCCTAACAGCAAGCTTTAGGATAGGGTACTGAATTGTAACTTACTTTCGCCTAAAAATGCGATTTTGGCAAAGAGAGTATCTCCCGCAGGGAAGCTGCTACCATCAAATGTTTGCCCTCGTTAGACTCCCCTCTGGAAGCACTTTCACTGCAAGCTGCAGATTCCTTCCTAACAGCAAGCTTTAGGATAGGGTACTGAATTGTATCTTAACTGCGGCTAATAAGGCGATTTTAACAAAGAGAATATCTCCCGCAGGGAAGCTGTTACCATCAAATGTTTGCCCTCATTAGACTCCCCTCTGGAAGCGCTTTCACTGCAAGCTGCAGATTCCCTCCTAACAGCAAGCTTTAGGATAGGGTGCTGAATTGTAACTTACTTTCGCCTAATAATGCGATTTTGGCAAAGAGAGTATCTCCCGCAGGGAAGCTGCTACCATCAAACGTTTGCCCTCATTAGACTCTCCTCTGGAAGCGCTTTCACTGCAAGCTGCAGATTCCCTCCTAACAGCAAGATTTAGGATAGGGTACTGAATTGTATCTTATTTTCGCCTAATAATGCGATTTTGGCAAAGAGACTATAACTCGCAGGGAAGCTGCTGCCACCAAATGTTTGCCCTCATTAGACTCCCCTCTGGAAGCGCTTTCACTGCAAGCTGCAGATTCCCTCCTAACAGCAAGCTTTAGGATAGGGTACTGAATTGTAACTTACTTTCGCCTAATAATGCGATTTTGGCAAAGAGAGTATCTCCCGCAGGGAAGCTGCTACCATCAAATGTTTGCCCACATTAGACTCCCCTCTGGAAGCGCTTTCACTGCAAGCTGCAGATTCCCTCCTAACAGCAAGCTTTAGGATAGGGTACTGAATTGTATCTTACTTTCGCCTAATAATGATATTTTGGCAAAGAGAGTATCTCCCGCAGGGAAGCTGCTACCATCAAATGTTTGCCCTCATTAGACTCCCCTCTGGAAGCGCTTTCACTGCAAGCTGCAGATTTCTTCCTAACAGCAAGCTTCAGGATAGGGTACTGAATTGTAACTTAACTGCGGCTAATAAGGCGATTTTGGCAAAGAGAGTATCTCCCGCAGGGAAGCTGCTACCATCAAATGTTTGCCCTCGTTAGACTCCCCTCTGGAAGCGCTTTCACTGCAAGCTGCAGATTCCCTCCTAACAGCAAGCTTTAGGATAGGGTACTGAATTGTAACTTACTTTCGCCTAATAATGCGATTTTGGCAAAGAGAGTATCTCCCGCAGGGAAGCTGCTACCATCAAATGTTTGCCCTCCTTAGACTCCCCTCTGGAAGCGCTTTCACTGCAAGCTGCTGATTCCCTCCTAACAGCAAGCTTTAGGATAGGGTACTGAATTGTAACTTACTTTCGCCTAATAATGCGATTTTGGCAAAGAGAGTATCTCCCGCAGGGAAGCTGCTACCATCAAATGTTTGCCCTCATTAGACTCCCCTCTGGAAGCGCTTTCACTGCAAGCTGCAGATTCCCTCCTAACAGCAAGCTTTAGGATAGGGTACTGAATTGTAACTTACTTTCGCCTAATAATGCGATTATGGCAAAGAGAGTATCACCCGCAGTGAAGCTGCTAACATCAAATGTTTGCCCTCATTAGACTCCCCTCTGGAAGCGCTTTCACTGCAAGCTGCAGATTCCCTCCTAACAGCAAGCTTTAGGATAGGGTACTGAATTGTAACTTACTTTCGCCTAATAATGCGATTTTGGCAAAGAGAGTATCTCCCGCAGGGAAGCTGCTACCATCAAATGTTTGCCCTCATTAGACTCCCCTCTGGAAGCGCTTTCACTGCAAGCTGCAGATTCCCTCCTAACAGCAAGCTTTAGGATAGGGTACTGAATTGTAACTTACTTTCGCCTAATAATGCGATTATGGCAAAGAGAGTATCACCCGCAGTGAAGCTGCTAACATCAAATGTTTGCCCTCATTAGACTCCCCTCTGGAAGCGCTTTCACTGCAAGCTGCAGATTCCCTCCTAACAGCAAGCTTTAGGATAGGGTACTGAATTGTAACTTAACTGCGGCTAATAAGATGATTATGACAAAGAGAATATCTCCCGCAGGGAAGCTGCTACCATCAAATATTTGCCCTCATTAGACTCCCCTCTGGAAGCGCTTTCACTGCAAGCTGCAGATTCCCTCCTAACAGCAAGCTTTAGGATAGGGTACTGAATTGTAACTTACTTTCGCCTAATAATGCGATTTTGGCAAAGAGAGTATCTCCCGCAGGGAAGCTGCTACCATCAAATGTTTGCCCTCATTAGACTCCCCTCTGGAAGCGCTTTCACTGCAAGCTGCAGATTCCCTCCTAACAGCAAGCTTTAGGATAGGGTACTGAATTGTAACTTACTTTCGCATAATAATGCGATTTTGGCAAAGAGAGTATCTCCCGCAGGGAAGCTGCTACCATCAAATGTTTGCCCTGATTAGACTACCCTGTGGAAGGGCTTTCACTGCAAGCTGCAGATTCCCTCCTAACAGCAAGCATTAGGATAGGGTCCTGAATTGTAACTTACTTTCGCCTAATAAAGCGATTTTGGCAAAGAGAGTATCTCCCGCAGGGAAGCTGCTACCATCAAATGTTTGCCCTCATTAGACTCCCCTCTGGAAGCGCTTTCACTGCAAGCTGCAGATTCCCTCCTAACAGCAAGCTTTAGGATAGGGTACTGAATTGTAACTTACTTTTGCCTAATAATGCAATTTTGGCAAAGAGAGTATCACCCGCAGGGAAGCTGCTAACATCAAATGTTTGCCCTCATTAGACTCCCCTCTGGAAGCGCTTTCACTGCAAGCTGCAGATTCCCTCCTAACAGCAAGCTTTAGGATAGGGTACTGAATTGTATCTTACTTTCGCCTAATAATGAGATTTTGGCAAAGAGAGTATCTCCCGCAGGGAAGCTGCTACCATCAAATGCTTGCCCTCATTAGACTCCCCTCTGGAAGCGCTTTCACTGCAAGCTGCAGATTCCCTCCTAACAGCAAGCTTTAGGATAGGGTACTGAATTGTAACTTAACTGCGGCTAATAAGGCGATTATGGCAAAGAGAATATCTCCCGCAGGGAAGCTGCTACCATCAAATCTTTGCCCTCATTAGACTCCCCTCTGGAAGCGCTTTCACTGCAAGCTGCAGATTCCCTCCTAACAGCAAGCTTTAGGATAGGGTACTGAATTGTAACTTAACTGCGGCTAATAAGGTGAATTTGCCAAAGAGAATATCTCCCGCAGGGAAGCTGCTACCATCAAATGTTTGCCCTCATTAGACTCCCCTCTGGAAGCGCTTTCACTGCAAGCTGCAGATTCCCTCCTAACAGCAAGCTTTAGGATAGGGTACTGAATTGTAACTTAACTGCGGCTAATAAGGCGATTTTAACAAAGAGAATATCTCCCGCAGGGAAGCTGTTACCATCAAATGTTTGCCCTCATTAGACTCCCCTCTGGAAGCGCTTTCACTGCAAGCTGCAGATTCCCTCCTAACAGCAAGCTTTAGGATAGGGTGCTGAATTGTAACTTACTTTCGCCTAATAATGCGATTTTGTCAAAGAGAGTATCTCCCGCAGGGAAGCTGCTACCATCAAACGTTTGCCCTCATTAGACTCTCCTCTGGAAGCGCTTTCACTGCAAGCTGCAGATTCCCTCCTAACAGCAAGATTTAGGATAGGGTACTGAATTGTATCTTACTTTCGCCTAATAATGCGATTTTGGCAAAGAGACTATAACTCGCAGGGAAGCTGCTGCCACCAAATGTTTGCCCTCATTAGACTCCCCTCTGGAAGCGCTTTCACTGCAAGCTGCAGATTCCCTCCTAACAGCAAGCTTTAGGATAGGGTACTGAATTGTAACTTACTTTCGCCTAATAATGCGATTTTGGCAAAGAGAGTATCTCCCGCAGGGAAGCTGCTACCATCAAATGTTTGCCCACATTAGACTCCCCTCTGGAAGCGCTTTCACTGCAAGCTGCAGATTTCTTCCTATCAGCAAGCTTTAGGATAGGGTACTGAATTGTATCTTAACTGCTGCTAATAAGGCGATTATGGCAAAGAGACTATCTCCCGCAGGGAAGCTGCTACCATCAAATGTTTGCCCTCATTAGACTCCCCTCTGGAAGCGCTTTCACTGCAAGCTGCAGATTTCTTCCTAACAGCAAGCTTCAGGATAGGGTACTGAATTGTAACTTACTTTCGCCTAATAATGCGATTTTGGCAAAGAGAGTATCTCCCGCAGGGAAGCTGCTACCATCAAATGTTTGCCCTCGTTAGACTCCCCTCTGGAAGCGCTTTCACTGCAAGCTGCAGATTCCCTCCTAACAGCAAGCTTTAGGATAGGGTACTGAATTGTAACTTACTTTCGCCTAATAATGCGATTTTGGCAAAGAGAGTATCTCCCGCAGGGAAGCTGCTACCATCAAATGTTTGCCCTCATTAGACTCCCCTCTGGAAGTGCTTTCACTGCAAGCTGCAGATTCCCTCCTAACAGCAAGCTTTAGGATAGGGTACTGAATTGTAACTTACTTTCGCCTAATAATGCGATTTTGGCAAAGAGAGTATCTCCCGCAGGGAAGCTGCTACCATCAAATGTTTGCCCTCCTTAGACTCCCCTCTGGAAGCGCTTTCACTGCAAGCTGCTGATTCCCTCCTAACAGCAAGCTTTAGGATAGGGTACTGAATTGTAACTTACTTTCGCCTAATAATGTGATTTTGGCAAAGAGAGTATCTCCCGCAGGGAAGCTGCTACCATCAAATGTTTGCCCTCATTAGACTCCCCTCTGGAAGCGCTTTCACTGCAAGCTGCAGATTCCCTCCTAACAGCAAGCTTTAGGATAGGGTACTGAATTGTAACTTACTTTCGCCTAATAATGCGATTATGGCAAAGAGAGTATCACCCGCAGTGAAGCTGCTAACATCAAATGTTTGCCCTCATTAGACTCCCCTCTGGAAGCGCTTTCACTGCAAGCTGCAGATTCCCTCCTAACAGCAAGCTTTAGGATAGGGTACTGAATTGTATCTTACTTTCGCCTAACAATGAGATTTTGGCAAAGAGAGTATCTCCCGCAGGGAAGCTGCTACCATCAAATGCTTGCCCTCATTAGACTCCCCTCTGGAAGCGCTTTCACTGCAAGCTGCAGATTCCCTCCTAACAGCAAGCTTTAGGATAGGGTACTGAATTGTATCTTACTTTCCTAATAATGCGATTTTGGCAAAGAGAGTATCTCCCGCAGGGAAGCTGCTACCATCAAATGTTTGCCCTCATTAGACTCCCCTCTGGAAGTGCTTTCACTGCAAGCTGCAGATTCCCTCCTAACAGCAAGCTTTAGGATAGGGTACTGAATTGTAACTTACTTTCGCCTAATAATGCGATTTTGGCAAAGAGAGTATCTCCCGCAGGGAAGCTGCTACCATCAAATGTTTGCCCTCATTAGACTCCCCTCTGGAAGCGCTTTCACTGCAAGCTGCAGATTCCCTCCTAACAGCAAGCTTTAGGATAGGGTACTGAATTGTAACTTAACTGCGGCTAATAAGATGATTATGACAAAGAGAATATCTCCCGCAGGGAAGCTGCTACCATCAAATATTTGCCCTCATTAGACTCCCCTCTGGAAGCGCTTTCACTGCAAGCTGCAGATTCCCTCCTAACAGCAAGCTTTAGGATAGGGTACTGAATTGTAACTTACTTTCGCCTAATAATGCGATTTTGGCAAAGAGAGTATCTCCCGCAGGGAAGCTGCTACCATCAAATGTTTGCCCTCATTAGACTCCCCTCTGGAAGCGCTTTCACTGCAAGCTGCAGATTCCCTCCTAACAGCAAGCTTTAGGATAGGGTACTGAATTGTAACTTACTTTCGCCTAATAATGCGATTTTGGCAAAGAGAATATCTCCCGCAGGGAAGCTGCTACCATCAAATCTTTGCCCTCATTAGACTCCCCTCTGGAAGCGCTTTCACTGCAAGCTGCAGATTCCCTCCTAACAGCAAGCTTTAGGATAGGGTACTGAATTGTAACTTACTTTTGCCTAATAATGCGATTTTGGCAAAGAGAGTATCACCCGCAGGGAAGCTGCTAACATCAAATGTTTGCCCTCATTAGACTCCCCTCTGGAAGCGCTTTCACTGCAAGCTGCAGATTCCCTCCTAACAGCAAGCTTTAGGATAGGGTACTGAATCGTATCTTACTTTCGCCTAATAATGCGATTTTGTGAAAGAGAGTATCTCCCGCAGGGAAGCTGCTACCATCAAATGTTTGCCCTCGTTAGACTCCCCTCTGGAAGCGCTTTCACTGCAAGCTGCAGATTCCCTCCTAACAGCAAGCTTTAGGATAGGGTACTGAATTGTAACTTACTTTCGCCTAATAATGCGATTTTGGCAAAGAGAGTATCTCCCGCAGGGAAGCTGCTACCATCAAATGTTTGCCCTCATTAGACTCCCCTCTGGAAGTGCTTTCACTGCAAGCTGCAGATTCCCTCCTAACAGCAAGCTTTAGGATAGGGTACTGAATTGTAACTTACTTTCGCCTAATAATGCGATTTTGGCAAAGAGAGTATCTCCCGCAGGGAAGCTGCTACCATCAAATGTTTGCCCTCCTTAGACTCCCCTCTGGAAGCGCTTTCACTGCAAGCTGCTGATTCCCTCCTAACAGCAAGCTTTAGGATAGGGTACTGAATTGTAACTTACTTTCGCCTAATAATGTGATTTTGGCAAAGAGAGTATCTCCCGCAGGGAAGCTGCTACCATCAAATGTTTGCCCTCATTAGACTCCCCTCTGGAAGCGCTTTCACTGCAAGCTGCAGATTCCCTCCTAACAGCAAGCTTTAGGATAGGGTACTGAATTGTAACTTACTTTCGCCTAATAATGCGATTATGGCAAAGAGAGTATCACCCGCAGTGAAGCTGCTAACATCAAATGTTTGCCCTCATTAGACTCCCCTCTGGAAGCGCTTTCACTGCAAGCTGCAGATTCCCTCCTAACAGCAAGCTTTAGGATAGGGTACTGAATTGTATCTTACTTTCGCCTAACAATGAGATTTTGGCAAAGAGAGTATCTCCCGCAGGGAAGCTGCTACCATCAAATGCTTGCCCTCATTAGACTCCCCTCTGGAAGCGCTTTCACTGCAAGCTGCAGATTCCCTCCTAACAGCAAGCTTTAGGATAGGGTACTGAATTGTATCTTACTTTCCTAATAATGCGATTTTGGCAAAGAGAGTATCTCCCGCAGGGAAGCTGCTACCATCAAATGTTTGCCCTCATTAGACTCCCCTCTGGAAGTGCTTTCACTGCAAGCTGCAGATTCCCTCCTAACAGCAAGCTTTAGGATAGGGTACTGAATTGTAACTTACTTTCGCCTAATAATGCGATTTTGGCAAAGAGAGTATCTCCCGCAGGGAAGCTGCTACCATCAAATGTTTGCCCTCATTAGACTCCCCTCTGGAAGCGCTTTCACTGCAAGCTGCAGATTCCCTCCTAACAGCAAGCTTTAGGATAGGGTACTGAATTGTAACTTAACTGCGGCTAATAAGATGATTATGACAAAGAGAATATCTCCCGCAGGGAAGCTGCTACCATCAAATATTTGCCCTCATTAGACTCCCCTCTGGAAGCGCTTTCACTGCAAGCTGCAGATTCCCTCCTAACAGCAAGCTTTAGGATAGGGTACTGAATTGTAACTTACTTTCGCCTAATAATGCGATTTTGGCAAAGAGAGTATCTCCCGCAGGGAAGCTGCTACCATCAAATGTTTGCCCTCATTAGACTCCCCTCTGGAAGCGCTTTCACTGCAAGCTGCAGATTCCCTCCTAACAGCAAGCTTTAGGATAGGGTACTGAATTGTAACTTACTTTCGCCTAATAATGCGATTTTGGCAAAGAGAATATCTCCCGCAGGGAAGCTGCTACCATCAAATCTTTGCCCTCATTAGACTCCCCTCTGGAAGCGCTTTCACTGCAAGCTGCAGATTCCCTCCTAACAGCAAGCTTTAGGATAGGGTACTGAATTGTAACTTACTTTTGCCTAATAATGCGATTTTGGCAAAGAGAGTATCACCCGCAGGGAAGCTGCTAACATCAAATGTTTGCCCTCATTAGACTCCCCTCTGGAAGCGCTTTCACTGCAAGCTGCAGATTCCCTCCTAACAGCAAGCTTTAGGATAGGGTACTGAATCGTATCTTACTTTCGCCTAATAATGCGATTTTGTGAAAGAGAGTATCTCCCGCAGGGAAGCTGCTACCATCAAATGTTTGCCCTCATTAGACTCCCCTCTGGAAGCGCTTTCACTGCAAGCTGCAGATTCCCTCCTAACAGCAAGCTTTAGGATAGGGTACTGAATTGTTACTTAACAGCGGCTCATAAGGCGATTTTGGCAAAGAGAATATCTCCCGCAGGGAAGCTGCTACCATCAAATGTTTGCCCTCATTAGACTCCCCTCTGGAAGCGCTTTCACTGCAAGCTGCAGATTCCCTCCTAACAGCAAGCTTTAGGATAGGGTACTGAATTGTAACTTACTTTCGCTTAATAATGCGATTTTGGCAAAGAGAGTATCTCCCGCAGGGAAGCTGCTACCATCAAATGTTTGCCCTCATTAGACTCCCCTCTGGAAGCGCTTTCACTGCAAGCTGCAGATTCCCTCCTAACAGCAAGCTTTAGGATAGGGTACTGAATTGTAACTTACTTTCGCCTAACAATGCGATTTTGGCAAAGAGAGTATCTCCCGCAGGGAAGCTGCTACCATCAAATGTTTGCCCTCATTAGACTCCCCTCTGGAAGCGCTTTCACTGCAAGCTGCAGATTCCCTCCTAACAGCAAGCTTTAGGATAGGGTACTGAATTGTATCTTACTTTCGCCTAATAATGCGATTTTGGAAAAGACACTATCTCCCGCAGGGAAGCTGCTACCATCAAATATTTGCCCTCATTAGACTCTCCTCTGGAAGCGCTTTCACTGCAAGCTGCAGATTCCCTCCTAACAGCAAGCTTTAGGATAGGGTACTGAATTGTAACTTACTTTCGCCTAAAAATGCGATTTTGGCAAAGAGAGTATCTCCCGCAGGGAAGCTGCTACCATCAAATGTTTGCCCTCATTAGACTCCCCTCTGGAAGCGCTTTCACTGCAAGCTGCAGATTCCCTCCTAACAGCAAGCTTTAGGATAGGGTACTGAATTGTAACTTAACTGCGGCTAATAAGGCGAATATGGCAAAGAGAATATCTCCCGCAGGGAAGCTGCTACCATCAAATGTTTGCCCTCCTTAGACTCCCCTCTGGAAGCGCTTTCACTGCAAGCTGCAGATTCCCTCCTAACAGCAAGCTTTAGGATAGGGTACTGAATTGTAACTTACTTTCGCCTAATAATGCGATTTTGGCAAAGAGAGTATCTCCCGCAGGGAAGCTGCTACCATCAAATGTTTGCCCTCATTAGACTCCCCTCTGGAAGTGCTTTCACTGCAAGCTGCAGATTCCCTCCTAACAGCAAGCTTTAGGATAGTGTACTGAATTGTAACTTACTTTCGCCTAATAATGCGATATTGGCAAAGAGACTATCTCCCGCAGGGAAGATGTTACCATCAAACGTTTGCCCTCATTAGACTCCCCTCTGGAAGCGCTTTCACTGCAAGCTGCAGATTCCCTCCTAACAGCAAGCTTTAGGATAGGGTACTGAATTGTAACTTAACTGCGGCTAATAAGGCGATTTTGGCAAAGAGAATATATCCCGCAGGGAAGCTGCTACCATCAAATATTTGCCCTCATTAGACTCCCCTCTGGAAGCGCTTTCACTGCAAGCTGCAGATTCCTTCCTAACAGCAAGCTTTAGGATAGGGTACTGAATTGTAACTTACTTTCGCCTAATAATGCGATTTTGGCAAAGAGAGTATCTCCCGCAGGGAAGCTGCTACCATCAAATGTTTGCCCTCATTAGACTCCCCTCTGGAAACGATTTCACTGCAAGCTGCAGATTCCCTCCTAACAGCAAGCTTTAGGATAGGGTACTGAATTGTAACTTACTTTCGCCTAATAATGCGATTTTGGCAAAGAGAGTATCTCCCGCAGGGAAGCTGCTACCATCAAATGTTTGCCCTCATTAGACTCCCCTCTGGAAGCGCTTTCACTGCAAGCTGCAGATTCCCTCCTAACAGCAAGCTTTAGGATAGGGTACTGAATTGTAACTTACTTTCGCCTAATAATGCGATTTTGGCAAAGAGAGTATCTCCCTCAGGGAAGCTGCTACCATCAAATGTTTGCCCTCATTAGACTCCCCTCTGGAAGCGCTTTCACTGCAAGCTGCAGATTCCCTCCTAACAGCAAGCTTTAGGATAGGGTACTGAATTGTATCTTAACTGCTGCTAATAAGGCGATTATGGCAAAGAGACTATCTCCCGCAGGGAAGATGTTACCATCAAACGTTTGCCCTCATTAGACTCCCCTCTGGAAGCGCTTTCACTGCAAGCTGCAGATTCCCTCCTAACAGCAAGCTTTAGGATAGGGTACTGAATTGTAACTTAACTGCGGCTAATAAGGCGATTTTGGCAAAGAGACTATCTCCCGCAGGGAAGCTGCTACCATCAAATATTTGCCCTCATTAGACTCCCCTCTGGAAGCGCTTTCACTGCAAGCTGCAGATTCCCTCCTAACAGCAAGCTTTAGGATAGGGTACTGAATTCTATCTTACTTTCGCCTAATAATGCGATTTTGGCAAGAGAGTATCTCCCGCAGGGAAGCTGCTACCATCAAATGTTTGCCCTCATTAGACTCCCTTCTGGAAGCGCTTTCACTGCAAGCTGCAGATTCCCTCCTAACAGCAAGCTTTAGGATAGGGTACTGAATTGTAACTTACTTTCGCCTAAAAATGCGATTTTGGCAAAGAGAGTATCTCCCGCAGGGAAGCTGCTACCATCAAATGTTTGCCCTCATTAGACTCCCCTCTGGAAGCGCTTTCACTGCAAGCTGCAGATTCCCTCCTAACAGCAAGCTTTAGGATAGGGTACTGAATTGTAACTTACTTTCGCATAATAATGCGATTTTGGCAAAGAGAGTATCTCCCGCAGGGAAGCTGCTACCATCAAATGTTTGCCCTCATTAGACTCCCCTCTGGAAGCGCTTTCACTGCAAGCTGCAGATTCCCTCCTAACAGCAAGCTTTAGGATAGGGTACTGAATTGTAACTTACTTTCGCCTAATAATGCGATTTTGGCAAAGAGAGTATCTCCCGCAGGGAAGATGTTACCATCAAACGTTTGCCCTCATTAGACTCCCCTCTGGAAGCGCTTTCACTGCAAGCTGCAGATTCCCTCCTAACAGCAAGCTTTAGGATAGTGTACTGAATTGTATCTTACATTCGCCTAATAATGCGATTTTGGCAAAGAGAGTATCTCCCGCAGGGAAGCTGCTACCATCAAATGTTTGCCCTCATTAGACTCCCCTCTGGAAGCGCTTTCACTGCAAGCTGCAGATTCCCTCCTAACAGCAAGTTTTAGGATAGGGTACTGAATTGTAACTTACTTTCGCCTAATAAAGCGATTTTGGCAAAGAGAATATCTCCCGCAGGAAAGCTGCTACCATCAAATCTTTGCCCTCATTAGACTCCCCTCTGGAAGCGCTTTCACTGCAAGCTGCAGATTCCCTCCTAACAGCAAGCTTTAGGATAGGGTACTGAATTGTAACTTACTTTTGCCTAATAATGCGATTTTGGCAAAGAGAGTATCACCCGCAGGGAAGCTGCTAACATCAAATGTTTGCCCTCATTAGACTCCCCTCTGGAAGCGCTTTCACTGCAAGCTGCAGATTCCCTCCTAACAGCAAGCTTTAGGATAGGGTACTGAATCGTATCTTACTTTCGCCTAATAATGCGATTTTGGCAAAGAGAGTATCTCCCGCAGGGAAGCTGCTACCATCAAATGTTTGCCCTCATTAGACTCCCCTCTGGAAGCGCTTTCACTGCAAGCTGCAGATTCCCTCCTAACAGCAAGCTTTAGGATAGGGTACTGAATTGTTACTTAACAGCGGCTCATAAGGCGATTTTGGCAAAGAGAATATCTCCCGCAGGGAAGCTGCTACCATCAAATGTTTGCCCTCATTAGACTCCCCTCTGGAAGCGCTTTCACTGCAAGCTGCAGATTCCCTCCTAACAGCAAGCTTTAGGATAGGGTACTGAATTGTAACTTACTTTCGCTTAATAATGCGATTTTGGCAAAGAGAGTATCTCCCGCAGGGAAGCTGCTACCATCAAATGTTTGCCCTCATTAGACTCCCCTCTGGAAGCGCTTTCACTGCAAGCTGCAGATTCCCTCCTAACAGCAAGCTTTAGGATAGGGTACTGAATTGTAACTTACTTTCGCCTAATAATGCGATTTTGGCAAAGAGAGTATCTCCCGCAGGGAAGCTGCTACCATCAAATGTTTGCCCTCATTAGACTCCCCTCTGGAAGCGCTTTCACTGCAAGCTGCAGATTCCCTCCTAACAGTAAGCTTTAGGATAGGGTACTGAATTGTAACTTACTTTCGCCTAATAATGCGATTTTGGAAAAGACACTATCTCCCGCAGGGAAGCTGCTACCATCAAATATTTGCCCTCATTAGACTCTCCTCTGGAAGCGCTTTCACTGCAAGCTGCAGATTCCCTCCTAACAGCAAGCTTTAGGATAGGGTACTGAATTGTAACTTACTTTCGCCTAAAAATGCGATTTTGGCAAAGAGAGTATCTCCCGCAGGGAAGCTGCTACCATCAAATGTTTGCCCTCATTAGACTCCCCTCTGGAAGCGCTTTCACTGCAAGCTGCAGATTCCCTCCTAACAGCAAGCTTTAGGATAGGGTACTGAATTGTAACTTAACTGCGGCTAATAAGGCGATTTTGGCAAAGAGACTATCTCCCGCAGGGAAGCTGCTACCATCAAATATTTGCCCTCATTAGACTCCCCTCTGGAAGCGCTTTCACTGCAAGCTGCAGATTCCTTCCTAACAGCAAGCTTTAGGATAGTGTACTGAATTGTAACTTACTTTCGCCTAATAATGCGATTTTGGCAAAGAGAGTATCTCCCGCAGGGAAGCTGCTACCATCAAATGTTTGCCCTCATTAGACTCCCCTCTGGAAACGATTTCACTGCAAGCTGCAGATTCCCTCCTAACAGCAAGCTTTAGGATAGGGTACTGAATTGTAACTTACTTTCGCCTAATAATGCGATTTTGGCAAAGAGAGTATCTCCCGCAGGGAAGCTGCTACCATCAAATGTTTGCCCTCATTAGACTCCCCTCTGGAAGCGCTTTCACTGCAAGCTGCAGATTCCCTCCTAACAGCAAGCTTTAGGATAGGGTACTGAATTGTATCTTAACTGCTGCTAATAAGGCGATTATGGCAAAGAGACTATCTCCCGCAGGGAAGCTGCTACCATCAAATGTTTGCCCTCATTAGACTCCCCTCTGGAAGCGCTTTCACTGCAAGCTGCAGATTCCCTCCTAACAGCAAGCTTTAGGATAGTGTACTGAATTGTAACTTACTTTCGCCTAATAATGCGATTTTGGCAAAGAGACTATCTCCCGCAGGGAAGATGTTACCATCAAACGTTTGCCCTCATTAGACTCCCCTCTGGAAGCGCTTTCACTGCAAGCTGCAGATTCCCTCCTAACAGCAAGCTTTAGGATACTGTACTGAATTGTAACTTACTTTCGCCTAAAAATGCGATTTTGGCAAAGAGAGTATCTCCCGCAGGGAAGCTGCTACCATCAAATGTTTGCCCTCATTAGACTCCCCTCTGGAAGCGCTTTCACTGCAAGCTGCAGATTCCCTCCTAACAGCAAGCTTTAGGATAGGGTACTGAATTGTAACTTAACTGCGGCTAATAAGGCGAATTTGGCAAAGAGAATATCTCCCGCAGGGAAGCTGCTACCATCAAATGTTTGCCCTCCTTAGACTCCCCTCTGGAAGCGCTTTCACTGCAAGCTGCAGATTCCCTCCTAACAGCAAGGTTTAGGATAGGGTACTGAATTGTAACTTACTTTCGCATAATAATGCGATTTTGGCAAAGAGAGTATCTCCCGCAGGGAAGCTGCTACCATCAAATGTTTGCCCTCATTAGACTCCCCTCTGGAAGCGCTTTCACTGCAAGCTGCAGATTCCCTCCTAACAGCAAGATTTAGGATAGGGTACTGAATTGTAACTTACTTTCGCCTAATAATGCGATTTTGGCAAAGAGAGTATCTCCCGCAGGGAAGATGTTACCATCAAACGTTTGCCCTCATTAGACTCCCCTCTGGAAGCGCTTTCACTGCAAGCTGCAGATTCCCTCCTAACAGCAAGCTTTAGGATAGGGTACTGAATTGTAACTTAACTGCGGCTAATAAGGCGATTTTGGCAAAGAGACTATCTCCCGCAGGGAATCTGCTACCATCAAATATTTGCCCTCATTAGACTCCCCTCTGGAAGCGCTTTCACTGCAAGCTGCAGATTCCTTCCTAACAGCAAGCTTTAGGATAGGGTACTGAATTGTAACTTACTTTCGCCTAATAATGCGATTTTGGCAAAGAGAGTATCTCCCGCAGGGAAGCTGTTACCATCAAATGTTTGCCCTCATTAGACTCCCCTCTGGAAGCGCTTTCACTGCAAGCTGCAGATTCCCTCCTAACAGCAAGCTTTAGGATAGTGTACTGAATTGTATCTTACTTTCGCCTAATAATGCGATTTTGGCAAAGAGACTATCTCCCGCAGGGAAGCTGCTACCATCAAATGTTTGCCCTCATTAGACTCCCCTCTGGAAGCGCTTTCACTGCAAGCTGCAGATTCCCTCCTAACAGCAATCTTTAGGATAGGGTACTGAATTGTAACTTAGTTTTGCCTAATAATGCAATTTTGGCAAAGAGAGTATCACCCGCAGTGAAGCTGCTAACATCAAATGTTTGCCCTCATTAGACTCCCCTCTGGAAGCGCTTTCACTGCAAGCTGCAGATTCCCTCCTAACAGCAAGCTTTAGGATAGGGTACTGAATTGTATCTTACTTTCGCCTAATAATGCGATTTTGGAAAAGAGACTATCTCCCGCAGGGAAGCTGCTACCATCAAATCTTTGCCCTCATTAGACTCCCTTCTGGAAGCGCTTTCACTGCAAGCTGCAGATTCCCTCCTAACAGCAAGCTTTAGGATAGGGTACTGAATTGTAACTTAACTGCGGCTAATAAGGCGATTTTGGCAAAGAGAATATCTCCCGCAGGGAAGCTGCTACCATCAAATCTTTGCCCTCATTAGACTCCCCTCTGGAAGCGCTTTCACTGCAAGCTGCAGATTCCCTCCTAACAGCAAGCTTTAGGATAGGGTACTGAATTGTAACTTAACTGCGGCTAATAAGGCGAATTTGGCAAAGAGAATATCTCCCGCAGGGAAGCTGCTACCATCAAATGTTTGCCCTCATTAGACTCCCCTCTGGAAGCGCTTTCACTGCAAGCTGCAGATTCCCTCCTAACAGCAAGCTTTAGGATAGGGTACTGAATTGTAACTTACTTTCGCCTAATAATGCGATTTTGGCAAAGAGAGTATCTCCCGCAGGGAAGCTGCTACCATCAAATGTTTGCCCTCATTAGACTCCCCTCTGGAAGCGCTTTCACTGCAAGCTGCAGATTCCCTCCTAACAGCAAGCTTTAGGATAGGGTACTGAATTGTAACTTACTTTCGCCTAATAAAGCGATTATGGCAAAGAGAATATCTCCCGCAGGAAAGCTGCTACCATCAAATGTTTGCCCTCATTAGACTCCCCTCTGGAAGCGCTTTCACTGCAAGCTGCAGATTCCCTCCTAACAGCAAGCTTTAGGATAGGGTACTGAATTGTAACTTACTTTTGCCTAATAATGCAATTTTGGCAAAGAGAGTATCACCCGCAGTGAAGCTGCTAACATCAAATGTTTGCCCTCATTAGACTCCCCTCTGGAAGCGCTTTCACTGCAAGCTGCAGATTCCCTCCTAACAGCAAGCTTTAGGATAGGGTACTGAATTGTAACTTACTTTCGCCTAATAATGCGATTTTGGCAAAGAGAGTATCTCCCGCAGGGAAGCTGCTACCATCAAATCTTTGCCCTCATTAGACTCCCTTCTGGAAGCGCTTTCACTGCAAGCTGCAGATTCCCTCCTAACAGCAAGCTTTAGGATAGGGTACTGAATTGTAACTTAACTGCGGCTAATAAGGCGATTTTGGCAAAGAGAATATCTCCCGCAGGGAAGCTGCTACCATCAAATCTTTGCCCTCATTAGACTCCCCTCTGGAAGCGCTTTCACTGCAAGCTGCAGATTCCCTCCTAACAGCAAGCTTTAGGATAGGGTACTGAATTGTAACTTAACTGCGGCTAATAAGGCGAATTTGGCAAAGAGAATATCTCCCGCAGGGAAGCTGCTACCATCAAATGTTTGCCCTCATTAGACTCCCCTCTGGAAGCGCTTTCACTGCAAGCTGCAGATTCCCTCCTAACAGCAAGCTTTAGGATAGGGTACTGAATTGTAACTTACTTTCGCCTAATAATGCGATTTTGGCAAAAAGAGTATCTCCCGCAGGGAAGCTGCTACCATCAAATGTTTGCCCTCATTAGACTCCCCTCTGGAAGCGCTTTCACTGCAAGCTGCAGATTCCCTCCTAACAGCAAGCTTTAGGATAGGGTACTGAATTGTAACTTACTTTCGCCTAATAATGCGATTTTGGCAAAGAGAGTATCTCCCGCAGGGAAGCTGCTACCATCAAATGTTTGCCCTGATTAGACTACCCTGTGGAAGGGCTTTCACTGCAAGCTGCAGATTCCCTCCTAACAGCAAGCTTTAGGATAGGGTCCTGAATTGTAACTTACTTTCGCCTAATAAAGCGATTATGGCAAAGAGAATATCTCCCGCAGGAAAGCTGCTACCATCAAATGTTTGCCCTCATTAGGACTCCCCTCTGGAAGCGCTTTCACTGCAAGCTGCAGATTCCCTCCTAACAGCAAGCTTTAGGATAGGGTACTGAATTGTAACTTACTTTTTCCTAATAATGCAATTTTGGCAAAGAGAGTATCACCCGCAGTGAAGCTGCTAACATCAAATGTTTGCCCTCATTAGACTCCCCTCTGGAAGCGCTTTCACTGCAAGCTGCAGATTCCCTCCTAACAGCAAGCTTTAGGATAGGGTACTGAATTGTAACTTACTTTCGCCTAATAATGCGATTTTGGCAAAGAGACTATCTCCCGCAGGGAAGCTGCTACCATCAAATGTTTGCCCTCCTTAGACTCCCCTCTGGAAGCGCTTTCACTGCAAGCTGCAGATTCCCTCCTAACAGCAAGCTTTAGGATAGGGTACTGAATTGTATCTTACTTTCACCTAATAATGCGATTTTGGCAAAGAGAGTATCTCCCGCAGGGAAGCTGCTACCATCAAATCTTTGCCCTCATTAGACTCCCTTCTGGAAGCGCTTTCACTGCAAGCTGCAGATTCCC
Source organism: Phaenicophaeus curvirostris (assembly GCF_032191515.1). Classification (NCBI taxonomy): domain Eukaryota; kingdom Metazoa; phylum Chordata; class Aves; order Cuculiformes; family Cuculidae; genus Phaenicophaeus; species Phaenicophaeus curvirostris. Next base: position 208,734 of record NW_027206754.1, read on the forward strand.
TCCTAACAGCAAGCTTTAGGATAGGGTACTGAATTGTAACTTAACTGCGGCTAATAAGGCGATTTTGGCAAAGAGAATATCTCCCGCAGGGAAGCTGCTACCATCAAATCTTTGCCCTCATTAGACTCCCCTCTGGAAGCGCTTTCACTGCAAGCTGCAGATTCCCTCCTAACAGCAAGCTTTAGGATAGGGTACTGAATTGTAACTTAACTGCGGCTAATAAGGCGAATTTGGCAAAGAGAATATCTCCCGCAGGGAAGCTGCTACCATCAAATGTTTGCCCTCATTAGACTCCCCTCTGGAAGCGCTTTCACTGCAAGCTGCAGATTCCCTCCTAACAGCAAGCTTTAGGATAGGGTACTGAATTGTAACTTACTTTCGCCTAATAATGCGATTTTGGCAAAGAGAGTATCTCCCGCAGGGAAGCTGCTACCATCAAATGTTTGCCCTCATTAGACTCCCCTCTGGAAGCGCTTTCACTGCAATCTGCAGATTCCCTCCTAACAGCAAGCTTTAGGATAGTGTCCTGAATTGTAACTTATTTTTGCCTAATAATGCAATTTTGGCAAAGAGAGTATCACCCGCAGTGAAGCTGCTAACATCAAATGTTTGCCCTCATTAGACTCCCCTCTGGAAGCGCTTTCACTGCAAGCTGCAGATTCCCTCCTAACAGCAAGCTTTAGGATAGGGTACTGAATTGTAACTTACTTTCGCCTAATAATGCGATTATGGCAAAGAGAGTATCTCCCGCAGGGAAGCTGCTACCATCAAATGCTTGCCCTCATTAGACTCCCCTCTGGAAGCGCTTTCACTGCAAGCTGCAGATTCCCTCCTAACAGCAAGCTTTAGGATAGGGTACTGAATTCTATCTTACTTTCGCCTAAAAATGCGATTTTGGCAAAGAGAGTATCTCCCGCAGGGAAGCTGCTACCATCAAATGTTTGCCCTCATTAGACTCCCCTCTGGAAGCGCTTTCACTGCAAGCTGCAGATTCCCTCCTAACAGCAAGCTTTAGGATAGGGTACTGAATTGTAACTTAACTGCGGCTAATAAGGCGATTTTGGCAAAGAGAATATCTCCCGCAGGGAAGCTGCTACCATCAAATGTTTGCCCTCATTAGACTCCCCTCTGGAAGCGCTTTCACTGCAAGCTGCAGATTCCCTCCTAACAGCAAGCTTTAGGATAGGGTACTGAATTGTAACTTACTTTCGCCTAATAATGCGATTTTGGCAAAGAGAGTATCTCCCGCAGGGAAGCTGCTACCATCAAATGTTTGCCCTCATTAGACTCCCCTCTGGAAGCGCTTTCACTGCAAGCTGCAGACTCCCTCCTAACAGCAAGCTTTAGGATAGGGTACTGAATTGAAACTTACTTTCGCCTAATAATGCGATTTTGGCAAAGAGAGTATCTCCCGCAGGGAAGCTGCTACCATCAAATGTTTGCCCTCATTAGACTCCCCTCTGGAAGCGCTTTCACTGCAAGCTGCAGATTCCCTCCTAACAGCAAGCTTTAGGATAGTGTACTGAATTGTAACTTACTTTCGCCTAATAATGCGATTTTGGCAAAGAGACTATCTCCCGCAGGGAAGATGTTACCATCAAACGTTTGCCCTCATTAGACTCCCCTCTGGAAGCGCTTTCACTGCAAGCTGCAGATTCCCTCCTAACAGCAAGCTTTAGGATAGGGTACTGAATTGTAACTTAACTGCGGCTAATAAGGCGATTTTGGCAAAGAGAGTATCTCCCGCAGGGAAGCTGCTACCATCAAATATTTGCCCTCATTAGACTCCCCTCTGGAAGCGCTTTCACTGCAAGCTGCAGATTCCCTCCTAACAGCAAGCTTTAGGATAGGGTACTGAATTGTAACTTACTTTCGCCTAATAATGCGATTTTGGCAAAGAGAGTATCTCCCGCAGGGAAGCTGCTACCATCAAATGTTTGCCCTCGTTAGACTCCCCTCTGGAAGCACTTTCACTGCAAGCTGCAGATTCCTTCCTAACAGCAAGCTTTAGGATAGGGTACTGAATTGTAACTTAACTGCGGCTAATAAGGCGATTTTAACAAAGAGAATATCTCCCGCAGGGAAGCTGTTACCATCAAATATTTGCCCTCATTAGACTCCCCTCTGGAAGCGCTTTCACTGCAAGCTGCAGATTCCCTCCTAACAGCAAGCTTTAGGATAGGGTGCTGAATTGTACCTTACTTTCGCCTAATAATGCGATTTTGGCAAAGAGAGAATCTCCCGCAGGGAAGCTGCTACCATCAAACGTTTGCCCTCATTAGACTCTCCTCTGGAAGCGCTTTCACTGCAAGCTGCAGATTCCCTCCTAACAGCAAGCTTTAGGATAGGGTACTGAATTGTATCTTACTTTCGCCTAATAATGCGATTTTGGCAAAGAGACTATAACTCGCAGGGAAGCTGCTGCCACCAAATGTTTGCCCTCATTAGACTACCCTCTGGAAGCGCTTTCACTGCAAGCTGCAGATTCCCTCCTAACAGCAAGCTTTAGGATAGGGTACTGAATTGTAACTTACTTTCGCATAATAATGCGATTTTGGCAAAGAGAGTATCTCCCGCAGGGAAGCTGCTACCATCAAATGTTTGCCCACATTAGACTCCCCTCTGGAAGCGTTTTCACTGCAAGCTGCAGATTTCTTCCTAACAGCAAGCTTTAGGATAGGGTACTGAATTGTATCTTAACTGCTGCTAATAAGGCGATTTTGGCAAACAGAGTATCTCCCGCAGTGAAGCTGCTACCATCAAATGTTTGCCCTCATTAGACTCCCCTCTGGAAGCGCTTTCACTGCAAGCTGCAGATTCCCTCCTAACAGCAAGCTTTAGGATAGGGTACTGAATTGTAACTTACTTTCGCCTAATAATGCGATTTTGGCAAAGAGAGTATCTCCCGCAGGGAAGCTGCTACCATCAAATGTTTGCCCTCCTTAGACTCCCCTCTGGAAGCGCTTTCACTGCAAGCTGCAGATTCCCTCCTAACAGCAAGCTTTAGGATAGGGTACTGAATTGTAACTTACTTTCGCCTAATAATGCGATTTTGGCAAAGAGAGTATCTCCCGCAGGGAAGCTGCTACCATCAAATGTTTGCCCTCATTAGACTCCCCTCTGGAAGCGCTTTCACTGCAAGCTGCAGATTCCCTCCTAACAGCAAGCTTTAGGATAGGGTACTGAATTGTAACTTACTTTCGCCTAATAATGCGATTATGGCAAAGAGAGTATCACCCGCAGTGAAGCTGCTAACATCAAATGTTTGCCCTCATTAGACTCCCCTCTGGAAGCGCTTTCACTGCAAGCTGCAGATTCCCTCCTAACAGCAAGCTTTAGGATAGGGTACTGAATTGTATCTTACTTTCGCCTAATAATGCGATTTTGGCAAAGAGAGTATGTCCCGCAGGGAAGCTGCTACCATCAAATGCTTGCCCTCATTAGACTCCCCTCTGGAAGCGCTTTCACTGCAAGCTGCAGATTCCCTCCTAACAGCAAGCTTTAGGATAGGGTACTGAATTGTAACTTACTTTCGCCTAATAATGCGATTTTGGCAAAGAGAGTATCTCCCGCAGGGAAGCTGCTACCATCAAATGTTTGCCCTCATTAGACTCCCCTCTGGAAGCGCTTTCACTGCAAGCTGCAGATTCCCTCCTAACAGCAAGCTTTAGGATAGGGTACTGAATTGTATCTTACTTTCGCCTAATAATGCGATTTTTGAAAAGAGACTATCTCCCGCAGGGAAGCTGCTACCATCAAATCTTTGCCCTCATTAGACTCCCTTCTGGAAGCGCTTTCACTGCAAGCTGCAGATTCCCTCCTAACAGCAAGCTTTAGGATAGGGTACTGAATTGTAACTTAACTGCGGCTAATAAGGCGATATTGGCAAAGAGAATATCTCCCGCAGGGAAGCTGCTACCATCAAATCTTTGCCCTCATTAGACTCCCCTCTGGACGCGCTTTCACTGCAAGCTGCAGATTCCCTCCTAACAGCAAGCTTTAGGATAGGGTACTGAATTGTAACTTAACTGCGGCTAATAAGGCGAATTTGGCAAAGAGAATATCTCCCGCAGGGAAGCTGCTACCATCAAATGTTTGCCCTCATTAGACTCCCCTCTGGAAGCGCTTTCACTGCAAGCTGCAGATTCCCTCCTAACAGCAAGCTTTAGGATAGGGTACTGAATTGTATCTTACTTTCCTAATAATGCGATTTTGGCAAAGAGAGTATCTCCCGCAGGGAAGCTGCTACCATCAAATGTTTGCCCTCATTAGACTCCCCTCTGGAAGCGCTCTCACTGCAAGCTGCAGATTCCCTCCTAACAGCAAGCTTTAGGATAGGGTACTGAATTGTAACTTACTTTCGCCTAATAATGCGATTTTGGCAAAGAGAGTATCTCCCGCAGGGAAGCTGCTACCATCAAATGTTTGCCCTCATTAGACTCCCCTCTGGAAGTGCTTTCACTGCAAGCTGCAGATTCCCTCCTAACAGCAAGCTTTAGGATAGGGTACTGAATTGTAACTTACTTTCGCCTAATAATGCGATTTTGGCAAAGAGAGTATCTCCCGCAGGGAAGCTGCTACCATCAAATGTTTGCCCTCATTAGACTCCCCTCTGGAAGCGCTTTCACTGCAAGCTGCAGATTCCCTCCTAACAGCAAGCTTTAGGATAGGGTACTGAATTGTAACTTAACTGCGGCTAATAAGATGATTATGACAAAGAGAGTATCTCCCGCAGGGAAGCTGCTACCATCAAATATTTGCCCTCATTAGACTCCCCTCTGGAAGCGCTTTCACTGCAAGCTGCAGATTCCCTCCTAACAGCAAGCTTTAGGATAGGGTCCTGAATTGTAACTTACTTTCGCCTAATAAGGCGATTTTGGCAAAGAGAATATCTCCCGCAGGAAAGCTGCTACCATCAAATGTTTGCCCTCATTAGACTCCCCTCTGGAAGCGCTTTCACTGCAAGCTGCAGATTCCCTCCTAACAGCAAGCTTTAGGATAGGGTACTGAATTGTATCTTACTTTCGCCTAATAATGAGATTTTGGCAAAGAGAGTATCTCCCGCAGGGAAGCTGCTACCATCAAATGCTTGCCCTCATTAGACTCCCCTCTGGAAGCGCTTTCACTGCAAGCTGCAGATTCCCTCCTAACAGCAAGCTTTACGATAGGGTACTGAATTGTATCTTACTTTCGCCTAATAATGCGATTTTGGCAAAGAGAGTATCTCCCGCAGGGAAGCTGCTACCATCAAATCTTTGCCCTCATTAGACTCCCCTCTGGAAGCGCTTTCACTGCAAGCTGCAGATTCCCTCCTAACAGCAAGCTTTAGGATAGGGTACTGAATTGTAACTTAACTGCGGCTAATAAGGCGAATTTGGCAAAGAGAATATCTCCCGCAGGGAAGCTGCTACCATCAAATGTTTGCCCTCATTAGACTCCCCTCTGGAAGCGCTTTCACTGCAAGCTGCAGATTCCCTCCTAACAGCAAGCTTTAGGATAGGGTACTGAATTGTAACTTACTTTCGCCTAATAATGCGATTTTGGCAAAGAGACTATCTCCCGCAGGGAAGCTGCTACCATAAAATGTTTGCCCTCATTAGACTCCCCTCTGGAAGCGCTTTCACTGCAAGCTGCAGATTCCCTCCTAACAGCAAGCTTTAGGATAGGGTACTGAATTGTATCTTACTTTCCTAATAATGCGATTTTTCAAAGAGAGTATCTCCCGCAGGGAAGCTGCTACCATCAAATGTTTGCCCTCATTAGACTCCCCTCTGGAAGCGCTTTCACTGCAAGCTGCAGATTCCTTCCTAACAGCAAGCTTTAGGATAGGGTACTGAATTGTATCTTAACTGCGGCTAATAAGGCGATTTTGGCAAAGAGAATATCTCCCGCAGGGAAGCTGCTACCATCAAATGTTTGCCCTCATTAGACTCCCCTCTGGAAGCGCTTTCACTGCAAGCTGCAGATTCCCTCCTAACAGCAAGCTTTAGGATAGGGTACTGAATTGTAACTTACTTTCGCCTAATAATGCGATTTTGACAAAGAGAGTATCTCCCGCAGGGAAGCTGCTACCATCAAATGTTTGCCCTCATTAGACTCCCCTCTGGAAGCGCTTTCACTGCAAGCTGCAGATTCCCTCCTAACAGCAAGCTTTAGGATAGGGTACTGAATTGTAACTTAACTGCGGCTAATAAGATGATTATGACAAAGAGAATATCTCCCGCAGGGAAGCTGCTACCATCAAATATTTGCCCTCATTAGACTCCCCTCTGGAAGCGCTTTCACTGCAAGCTGCAGATTCCCTCCTAACAGCAAGCTTTAGGATAGGGTACTGAATTGTAACTTACTTTCGCCTAATAATGCGATTTTGGCAAAGAGAGTATCTCCCGCAGGGAAGCTGCTACCATCAAATGTTTGCCCTCATTAGACTCCCCTCTGGAAGCGCTTTCACTGCAAGCTGCAGATTCCCTCCTAACAGCAAGCTTTAGGATAGGGTACTGAATTGTAACTTACTTTCGCCTAATAATGCGATTTTGGCAAAGAGAATATCTCCCGCAGGGAAGCTGCTACCATCAAATATTTGCCCTCATTAGACTCCCCTCTGGAAGCGCTTTCACTGCAAGCTGCAGATTCCCTCCTAACAGCAAGCTTTAGGATAGGGTACTGAATTGTAACTTACTTTCGCCTAATAATGCGATTTTGGCAAAGAGAGTATCTCCCGCAGGGAAGCTGCTACCATCAAATGTTTGCCCTCATTAGACTCCCCTCTGGAAGCGCTTTCACTGCAAGCTGCAGATTCCCTCCTAACAGCAAGCTTTAGGATAGGGTACTGAATTGTATCTTACTTTCCTAATAATGCGATTTTGGCAAAGAGAGTATCTCCTGCAGGGAAGCTGCTACCATCAAATGTTTGCCCTCATTAGACTCCCCTCTGGAAGCGCTTTCACTGCAAGCTGCAGATTCCCTCCTAACAGCAAGCTTTAGGATAGGGTACTGAATTGTAACTTACTTTCGCCTAATAATGCGATTTTGGCAAAGAGAGTATCTCCCGCAGGGAAGCTGCTACCATCAAATGTTTGCCCTCATTAGACTCCCCTCTGGAAGTGCTTTCACTGCAAGCTGCAGATTCCCTCCTAACAGCAAGCTTTAGGATAGGGTACTGAATTGTATCTTACTTTCGCCTAATAATGCGATTTTGGAAAAGAGACTATCTCCCGCAGGGAAGCTGCTACCATCAAATCTTTGCCCTCATTAGACTCCCTTCTGGAAGCGCTTTCACTGCAAGCTGCAGATTCCCTCCTAACAGCAAGCTTTAGGATAGGGTACTGAATTGTAACTTAACTGCGGCTAATAAGGCGAATTTGGCAAAGAGAATATCTCCCGCAGGGAAGCTGCTACCATCAAATGTTTGCCCTCATTAGACTCCCCTCTGGAAGCGCTTTCACTGCAAGCTGCAGATTCCCTCCTAACAGCAAGCTTTAGGATAGGGTACTGAATTGTATCTTACTTTCCTAATAATGCGATTTTGGCAAAGAGAGTATCTCCCGCAGGGAAGCTGCTACCATCAAATGTTTGCCCTCATTAGACTCCCCTCTGGAAGCGCTTTCACTGCAAGCTGCAGATTCCCTCCTAACAGCAAGCTTTAGGATAGGGTACTGAATTGTAACTTACTTTCGCTTAATAATGCGATTTTGGGAAAGAGAGTATCTCCCGCAGGGAAGCTGCTACCATAAAATGTTTGCCCTCATTAGACTCCCCTCTGGAAGTGCTTTCACTGCAAGCTGCAGATTCCCTCCTAACAGCAAGCTTTAGGATAGGGTACTGAATTGTAACTTACTTTCGCCTAATAATGCGATTTTGGCAAAGAGAGTATCTCCCGCAGGGAAGCTGCTACCATCAAATGTTTGCCCTCATTAGACTCCCCTCTGGAAGCGCTTTCACTGCAAGCTGCAGATTCCCTCCTAACAGCAAGCTTTAGGATAGGGTACTGAATTGTAACTTACTTTCGCCTAATAAAGCGATTTTGGCAAAGAGAATATCTCCCGCAGGGAAGCTGCTACCATCAAATATTTGCCCTCATTAGACTCCCCTCTGGAAGCGCTTTCACTGCAAGCTGCAGATTCCCTCCTAACAGCAAGCTTTAGGATAGGGTACTGAATTGTAACTTACTTTTGCCTAATAATGCGATTTTGGCAAAGAGAGTATCACCCGCAGGGAAGCTGCTAACATCAAATGTTTGCCCTCATTAGACTCCCCTCTGGAAGCGCTTTCACTGCAAGCTGCAGATTCCCTCCTAACAGCAAGCTTTAGGATAGGGTACTGAATTGTAACTTACTTTCGCCTAATAATGCGATTTTGGCAAAGAGAGTATCTCCCGCAGGGAAGCTGCTACCATCAAATGTTTGCCCTCCTTAGACTCCCCTCTGGAAGCGCTTTCACTGCAAGCTGCAGATTCCCTCCTAACAGCAAGCTTTAGGATAGGGTACTGAATTGTAACTTACTTTCGCCTAATAATGCGATTTTGGCAAACAGAGTATCTCCCGCAGGGAAGCTGCTACCATCAAATGTTTGCCCTCATTAGACTCCCCTCTGGAAGCGCTTTCACTGCAAGCTGCAGATTCCCTCCTAACAGCAAGCTTTAGGATAGGGTACTGAATTGTAACTTACTTTCGCCTAATAATGCGATTTTGGCAAACAGAGTATCTCCCGCAGTGAAGCTGCTACCATCAAATGTTTGCCCTCATTAGACTCCCCTCTGGAAGCGCTTTCACTGCAAGCTGCAGATTCCCTCCTAACAGCAAGCTTTAGGATAGGGTACTGAATTGTAACTTACTTTCGCATAATAATGCGATTTTGGCAAAGAGAGTATCTCCCGCAGGGAATCTGCTACCATCAAATGTTTGCCCTCGTTAGACTCCCCTCTGGAAGCGCTTTCACTGCAAGCGGCAGATTCCCTCCTAACAGCAAGCTTTAGGATAGGGTACTGAATTGTATCTTACTTTCGCCTAATAAGGCGATTTTTGCAAAGAGAGTATCTCCCGCAGGGAAGCTGCTACCATCAAATGTTTGCCCTCATTAGACTCCCCTCTGGAAGCGCTTTCACTGCAAGCTGCAGATGCCTTCCTAACAGCAAGCTTTAGGATAGGGTACTGAATTGTAACTTACTTTCGCCTAATAATGCGATATTGGCAAAGAGAGTATCTCCCGCAGGGAAGCTGCTACCATCAAATGTTTGCCCTCGTTAGACTCCCCTCTGGAAGCGCTTTCACTGCAAGCTGCAGATTCCCTCCTAACAGCAAGCTTTAGGATAGGGTACTGAATTGTATCTTACTTTCGAATAATAATGCGATTTTGGCAAAGACAATATTTCCTGCAGGGAATCTGCTACCATCAAATGTTTGCCCTCATTAGACTCCCCTCTGGAAGCGCTTTCACTGCAAGCTGCAGATTCCCTCCTAACAGCAAGCTTTAGGATAGGGTACTGAATTGTAACTTAACTGCGGCTAATAAGGCGATTTTGGCAAAGAGAGTATCTCCCACAGGGAAGCTGCTACCATCAAATGTTTGCCCTCGATATACTCCCCTCTGGAAGCGCTTTCACTGCAAGCTGCAGATTCCCTCCTAACAGCAAGCTTTAGGATAGTGTACTGAATTGTAACTTACTTTCGCCTAATAATGCGATTTTGGCAAAGAGACTATCTCCCGCAGGGAAGCTGCTACCATCAAACGTTTGCCCTCATTAGACTCCCCTCTGGAAGCGCTTTCACTGCAAGCTGCAGATTCCCTCCTAACAGCAAGCTTTAGGATAGTGTACTGAATTGTATCTTACATTCGCCTAATAATGCGATTTTGGCAAAGAGAGTATCTCCCGCAGGGAAGCTGCTACCATCAAATGTTTGCCCTCATTAGACTCCCCTCTGGAAGCGCTTTCACTGCAAGCTGCAGATTCCCTCCTAACAGCAAGCTTTAGGATAATGTCCTGAATTGTAACTTACTTTCGCCTAATAAAGCGATTTTGGCAAATAGAATATCTCCCGCAGGAAAGCTGCTACCATCAAATCTTTGCCCTCATTAGACTCCCCTCTGGAAGCGCTTTCACTGCAAGCTGCAGATTCCCTCCTAACAGCAAGCTTTAGGATAGGGTACTGAATTGTATCTTACTTTCGCCTAGTAATGCGATTTTGGCAAAGAGAGTATCTCCCACAGGGAAGCTGCTACCATCAAATGTTTGCCCTCATTAGACTCCCCTCTGGAAGCCCTTTCACTGCAAGCTGCAGATTCCCTCCTAACAGCAAGCTTTAGGATAGGGTACTGAATTGTAACTTACTTTCGCCTAATAATGCGATTTTGGCAAAGAGACTATAACTCACAGGGAAGCTGCTGTCACCAAATGTTTGCCCTCATTAGACTCCCCTCTGGAAGCGCTTTCACTGCAAGCTGCAGATTCCCTCCTAACAGCAAGCTTTAGGATAGGGTACTGAATTGTAACTTACTTTCGCCTAATAATGCGATTTTGACAAAGAGACTATCTCCCGCAGGGAAGCTGTTACCATCAAACGTTTGCCCTCATTAGACTCCCCTCTGGAAGCGCTTTCACTGCAAGCTGCAGATTCCCTCCTAACAGCAAGCTTTAGGATAGGGTACTGAATTGTAACTTAACTGCGGCTAATAAGGCGATTTTGGCAAAGAGAGTATCTCCCACAGGGAAGCTGCTACCATCAAATGTTTGCCCTCATTAGACTCCCCTCTGGAAGCGCTTTCACTGCAAGCTGCAGATTCCCTCCTAACAGCAAGGTTTAGGATAGGGTACTGAATTGTAACTTACTTTCGCCTAATAATGCGAATTTTGGGAAAGAGAGTATCTCCCGCAGGGAAGCTGCTACCATCAAATGTTTGCCCTCATTAGACTCCCCTCTGGAAGCGCTTTCACTGCAAGCTGCAGATTCCCTCCTAACAGCAAGCTTTAGGATAGGGTACTGAATTGTAACTTACATTCGCCTAATAAAACGCTTTTGGCAAAGAGAGTATCTCCGGCAGGGAAGCTGCTACCATCAAATGTTTGCCCTCATTAGACTCCCCTCTGGAAGCGCTTTCACTGCAAGCTGCAGATTCCCTCCTAACAGCAAGCTTTAGGATAGGGTACTGAATTGTAACTTACTTTCGCCTAATAATGCGATTTTGGCAAAGAGACTATAACTCACAGGGAAGCTGCTGTCACCAAATGTTTGCCCTCATTAGACTCCCCTCTGGAAGCGCTTTCACTGCAAGCTGCAGATTCCCTCCTAACAGCAAGCTTTAGGATAGGGTACTGAATTGTAACTTACTTTCGCCTAATAATGCGATTTTGACAAAGAGACTATCTCCCGCAGGGAAGCTGTTACCATCAAACGTTTGCCCTCATTAGACTCCCCTCTGGAAGCGCTTTCACTGCAAGCTGCAGATTCCCTCCTAACAGCAAGCTTTAGGATAGGGTACTGAATTGTAACTTAACTGCGGCTAATAAGGCGATTTTGGCAAAGAGAGTATCTCCCGCAGGGAAGCTGCTACCATCAAATGTTTGCCCTCGTTAGACTCCCCTCAGGAAGCGTTTTCACTGCAAGCTGCAGATTCCCTCCTAACAGCAAGCTTTAGGATAGGGTACTGAATTGTAACTTACTTTCGCCTAGTAATGCGATTTTGGCAAAGAGATTATCTCCCACAGGGAAGCTGCTACCATCAAATGTTTGCCCTCATTAGACTCCCCTCTGGAAGCGCTTTCACTGCAAGCTGCAGATTCCCTCCTAACAGCAAGCTTTAGGATAGGGTACTGAATTGTAACTTACATTCGCCTAATAAAACGCTTTTGGCAAAGAGAGTATCTCCGGCAGGGAAGCTGCTACCATCAAATGTTTGCCCTCGTTAGACTCCCCTCTGGAAGCGCTTTCACTGCAAGCTGCAGATTCCCTCCTAACAGCAAGCTTTAGGATAGGGTACTGAATTGTAACTTACTTTCGCCTAATAATGCGATTTTGGCAAAGAGAGTATCTCCCGCAGGGAAGCTGCTACCATCAAATGTTTGCCCTCCTTAGACTCCCCTCTGGAAGCGCTTTCACTGCAAGCTGCAGATTCCCTCCTAACAGCAAGCTTTAGGATAGGGTACTGAATTGTAACTTACTTTCGCCTAATAATGCGATTTTGGCAAACAGAGTATCTCCCGCAGGGAAGCTGCTACCATCAAATGTTTGCCCTCATTAGACTCCCCTCTGGAAGCGCTTTCACTGCAAGCTGCAGATTCCCTCCTAACAGCAAGCTTTAGGATAGGGTACTGAATTGTAACTTACTTTCGCCTAATAATGCGATTTTGGCAAACAGAGTATCTCCCGCAGTGAAGCTGCTACCATCAAATGTTTGCCCTCATTAGACTCCCCTCTGGAAGCGCTTTCACTGCAAGCTGCAGATTCCCTCCTAACAGCAAGCTTTAGGATAGGGTACTGAATTGTAACTTAACTGCGGATAATAAGGCGATTTTGGCAAAGAGACTATCTCCCGCAGGGAAGCTGCTACCATCAAATGTTTGCCCTCATTAGACTCCCCTCTGGAAGCGCTTTCACTGCAAGCTGCAGATTCCCTCCTAACAGCAAGCTTTAGGATAGGGTACTGAATTGTAACTTACTTTCGCCTAATAATGCGATTTTGGCAAAGAGAGTATCTCCCGCAGGGAAGCTGCTACCATCAAATGTTTGCCCTCATTAGACTCCCCTCTGGAAGCGCTTTCACTGCAAGCTGCAGATTCCCTCCTAACAGCAAGCTTTAGGATAGGGTACTGAATTGTAACTTACTTTCGCCTAATAATGCGATTTTGGCAAAGAGAGTATCTCCCGCAGGGAAGCTGCTACCATCAAATGTTTGCCCTCATTAGACTCCCCTCTGGAAGCGCTTTCACTGCAAGCGGCAGATTCCCTCCTAACAGCAAGCTTTAGGATAGGGTACTGAATTGTATCTTACTTTCGCCTAATAAGGCGATTTTTGCAAAGAGAGTATCTCCCGCAGGGAAGCTGCTACCATCAAATGTTTGCCCTCATTAGACTCCCCTCTGGAAGCGCTTTCACTGCAAGCTGCAGATGCCTTCCTAACAGCAAGCTTTAGGATAGGGTACTGAATTGTAACTTACTTTCGCCTAATAATGCGATATTGGCAAAGAGAGTATCTCCCGCAGGGAAGCTGCTACCATCAAATGTTTGCCCTCGTTAGACTCCCCTCTGGAAGCGCTTTCACTGCAAGCTGCAGATTCCCTCCTAACAGCAAGCTTTAGGATAGGGTACTGAATTGTAACGTAACTGCGGCTAATAAGGCGATTTTGGCAAAGAGAGTATCTCCCACAGGGAAGCTGCTACCATCAAATGTTTGCCCTCGATATACTCCCCTCTGGAAGCGCTTTCACTGCAAGCTGCAGATTCCCTCCTAACAGCAAGCTTTAGGATTGAGTACTGAACTGTAACTTACTTTCGCCTAATAATGCGATTTTGGCAAAGAGACTATCTCCCGCAGGGAAGCTGTTACCATCAAACGTTTGCCCTCATTAGACTCCCCTCTGGAAGCGCTTTCACTGCAAGCTGCAGATTCCCTCCTAACAGCAAGCTTTAGGATAGTGTCCTGAATTGTAACTTACTTTCGCCCAATAAAGCGATTTTGGCAAAGAGAATATCTCCCGCAGGAAAGCTGCTACCATCAAATCTTTGCCCTCATTAGACTCCCCTCTGGAAGCGCTTTCACTGCAAGCTGCAGATTCCCTCCTAACAGCAAGCTTTAGGATAGGGTACTGAATTGTAACTTACTTTCGCCTAATAATGCGATTTTGACAAAGAGACTATCTCCCGCAGGGAAGCTGTTACCATCAAACGTTTGCCCTCATTAGACTCCCCTCTAGAAGCGCTTTCACTGCAAGCTGCAGATTCCCTCCTAACAGCAAGCTTTAGGATAGGGTACTGAATTGTAACTTAACTGCGGCTAATAAGGCGATTTTGGCAAAGAGACTATCTCCCGCAGGGAAGCTGCTACCATCAAATGTTTGCCCTCATTAGACTCCCCTCTGGAAGCGCTTTCACTGCAAGCTGCAGATTCCCTCCTAACAGCAAGCTTTAGGATAGGGTACTGAATTGTAACTTACTTTCGCCTAATAATGCGATTTTGGCAAAGAGAGTATCTCCCGCAGGGAAGCTGCTACCATCAAATGTTTGCCCTCGTTAGACTCCCCTCAGGAAGCGTTTTCACTGCAAGCTGCAGATTCCCTCCTAACAGCAAGCTTTAGGATAGGGTACTGAATTGTAACTTACTTTCACCTAGTAATGCGATTTTGGCAAAGAGATTATCTCCCACAGGGAAGCTGCTACCATCAAATGTTTGCCCTCATTAGACTCCCCTCTGGAAGCGCTTTCACTGCAAGCTGCAGATTCCCTCCTAACAGCAAGCTTTAGGATAGGGTACTGAATTGTAACTTACTTTCGCCTAATAATGCGATTTTGGCAAAGAGAGTATCTCCCGCAGGGAAGCTGCTACCATCAAATGTTTGCCCTCCTTAGACTCCCCTCTGGAAGCGCTTTCACTGCAAGCTGCAGATTCCCTCCTAACAGCAAGCTTTAGGATAGGGTACTGAATTGTAACTTACTTTCGCCTAATAATGCGATTTTGGCAAACAGAGTATCTCCCGCAGGGAAGCTGCTACCATCAAATGTTTGCCCTCATTAGACTCCCCTCTGGAAGCGCTTTCACTGCAAGCTGCAGATTCCCTCCTAACAGCAAGCTTTAGGATAGGGTACTGAATTGTAACTTACTTTCGCATAATAATGCGATTTTGGCAAACAGAGTATCTCCCGCAGTGAAGCTGCTACCATCAAATGTTTGCCCTCATTAGACTCCCCTCTGGAAGCGCTTTCACTGCAAGCTGCAGATTCCCTCCTAACAGCAAGCTTTAGGATTGAGTACTGAATTGTAACTTACTTTCGCCTAATAATGCGATTTTGGCAAAGAGACTATCTCCCGCAGGGAAGCTGTTACCATCAAACGTTTGCCCTCATTAGACTCCCCTCTGGAAGCGCTTTCACTGCAAGCTGCAGATTCCCTCCTAACAGCAAGCTTTAGGATAGTGTACTGAATTGTATCTTACATTCGCCTAATAATGCGATTTTGGCAAAGAGACTATCTCCCGCAGGGAAGCTGCTACCATCAAATGTTTGCCCTCATTAGACTCCCCTCTGGAAGCGCTTTCCCTGCAAGCTGCAGATTCCCTCCTAACAGCAAGCTTTAGGATAGTGTCCTGAATTGTAACTTACTTTCGCCTAATAAAGCGATTTTGGCAAAGAGAATATCTCCCGCAGGAAAGCTGCTACCATCAAATGTTTGCCCTCATTAGACTCCCCTCTGGAAGCGCTTTCACTGCAAGCTGCAGATTCCCTCCTAACAGCAAGCTTTAGGATAGGGTACTGAATTGTAACTTACTTTTGCCTAATAATGCGATTTTGGCAAAGAGAGTATCACCCGCAGGGAAGCTGCTAACATCAAATGTTTGCCCTCATTAGACTCCCCTCTGGAAGCGCTTTCACTGCAAGCTGCAGATTCCCTCCTAACAGCAAGCTTTAGGATAGGGTACTGAATTGTATCTTACTTTCGCCTAATAATGCGATTTAGGCAAAGAGAGTATCTCCCGCAGGGAAGCTGATACCATCAAATGTTTGCCCTCATTAGACTCCCCTCTGGAAGCGCTTTCACTGCAAGCTGCAGATTCCCTCCTAACAGCAAGCTGTAGGACAGTGTACTGAATTGTAACTTAACTGCGGCTCATAAGGCGATTTTGGCAAAGAGAATATCTCCCGCAGGGAAGCTGCTACCATCAAATGTTTGCCCTCATTAGACTCCCTTCTGGAAGCGCTTTCACTGCAAGCTGCAGATTCCCTCCTAACAGCAAGCTTTAGGATAGGGTACTGAATTGTAACTTAACTGCGGCTAATAAGGCGATTTTGGCAAAGAGAATATCTCCTGCAGGGAAGCTGCTACCATCAAATGTTTGCCCTCATTAGACTCCCCTCTGGAAGTGCTTTCACTGCAAGCTGCAGATTCCCTCCTAACAGCATGCTTTAGGATAGGGTACTGAATTGTAACTTACTTTCGACTAACAATGCGATTTTGGCAAAGAGAGTATCTCCCGCAGGGAAGCTGCTACCATCAAATGTTTGCCCTCATTAGACTCCCCTCTGGAAGCGCTTTCACTGCAAGCTGCAGATTCCCTCCTAACAGCAAGCTTTAGGATAGGGTACTGAATTATAACTTACTTTCGCCTAATAATGCGATTTTGGCAAAGAGAGTATCTCCCGCAGGGAAGCTGCTACCATCAAATGTTTGCCCTCATTAGACTCCCCTCTGGAAGCGCTTTCACTGCAAGCTGCAGATTCCCTCCTAACAGCAAGCTTTAGGATAGGGTACTGAATTGTATCTTACTTTCGCCTAATAATGCGATTTTGGAAAAGACACTATCTCCCGCAGGGAAGCTGCTACCATCAAATATTTTCCCTCATTAGACTCTCCTCTGGAAGCGCTTTCACTGCAAGCTGCAGATTCCCTCCTAACAGCAAGCTTTAGGATAGGGTACTGAATTGTAACTTACTTTCGCCTAATAATGCGATTTTGGCAAAGAGACTATCTCCCGCAGGGAAGCTGCTACCATCAAATCTTTGCCCTCATTAGACTCCCCTCTGGAAGCGCTTTCACTGCAAGCTGCAGATTCCCTCCTAACAGCAAGCTTTAGGATAGGGTACTGAATTGTAACTTAACTGCGGCTAATAAGGCGATTTTGGCAAAGAGAATATCTCCCGCAGGGAAGCTGCTACCATCAAATGTTTGCCCTCATTAGACTCCCCTCTGGAAGCGCTTTCACTGCAAGCTGCAGATTCCCTCCTAACAGCAAGCTTTAGGATAGTGTCCTGAATTGTAACTTACTTTCGCCTAATAATGCGATTTTGGCAAAGAGATTATCTCCCGCAGGGAAGCTGCTACCATCAAATGTTTGCCCTCATTAGACTCCCCTCTGGAAGTGCTTTCACTGCAAGCTGCAGATTCCCTCCTAACAGCAAGCTTTAGGATAGGGTACTGAATTGTAACTTACTTTCGCCTAATAATGCGATTATGGCAAAGAGAGTATCTCCTGCAGGGAAGCTGCTACCATCAAATATTTGCCCTCATGAGACTCCCCTCTGGAAGCGCTTTCACTGCAAGCTGCAGATTCCTTCCTAACAGCAAGCTTTAGGATAGGGTACTGAATTGTATCTTAACTGCGGCTAATAAGGCGATTATGGCAAAGAGAATATCTCCCGCAGGGAAGCTGCTACCATCAAATATTTGCCCTCATTAGACTCCCCTCTGGAAGCGCTTTCACTGCAAGCTGCAGATTCCCTCCTAACAGCAAGCTTTAGGATAGGGTACTGAATTGTAACTTACTTTCGCATAATAATGCGATTTTGGCAAAGAGAGTATCTCCCGCAGGGAAGCTGCTACCATCAAATGTTTGCCCTCATTAGACTCCCCTCTGGAAGCGCTTTCACTGCAAGCTGCAGATTCCCTCCTAACAGCAAGCTTTAGGATAGGGTACTGAATTGTATCTTACTTTCGACTAATAATGCGATTATGGCAAAGAGAATATCTCCCGCAGGGAAGCTGCTACCATCAAATATTTGCCCTCATTAGACTCCCCTCTGGAAGCGCTTTCACTGCAAGCTGCAGATTCCCTCCTAACAGCAAGCTTTAGGATAGGGTACTGAATTGTAACTTACTTTCGCCTAATAATGCGATTTTGGCAAAGAGAGTATCTCCCGCAGGGAAGCTGCTACCATCAAATGTTTGCCCTCGTTAGACTCCCCTCTGGAAGCGCTTTCACTGCAAGCTGCAGATTCCCTCCTAACAGCAAGCTTTAGGATAGGGTACTGAATTGTAACTTACTTTCGCCTAATAATGCGGTTTTGGCAAAGAGAGTATCTCCCGCAGGGAAGCTGCTACCATCAAATGTTTGCCCTCATTAGACTCCCCTCTGGAAGCGCTTTCACTGCAAGCTGCAGATTCCCTCCTAACAGCAAGCTTTAGGATAGGGTACTGAATTGTAACTTAACTGCTGCTAATAAGGCGATTGTGGCAAAGAGAGTATCTCCCGCAGGGAAGCTGCTACCATCAAATATTTGCCCTCGTTAGACTCCCCTCTGGAAGCGCTTTCACTGCAAGCTGCAGATTCCCTCCTAACAGCAAGCTTTAGGATAGGGTACTGAATTGTAACTTACTTTCGCCTAATAATGCGATTTTGGCAAAGAGAGTATCTCCCGCAGGGAAGCTGCTACCATCAAATGTTTGCCCTCATTAGACTCCCCTCTGGAAGCGCTTTCACTGCAAGCTGCAGATTCCCTCCTAACAGCAAGCTTTAGGATAGGGTACTGAATTGTAACTTACTTTCGCCTAATAATGCGATTTTGGCAAAGAGAGTATCTCCCGCAGGGAAGCTGCTACCATCAAATGTTTGCCCTCATTAGACTCCCCTCTGGAAGCGCTTTCACTGCAAGCTGCAGATTCCCTCCTAACAGCAAGCTTTAGGATAGGGTACTGAATTGTAACTTACTTTCGCCTAATAATGCGATTTTGGCAAAGAGACTATCTCCCGCAGGGAAGCTGCTACCATCAAACGTTTGCCCTCATTAGACTCCCCTCTGGAAGCGCTTTCACTGCAAGCTGCAGATTCCCTCCTAACAGCAAGCTTTAGGATAGTGTACTGAATTGTATCTTACATTCGCCTAATAATGCGATTTTGGCAAAGAGAGTATCTCCCGCAGGGAAGCTGCTACCATCAAATGTTTGCCCTCATTAGACTCCCCTCTGGAAGCGCTTTCACTGCAAGCTGCAGATTCCCTCCTAACAGCAAGCTTTAGGATAATGTCCTGAATTGTAACTTACTTTCGCCTAATAAAGCGATTTTGGCAAATAGAATATCTCCCGCAGGAAAGCTGCTACCATCAAATCTTTGCCCTCATTAGACTCCCCTCTGGAAGCGCTTTCACTGCAAGCTGCAGATTCCCTCCTAACAGCAAGCTTTAGGATAGGGTACTGAATTGTATCTTACTTTCGCCTAGTAATGCGATTTTGGCAAAGAGAGTATCTCCCACAGGGAAGCTGCTACCATCAAATGTTTGCCCTCATTAGACTCCCCTCTGGAAGCCCTTTCACTGCAAGCTGCAGATTCCCTCCTAACAGCAAGCTTTAGGATAGGGTACTGAATTGTAACTTACTTTCGCCTAATAATGCGATTTTGGCAAAGAGACTATAACTCACAGGGAAGCTGCTGTCACCAAATGTTTGCCCTCATTAGACTCCCCTCTGGAAGCGCTTTCACTGCAAGCTGCAGATTCCCTCCTAACAGCAAGCTTTAGGATAGGGTACTGAATTGTAACTTACTTTCGCCTAATAATGCGATTTTGACAAAGAGACTATCTCCCGCAGGGAAGCTGTTACCATCAAACGTTTGCCCTCATTAGACTCCCCTCTGGAAGCGCTTTCACTGCAAGCTGCAGATTCCCTCCTAACAGCAAGCTTTAGGATAGGGTACTGAATTGTAACTTAACTGCGGCTAATAAGGCGATTTTGGCAAAGAGAGTATCTCCCACAGGGAAGCTGCTACCATCAAATGTTTGCCCTCATTAGACTCCCCTCTGGAAGCGCTTTCACTGCAAGCTGCAGATTCCCTCCTAACAGCAAGGTTTAGGATAGGGTACTGAATTGTAACTTACTTTCGCCTAATAATGCGAATTTTGGCAAAGAGAGTATCTCCCGCAGGGAAGCTGCTACCATCAAATGTTTGCCCTCATTAGACTCCCCTCTGGAAGCGCTTTCACTGCAAGCTGCAGATTCCCTCCTAACAGCAAGCTTTAGGATAGGGTACTGAATTGTAACTTACATTCGCCTAATAAAACGCTTTTGGCAAAGAGAGTATCTCGGCAGGGAAGCTGCTACCATCAAATGTTTGCCCTCATTAGACTCCCCTCTGGAAGCGCTTTCACTGCAAGCTGCAGATTCCCTCCTAACAGCAAGCTTAGGATAGGGTACTGAATTGTAACTTACTTTCGCCTAATAATGCGATTTTGGCAAAGAGACTATAACTCACAGGGAAGCTGCTGTCACCAAATGTTTGCCCTCATTAGACTCCCCTCTGGAAGCGCTTTCACTGCAAGCTGCAGATTCCCTCCTAACAGCAAGCTTTAGGATAGGGTACTGAATTGTAACTTACTTTCGCCTAATAATTGCGATTTTGACAAAGAGACTATCTCCCGCAGGGAAGCTGTTCCATCAAACGTTGCCCTCATTAGACTCCCCTCTGGAAGCGCTTTCACTGCAAGCTGCAGATTCCTCCTAACAGCAAGCTTTAGGATAGGGTACTGAATTGTAACTTAACTGCGGCTAATAAGGCGATTTTGGCAAAGAGAGTTATCTCCCGCAGGGAAGCCTGCTACCATCAAATGTTTGCCCTCGTTAGACTCCCCTCAGGAAGCGTTTTCACTGCAAGCTGCAGATCCCTCCTAACAGCAAGCTTTAGGATAGGGTACTGAATTGTAACTTACTTTCGCCTAGTAATGCGATTTTGGCAAAGAGATTATCTCCCACAGGGAAGCTGCTACCATCAAATGTTTGCCCTCATTAGACTCCCCTCTGGAAGCGCTTTCACTGCAAGCTGCAGATTCCCTCCTAACAGCAAGCTTTAGGATAGGGTACTGAATTGTAACTTACATTCGCCTAATAAAACGCTTTTGGCAAAGAGAGTATCTCCGGCAGGGAAGCTGCTACCATCAAATGTTTGCCCTCGTTAGACTCCCCTCTGGAAGCGCTTTCACTGCAAGCTGCAGATTCCCTCCTAACAGCAAGCTTTAGGATAGGGTACTGAATTGTAACTTACTTTCGCCTAATAATGCGATTTTGGCAAAGAGAGTATCTCCCGCAGGGAAGCTGCTACCATCAAATGTTTGCCCTCCTTAGACTCCCCTCTGGAAGCGCTTTCACTGCAAGCTGCAGATTCCCTCTAACAGCAAGCTTTAGGATAGGGTACTGAATTGTAACTTACTTTCGCCTAATAATGCGATTTTGGCAAACAGAGTATCTCCCGCAGGGAAGCTGCTACCATCAAATGTTTGCCCTCATTAGACTCCCCTCTGGAAGCGCTTTCACTGCAAGCTTGCAGATTCCTCCTAACAGCAAGCTTTAGGATAGGGTACTGAATTGTAACTTACTTTCGCCTAATAATGCGATTTTGGCAAACAGAGTATCTCCCGCAGTGAAGCTGCTACCATCAAATGTTTGCCCTCATTAGACTCCCCTCTGGAAGCGCTTTCACTGCAGCTGCAAGATTCCCTCCTAACAGCAAGCTTTAGGATAGGGTACTGATTGTAACTTAACTGCGGATAATAAGGCGATTTTGGCAAAGAGACTATCTCCCGCAG
Source organism: Phaenicophaeus curvirostris (assembly GCF_032191515.1). Classification (NCBI taxonomy): domain Eukaryota; kingdom Metazoa; phylum Chordata; class Aves; order Cuculiformes; family Cuculidae; genus Phaenicophaeus; species Phaenicophaeus curvirostris. The sequence goes on from NW_027206754.1 coordinate 230,225, forward strand.
GGAAGCTGCTACCATCAAATGTTTGCCCTCATTAGACTCCCCTCTGGAAGCGCTTCACTGCAAGCTGCAGATTCCCTCCTAACAGCAAGCTTTAGGATAGGGTACTGAATTGTAACTTACTTTCGCCTATAATGCGATTTTGGCAAAGAGAGTATCTCCCGCAGGGAAGCTGCTACCATCAAATGTTTGCCCTCATTAGACTCCCCTCTGGAAGCGCTTTCACTGCAAGCTGCAGATTCCCTCCTAACAGCAAGCTTAGGATAGGGTACTGAATGTAACTTACTTTCGCCTAATAATGCGATTTTGCAAAGAGAGTATCTCCCGCAGGGAAGCTGCTACCATCAAATGTTTGCCCTCATTAGACTCCCCTCTGGAAGCGCTTCACTGCAAGCGGCAGATTCCCTCCTAACAGCAAGCTTTGGATAGGGTACTGAATTGTATCTTACTTTCGCCTAATAAGGCGATTTTTGCAAAGAGAGTATCTCCCGCAGGGAAGCTGCTACCATCAAATGTTTGCCCTCATTAGACTCCCCTCTGGAAGCGCTTTCACTGCAAGCTGCAGATGCCTTCCTAACAGCAAGCTTTAGGATAGGGTACTGAATTGTAACTACTTTCGCCTAATAATGCGATATTGGCAAAGAGAGTATCTCCGCAGGGAAGCTGCTACCATCAAATGTTTGCCCTCGTTAGACTCCCCTCTGGAAGCGCTTCTCACTGCAAGCTGCAGATTCCCTCCTAACAGCCCCTCCTAACAGCAAGCTTTAGGATAGGGTACTGAATTGTAACGTAACTGCGGCTAATAAGGCGATTTTGGCAAAGAGAGTATCTCCCACAGGGAAGCTGCTACCATCAAATGTTTGCCCTCGATATACTCCCCTCTGGAAGCGCTTTCACTGCAAGCTGCAGATTCCCTCCTAACAGCAAGCTTTAGGATTGAGTACTGAACTGTAACTTACTTTCGCCTAATAATGCGATTTTGGCAAAGAGACTATCTCCCGCAGGGAAGCTGTTACCATCAAACGTTTGCCCTCATTAGACTCCCCTCTGGAAGCGCTTTCACTGCAAGCTGCAGATTCCCTCCTAACAGCAAGCTTTAGGATAGTGTCCTGAATTGTAACTTACTTTCGCCCAATAAAGCGATTTTGGCAAAGAGAATATCTCCCGCAGGAAAGCTGCTACCATCAAATCTTTGCCCTCATTAGACTCCCCTCTGGAAGCGCTTTCACTGCAAGCTGCAGATTCCCTCCTAACAGCAAGCTTTAGGATAGGGTACTGAATTGTAACTTACTTTCGCCTAATAATGCGATTTTGACAAAGAGACTATCTCCCGCAGGGAAGCTGTTACCATCAAACGTTTGCCCTCATTAGACTCCCCTCTAGAAGCGCTTTCACTGCAAGCTGCAGATTCCCTCCTAACAGCAAGCTTTAGGATAGGGTACTGAATTGTAACTTAACTGCGGCTAATAAGGCGATTTTGGCAAAGAGACTATCTCCCGCAGGGAAGCTGCTACCATCAAATGTTTGCCCTCATTAGACTCCCCTCTGGAAGCGCTTTCACTGCAAGCTGCAGATTCCCTCCTAACAGCAAGCTTTAGGATAGGGTACTGAATTGTAACTTACTTTCGCCTAATAATGCGATTTTGGCAAAGAGAGTATCTCCCGCAGGGAAGCTGCTACCATCAAATGTTTGCCCTCGTTAGACTCCCCTCAGGAAGCGTTTTCACTGCAAGCTGCAGATTCCCTCCTAACAGCAAGCTTTAGGATAGGGTACTGAATTGTAACTTACTTTCACCTAGTAATGCGATTTTGGCAAAGAGATTATCTCCCACAGGGAAGCTGCTACCATCAAATGTTTGCCCTCATTAGACTCCCCTCTGGAAGCGCTTTCACTGCAAGCTGCAGATTCCCTCCTAACAGCAAGCTTTAGGATAGGGTACTGAATTGTAACTTACTTTCGCCTAATAATGCGATTTTGGCAAAGAGAGTATCTCCCGCAGGGAAGCTGCTACCATCAAATGTTTGCCCTCCTTAGACTCCCCTCTGGAAGCGCTTTCACTGCAAGCTGCAGATTCCCTCCTAACAGCAAGCTTTAGGATAGGGTACTGAATTGTAACTTACTTTCGCCTAATAATGCGATTTTGGCAAACAGAGTATCTCCCGCAGGGAAGCTGCTACCATCAAATGTTTGCCCTCATTAGACTCCCCTCTGGAAGCGCTTTCACTGCAAGCTGCAGATTCCCTCCTAACAGCAAGCTTTAGGATAGGGTACTGAATTGTAACTTACTTTCGCATAATAATGCGATTTTGGCAAACAGAGTATCTCCCGCAGTGAAGCTGCTACCATCAAATGTTTGCCCTCATTAGACTCCCCTCTGGAAGCGCTTTCACTGCAAGCTGCAGATTCCCTCCTAACAGCAAGCTTTAGGATTGAGTACTGAATTGTAACTTACTTTCGCCTAATAATGCGATTTTGGCAAAGAGACTATCTCCCGCAGGGAAGCTGTTACCATCAAACGTTTGCCCTCATTAGACTCCCCTCTGGAAGCGCTTTCACTGCAAGCTGCAGATTCCCTCCTAACAGCAAGCTTTAGGATAGTGTACTGAATTGTATCTTACATTCGCCTAATAATGCGATTTTGGCAAAGAGACTATCTCCCGCAGGGAAGCTGCTACCATCAAATGTTTGCCCTCATTAGACTCCCCTCTGGAAGCGCTTTCCCTGCAAGCTGCAGATTCCCTCCTAACAGCAAGCTTTAGGATAGTGTCCTGAATTGTAACTTACTTTCGCCTAATAAAGCGATTTTGGCAAAGAGAATATCTCCCGCAGGAAAGCTGCTACCATCAAATGTTTGCCCTCATTAGACTCCCCTCTGGAAGCGCTTTCACTGCAAGCTGCAGATTCCCTCCTAACAGCAAGCTTTAGGATAGGGTACTGAATTGTAACTTACTTTTGCCTAATAATGCGATTTTGGCAAAGAGAGTATCACCCGCAGGGAAGCTGCTAACATCAAATGTTTGCCCTCATTAGACTCCCCTCTGGAAGCGCTTTCACTGCAAGCTGCAGATTCCCTCCTAACAGCAAGCTTTAGGATAGGGTACTGAATTGTATCTTACTTTCGCCTAATAATGCGATTTAGGCAAAGAGAGTATCTCCCGCAGGGAAGCTGATACCATCAAATGTTTGCCCTCATTAGACTCCCCTCTGGAAGCGCTTTCACTGCAAGCTGCAGATTCCCTCCTAACAGCAAGCTGTAGGACAGTGTACTGAATTGTAACTTAACTGCGGCTCATAAGGCGATTTTGGCAAAGAGAATATCTCCCGCAGGGAAGCTGCTACCATCAAATGTTTGCCCTCATTAGACTCCCTTCTGGAAGCGCTTTCACTGCAAGCTGCAGATTCCCTCCTAACAGCAAGCTTTAGGATAGGGTACTGAATTGTAACTTAACTGCGGCTAATAAGGCGATTTTGGCAAAGAGAATATCTCCTGCAGGGAAGCTGCTACCATCAAATGTTTGCCCTCATTAGACTCCCCTCTGGAAGTGCTTTCACTGCAAGCTGCAGATTCCCTCCTAACAGCATGCTTTAGGATAGGGTACTGAATTGTAACTTACTTTCGACTAACAATGCGATTTTGGCAAAGAGAGTATCTCCCGCAGGGAAGCTGCTACCATCAAATGTTTGCCCTCATTAGACTCCCCTCTGGAAGCGCTTTCACTGCAAGCTGCAGATTCCCTCCTAACAGCAAGCTTTAGGATAGGGTACTGAATTATAACTTACTTTCGCCTAATAATGCGATTTTGGCAAAGAGAGTATCTCCCGCAGGGAAGCTGCTACCATCAAATGTTTGCCCTCATTAGACTCCCCTCTGGAAGCGCTTTCACTGCAAGCTGCAGATTCCCTCCTAACAGCAAGCTTTAGGATAGGGTACTGAATTGTATCTTACTTTCGCCTAATAATGCGATTTTGGAAAAGACACTATCTCCCGCAGGGAAGCTGCTACCATCAAATATTTTCCCTCATTAGACTCTCCTCTGGAAGCGCTTTCACTGCAAGCTGCAGATTCCCTCCTAACAGCAAGCTTTAGGATAGGGTACTGAATTGTAACTTACTTTCGCCTAATAATGCGATTTTGGCAAAGAGACTATCTCCCGCAGGGAAGCTGCTACCATCAAATCTTTGCCCTCATTAGACTCCCCTCTGGAAGCGCTTTCACTGCAAGCTGCAGATTCCCTCCTAACAGCAAGCTTTAGGATAGGGTACTGAATTGTAACTTAACTGCGGCTAATAAGGCGATTTTGGCAAAGAGAATATCTCCCGCAGGGAAGCTGCTACCATCAAATGTTTGCCCTCATTAGACTCCCCTCTGGAAGCGCTTTCACTGCAAGCTGCAGATTCCCTCCTAACAGCAAGCTTTAGGATAGTGTCCTGAATTGTAACTTACTTTCGCCTAATAATGCGATTTTGGCAAAGAGATTATCTCCCGCAGGGAAGCTGCTACCATCAAATGTTTGCCCTCATTAGACTCCCCTCTGGAAGTGCTTTCACTGCAAGCTGCAGATTCCCTCCTAACAGCAAGCTTTAGGATAGGGTACTGAATTGTAACTTACTTTCGCCTAATAATGCGATTATGGCAAAGAGAGTATCTCCTGCAGGGAAGCTGCTACCATCAAATATTTGCCCTCATGAGACTCCCCTCTGGAAGCGCTTTCACTGCAAGCTGCAGATTCCTTCCTAACAGCAAGCTTTAGGATAGGGTACTGAATTGTATCTTAACTGCGGCTAATAAGGCGATTATGGCAAAGAGAATATCTCCCGCAGGGAAGCTGCTACCATCAAATATTTGCCCTCATTAGACTCCCCTCTGGAAGCGCTTTCACTGCAAGCTGCAGATTCCCTCCTAACAGCAAGCTTTAGGATAGGGTACTGAATTGTAACTTACTTTCGCATAATAATGCGATTTTGGCAAAGAGAGTATCTCCCGCAGGGAAGCTGCTACCATCAAATGTTTGCCCTCATTAGACTCCCCTCTGGAAGCGCTTTCACTGCAAGCTGCAGATTCCCTCCTAACAGCAAGCTTTAGGATAGGGTACTGAATTGTATCTTACTTTCGACTAATAATGCGATTATGGCAAAGAGAATATCTCCCGCAGGGAAGCTGCTACCATCAAATATTTGCCCTCATTAGACTCCCCTCTGGAAGCGCTTTCACTGCAAGCTGCAGATTCCCTCCTAACAGCAAGCTTTAGGATAGGGTACTGAATTGTAACTTACTTTCGCCTAATAATGCGATTTTGGCAAAGAGAGTATCTCCCGCAGGGAAGCTGCTACCATCAAATGTTTGCCCTCGTTAGACTCCCCTCTGGAAGCGCTTTCACTGCAAGCTGCAGATTCCCTCCTAACAGCAAGCTTTAGGATAGGGTACTGAATTGTAACTTACTTTCGCCTAATAATGCGGTTTTGGCAAAGAGAGTATCTCCCGCAGGGAAGCTGCTACCATCAAATGTTTGCCCTCATTAGACTCCCCTCTGGAAGCGCTTTCACTGCAAGCTGCAGATTCCCTCCTAACAGCAAGCTTTAGGATAGGGTACTGAATTGTAACTTAACTGCTGCTAATAAGGCGATTGTGGCAAAGAGAGTATCTCCCGCAGGGAAGCTGCTACCATCAAATATTTGCCCTCGTTAGACTCCCCTCTGGAAGCGCTTTCACTGCAAGCTGCAGATTCCCTCCTAACAGCAAGCTTTAGGATAGGGTACTGAATTGTAACTTACTTTCGCCTAATAATGCGATTTTGGCAAAGAGAGTATCTCCCGCAGGGAAGCTGCTACCATCAAATGTTTGCCCTCATTAGACTCCCCTCTGGAAGCGCTTTCACTGCAAGCTGCAGATTCCCTCCTAACAGCAAGCTTTAGGATAGGGTACTGAATTGTAACTTACTTTCGCCTAATAATGCGATTTTGGCAAAGAGAGTATCTCCCGCAGGGAAGCTGCTACCATCAAATGTTTGCCCTCATTAGACTCCCCTCTGGAAGCGCTTTCACTGCAAGCTGCAGATTCCCTCCTAACAGCAAGCTTTAGGATAGGGTACTGAATTGTATCTTACTTTCGCCTTATAATGCAATTTTGGCAAAGAGAATATATCCCGCAGGGAAGCTGCTACCATCAAATATTTGCCCTCATTAGACTCCCCTCTGGAAGCGCTTTCACTGCAAGCTGCAGATTCCCTCCTAACAGCAAGCTTTAGGATAGGGTACTGAATTGTAACTTACTTTCGCCTAATAATGCGATTTTGGCAAAGAGATTATCTCCCACAGGGAAGCTGCTACCATCAAATGTTTGCCCTCATTAGACTCCCCTCTGGAAGCGCTTTCACTGCAAGCTGCAGATTCCCTCCTAACAGCAAGGTTTAGGATAGGGTACTGAATTGTAACTTACTTTCGCCTAAAAATGCAATTTTTGCAAAGAGACTATAACTCGCAGGGAAGCTGCTACCATCAAATGTTTGCCCTCATTAGACTCCCCTCTGGAAGCGCTTTCACTGCAAGCTGCAGATTCCCTCCTAACAGCAAGCTTTAGGATAGGGTACTGAATTGTAACTTACTTTCGCCTAATAATGCGATTTTGGCAAAGAGACTATCTCCCGCAGGGAAGCTGCTACCATCAAATGTTTGCCCTCATTAGACTCCCCTCTGGAAGCGCTTTCACTGCAAGCTGCAGATTCCCTCCTAACAGCAAGCTTTAGGATAGGGTACTGAATTGTAACTTAACTGCCTCTAATAAGGCGATTTTGGCAAAGAGACTGTCTCCCGCAGGGAAGCTGCTACCATCAAATGTTTGCCCTCATTAGACTCCCCTCTGGAAGCGCTTTCACTGCAAGCTGCAGATTCCTGCCTAACAGCAAGCTTTAGGATAGGGTACTGAATTGTAACTTACTTTCGCCTAATAATGCGATTTTGTCAAAGAGTCTATCTCCCGCAGGGAAGCTGCTACCATCAAATGTTTGCCCTCGTTAGACTCCCCTCTGGAAGCGCTTTCACTGCAAGCTGCAGATTCCCTCCTAACAGCAAGCTTTAGGATAGGGTACTGAATTGTAACTTACTTTCGCCTAATAATGCGATTTTGGCAAAGAGAGTATCTCCCGCAGGGAAGCTGCTACCATCAAATGTTTGTCCTCATTAGACTCCCCTCTGGAAGCGCTTTCACTGCAAGCTGCAGATTCCCTCCTAACAGCAAGCTTTAGGATAGGGTACTGAATTGTAACTTACTTTCGCCTAATAATGCGATTTTGTCAAAGAGACTATCTCCCGCAGGGAAGCTGTTACCATCAAACGTTTGCCCTCATTAGACTCCCCTCTGGAAGCGCTTTCACTGCAAGCTGCAGATTCCCTCCTAACAGCAAGCTTTAGGATAGGGTACTGAATTGTAACTTACTTTCGCATAATAATGCGATTTTGGCAAAAAGAGTATCTCCCGCAGGGAAGCTGCTACCATCAAATGTTTGCCCTCATTACACTCCCCTCTGGAAGCGCTTTCACTGCAAGCTGCAGATTCCCTCCTAACAGCAAGCTTTAGGATAAGGTACTGAATTGTAACTTACTTTCGCCTAATAATGCGATTTTGGCAAAGAGAGTATCTCCCGCAGGGAAGCTGCTACCATCAAATGTTTGCCCTCATTAGACTCCCCTCTGGAAGCGCTTTCACTGCAAGCTGCAGATTCCCTCCTAACAGCAAGCTTTAGGATAGGGTACTGAATTGTAACTTAACTGCGGCTCATAAGGCGATTTTGGCAAAGAGAATATCTCCCGCAGGGAAGCTGCTACCATCAAATGTTTGCCCTCATTAGACTCCCCTCTGGAAGCGCTTTCACTGCAAGCTGCAGATTTCTTCCTAACAGCAAGCTTTACGATAGGGTACTGAATTGTAACTTACTTTCGCCTAATAATGCGATTTTAGCAAAGAGAGTATCTCCCGCAGGGAAGCTGCTACCATCAAATGTTTGCCCTCGTTAGACTCCCCTCTGGAAGCGCTTTCACTGCAAGCTGCAGATTCCCTCCTAACAGCAAGCTTTAGGATAGGGTACTGAATTGTAACTTAACTGCGGCTAATAAGGCGATTTTGGCAAAGAGACTATAACTCGCAGGGAAGCTGCTGCCACCAAATGTTTGCCCTCATTAGACTCCCCTCTGGAAGCGCTTTCACTGCAAGCTGCAGATTCCCTCCTAACAGCAAGCTTTAGGATAGGGTACTGAATTGTAACTTAACTGCGGCTAATAAGGCGATTTTGGCAAAGAGAATATATCCCGCAGGGAAGCTGCTACCATCAAATATTTGCCCTCATAAGACTCCCCTCTGGAAGCGCTTTCACTGCAAGCTGCAGATTCCCTCCTAACAGCAAGCTTTAGGATAGGGTACTGAATTGTAACTTAACTGCGGCTAATAAGGCGATTTTGGCAAAGAGAGTATCTCCCGCAGGGAAGCTGCTACCATCAAATGTTTGCCCTCATTAGACTCCCCTCTGGAAGCGCTTTCACTGCAAGCTGCAGATTCCCTCCTAACAGCAAGCTTTAGGATAGGGTACTGAATTGTAACTTACTTTCGCCTAATAATGCGATTTTGGCAAAGAGACTATAACTCACAGGGAAGCTGCTGCCACCAAATGTTTGCCCTCATTAGACTCCCCTCTGGAAGCGCTTTCACTGCAAGCTGCAGATTCCCTCCTAACAGCAAGCTTTAGGATAGGGTACTGAATTGTAACTTACTTTCGCCTAATAATGCGATTTTGGCAAAGAGACTATCTCCCGCAGGGAAGCTGTTACCATCAAACGTTTGCCCTCATTAGACTCCCCTCTGGAAGCGCTTTCACTGCAAGCTGCAGATTCCCTCCTAACAGCAAGCTTTAGGATAGGGTACTGAATTGTAACTTAACTGCGGCTAATAAGGCGATTTTGGCAAAGAGACTATAACTCGCAGGGAAGCTGCTGCCACCAAATGTTTGCCCTCATTAGACTCCCCTCTGGAAGCGCTTTCACTGCAAGCTGCAGATTCCCTCCTAACAGCAAGCTTTAGGATAGGGTACTGAATTGTAACTTAACTGCGGCTAATAAGGCGATTTTGGCAAAGAGAATATATCCCGCAGGGAAGCTGCTACCATCAAATATTTGCCCTCATAAGACTCCCCTCTGGAAGCGCTTTCACTGCAAGCGGCAGATTCCCTCCTAACAGCAAGCTTTAGGATAGGGTACTGAATTGTAACTTACTTTCGCCTAGTAATGCGATTTTGGCAAAGAGAGTATCTCCCACAGGGAAGCTGCTACCATCAAATGTTTGCCCTCATTAGACTCCCCTCTGGAAGCGCTTTCACTGCAAGCTGCAGATTCCCTCCTAACAGCAAGCTTTAGGATAGGGTACTGAATTGTAACTTACTTTCGCCTAATAATGCGATTTTGGCAAAGAGACTATAACTCACAGGGAAGCTGCTGCCACCAAATGTTTGCCCTCATTAGACTCCCCTCTGGAAGCGCTTTCACTGCAAGCTGCAGATTCCCTCCTAACAGCAAGCTTTAGGATAGGCTACTGAATTGTAACTTACTTTTGCCTAATAATGCGATTTTGGCAAAGAGACTATCTCCCGCAGGGAAGCTGTTACCATCAAACGTTTGCCCTCATTAGACTCCCCTCTGGAAGCGCTTTCACTGCAAGCTGCAGATTCCCTCCTAACAGCAAGCTTTAGGATAGGGTACTGAATTGTAACTTAACTGCGGCTAATAAGGCGATTTTGGCAAAGAGACTATCTCCCGCAGGGAAGCTGCTACCATCAAATGTTTGCCCTCATTAGACTCCCCTCTGGAAGCGCTTTCACTGCAAGCTGCAGATTCCCTCCTAACAGCAAGCTTTAGGATAGGGTACTGAATTGTAACTTACTTTCGCCTAATAATGCGATTTTGGCAAAGAGAGTATCTCCCGCAGGGAAGCTGCTACCATCAAATGTTTGCCCTCATTAGACTCCCCTCTGGAAGCGCTTTCACTGCAAGCTGCAGATTCCCTCCTAACAGCAAGCTTTAGGATAGGGTACTGAATTGTAACTTAACTGCGGCTCATAAGGCGATTTTGGCAAAGAGACTATCTCCCGCAGGGAAGCTGCTACCATCAAATGTTTGCCCTCATTAGACTCCCCTCTGGAAGCGCTTTCACTGCAAGCTGCAGATTCCCTCCTAACAGCAAGCTTTAGGATAGGGTACTGAATTGTAACTTAACTGCGGCTAATAAGGCGATTTTGGCAAAGAGACTATCTCCCGCAGGGAAGCTGCTACCATCAAATGTTTGCCCTCATTAGACTCCCCTCTGGAAGCGCTTTCACTGCAAGCTGCAGATTCCCTCCTAACAGCAAGCTTTAGGATAGGGTACTGAATTGTAACTTACTTTCGCCTAATAATGCGATTATGGCAAACAGAGTATCTCCCGCAGTGAAGCTGCTACCATCAAAAATTGGCCTCATTAGACTCCCCTCTGGAAGCGCTTTCACTACAAGCTGCAGATTCCCTCCTAACAGCAAGCTTTAGGATAGGGTACTGAATTGTAACTTAACTGCGGCTAATAAGGCGATTTTGGCAAAGAGACTATCTCCCGCAGGGAAGCTGCTACCATCAAATGTTTGCCCTCATTAGACTCCCCTCTGGAAGCGCTTTCACTGCAAGCTGCAGATTCCCTCCTAACAGCAAGCTTTAGGATAGGGTACTGAATTGTAACTTACTTTCGCCTAATAATGCGATTTTGGCAAAGAGAGTATCTCCCGCAGGGAAGCTGCTACCATCTAATGTTTGCCCTCGTTAGACTCCCCTCTGGAAGCGCTTTCACTGCAAGCGGCAGATTCCCTCCTAACAGCAAGCTTTAGGATAGGGTACTGAATTGTATCTTACTTTCGCCTAATAAGGCGATTTTTGCAAAGAGAGTATCTCCCGCAGGGAAGCTGCTACCATCAAATGTTTGCCCTCATTAGACTCCCCTCTGGAAGCGCTTTCACTGCAAGCTGCAGATTCCCTCCTAACAGCAAGCTTTAGGATAGGGTACTGAATTGTAACTTAACTGCGTCTAATAAGGCGATTTTGGTAAAGAGAGTATCTCCCGCAGGGAAGCTGCTACCATCAAATGTTTGCCCTCATTAGACTCCTCTCTGGAAGCGCTTTCACTGCAAGCTGCAGATTCCCTCCTAACAGCAAGCTTTAGGATAGGGTACTGAATTGTAACTTAACTGCGGCTAATAAGGCGATTTTGGCAAAGAGAGTATCTCCCGCAGGGAAGCTGCTACCATCAAATGTTTGCCCTCGTTAGACTCCCCTCTGGAAGCGCTTTCACTGCAAGCTGCAGATTCCCTCCTAACAGCAAGCTTTAGGATAGGGTACTGAATTGTAACTTTCATTCGCCTAATAATGCGATTTTGGCAAAGAGAGTATCTCCGGCAGGGAAGCTGCTACCATCAAATGTTTGCCCTCGTTAGACTCCCCTCTGGAAGCGCTTTCACTGCAAGCTGCAGATTCCCTCCTAACAGCAAGCTTTAGGATAGGGTACTGAATTGTAACTTAACTGCGGCTAATAAGGCGATTTTGGCAAAGAGAATATATCCCGCAGGGAAGCTGCTACCATCAAATATTTGCCCTCATAAGACTCCCCTCTGGAAGCGCTTTCACTGCAAGCTGCAGATTCCCTCCTAACAGCAAGCTTTAGGATAGGGTACTGAATTGTAACTTACTTTCGCATAGTAATGCGATTTTGGCAAAGAGAGTATCTCCCACAGGGAAGCTGCTACCATCAAATGTTTGCCCTCATTAGACTCCCCTCTGGAAGCGCTTTCACTGCAAGCTGCAGATTCCCTCCTAACAGCAAGCTTTAGGATAGGGTACTGAATTGTAACTTACTTTCGCCTAATAATGCGATTTTGGCAAAGAGACTATAACTCACAGGGAAGCTGCTGCCACCAAATGTTTGCCCTCATTAGACTCCCCTCTGGAAGCGCTTTCACTGCAAGCTGCAGATTCCCTCCTAACAGCAAGCTTTAGGATAGGGTACTGAATTGTAACTTAACTGCGGCTAATAAGGCGATTTTGGCAAAGAGACTATCTCCCGCAGGGAAGCTGCTACCATCAAATGTTTGCCCTCATTAGACTCCCCTCTGGAAGCGCTTTCACTGCAAGCTGCAGATTCCCTCCTAACAGCAAGCTTTAGGATAGGGTACTGAATTGTAACTTACTTTCGCCTAATAATGCGATTTTGGCAAAGAGAGTATCTCCCGCAGGGAAGCTGCTACCATCAAATGTTTGCCCTCATTAGACTCCCCTCTGGAAGCGCTTTCACTGCAAGCTGCAGATTCCCTCCTAACAGCAAGCTTTAGGATAGGGTACTGAATTGTAACTTACTTTCGCCTAATAAAGCGATTTTGGCAAAGAGAGTATGTCCGGCAGGGAAGCTGCTACCATCAAATGTTTGCCCTCGTTAGACTCCCCTCTGGAAGCGCTTTCACTGCAAGCTGCAGATTCCCTCCTAACAGCAAGCTTTAGGATAGGGTACTGAATTGTAACTTACTTTCGCCTAATAATGCGATTTTCGCAAAGAGAGTATCTCCCGCAGGGAAGCTGCTACCATCAAATGTTTGCCCTCCTTAGACTCCCCTCTGGAAGCGCTTTCACTGCAAGCTGCAGATTCCCTCCTAACAGCAAGCTTTAGGATAGGGTACTGAATTGTAACTTACTTTCGCCTAATAATGCGATTTTGGCAAAGAGAGTATCTCCCGCAGGGAAGCTGCTACCATCAAATGTTTGCCCTCATTAGACTCCCCTCTGGAAGCGCTTTCACTGCAAGCTGCAGATTCCCTCCTAACAGCAAGCTTTAGGATAGGGTACTGAATTGTAACTTACTTTCGCATAATAATGCGATTTTGGCAAACAGAGTATCTCCCGCAGTGAAGCTGCTACCATCAAATGTTTGCCCTCATTAGACTCCCCTCTGGAAGCGCTTTCACTACAAGCTGCAGATTCCCTCCTAACAGCAAGCTTTAGGATAGGGTACTGAATTGTAACTTAACTGCGGCTAATAAGGCGATTGTGGCAAAGAGACTATCTCCCGCAGGGAAGCTGCTACCATCAAATGTTTGCCCTCCTTAGACTCCCCTCTGGAAGCGCTTTCACTGCAAGCTGCAGATTCCCTCCTAACAGCAAGCTTTAGGATAGGGTACTGAATTGTAACTTACTTTCGCCTAATAATGCGATTTTGGCAAAGAGAGTATCTCCCGCAGGGAAGCTGCTACCATCAAATGTTTGCCCTCATTAGACTCCCCTCTGGAAGCGCTTTCACTGCAAGCTGCAGATTCCCTCCTAACAGCAAGCTTTAGGATAGGGTACTGAATTGTAACTTACTTTCGCCTAATAATGCGATTTTGGCAAAGAGAGTATCTTACGCAGGGAAGCTGCTACCATCAAATGTTTGCCCTCGTTAGACTCCCCTCTGGAAGCGCTTTCACTGCAAGCGGCAGATTCCCTCCTAACAGCAAGCTTTAGGATAGGGTACTGAATTGTATCTTACTTTCGCCTAATAAGGCGATTTTTGCAAAGAGAGTATCTCCCGCAGGGAAGCTGCTACCATCAAATGTTTGCCCTCATTAGACTCCCCTCTGGAAGCGCTTTCACTGCAAGCTGCAGATTCCCTCCTAACAGCAAGCTTTAGGATAGGGTACTGAATTGTAACTTAACTGCGTCTAATAAGGCGATTTTGGCAAAGAGAGTATCTCCCGCAGGGAAGCTGCTACCATCAAATGTTTGCCCTCGTTAGACTCCCCTCTGGAAGCGCTTTCACTGCAAGCTGCAGATATCCTCCTAACAGCAAGCTTTAGGATAGGGTACTGAATTGTAACTTACTTTCGCCTAATAATGCGATTTTGGCAAAGAGAGTATCTCCCGCAGGGAAGCTGCTACCATCAAATGTTTGCCCTCATTAGACTCCCCTCTGGAAGCGCTTTCACTGCAAGCTGCAGATTCCCTCCTAACAGCAAGCTTTAGGATAGGATACTGAATTGTAACTTACTTTTGCCTAATAATGCGATTTTGGCAAAGAGACTATCTCCCACAGGGAAGCTGCTACCATCAAATGTTTGCCCTCATTAGACTCCCCTCTGGAAGCGCTTTCACTGCAAGCTGCAGATTCCCTCCTAACAGCAAGCTTTAGGATAGGGTACTGAATTGTAACTTAACTGCGGCTAATAAGGCGATTTTGGCAAAGAGACTATCTCCCGCAGGGAAGCTGCTACCATCAAATATTTGCCCTCATTAGACTCCCCTCTGGAAGCGCTTTCACTGCAAGCTGCAGATTCCCTCCTAACAGCAAGCTTTAGGATAGGGTACTGAATTGTAACTTACTTTCGCCTAATAATGCGATTTTGGCAAAGAGAGTATCTCCCGCAGGGAAGCTGCTACCATCAAACGTTTGCCCTCGTTAGACTCCCCTCTGGAAGCGCTTTCACTGCAAGCTGCAGATTCCCTCCTAACAGCAAGCTTTAGGATAGGGTACTGAATTGTATCTTACTTTCGCCTAATAATGCGATTTTGGCAAAGAGAGTATCTCCCGCAGGGAAGCTGCTACCATCAAATGTTTGCCCTCATTAGACTCCCCTCTGGAAGCGCTTTCACTGCAAGCTGCAGATTCCCTCCTAACAGCAAGCTTTAGGATAGGGTACTAAATTGTAACTTACTTTCGCCTAATAATGCGATTTTGGCAAAGAGAGTATCTCCCGCAGGGAAGCTGCTACCATCAAATGTTTGCCCTCATTAGACTCCTTTCTGGAAGCTCTTTCACTGCAAGCTGCAGATTCCCTCCTAACAGCAAGCTTTAGGATAGTGTACTGAATTGTATCTTAACTGCGGCTAATGAGGCGATTTTGGCAAAGTGAATATCTCCCGCAGGGAAGCTGCTACCATCAAATGTTTGCCCTCATTAGACTCCCCTCTGGAAGCGCTTTCACTGCAAGCTGCAGATTCCCTCCTCACAGCAAGCTTTAGGATAGGGTTCTGAATTGTAACTTACTTTCGCCTAATAATGCGATTTTTGAAAAGAGAGTATCTCCCGCAGGGAAGCTGCTACCATCAAATATTTGCCCTCATTAGACTCCCCTCTGGAAGCGCTTTCACTGCAAGCTGTAGATTCCCTCCTAACAGCAAGCTTTAGGATAGGGTACTGAATTGTAACTTACTTTCGCCTAGTAATGCGATTTTGGCAAAGAGAGTATCTCCCACAGGGAAGCTGCTACCATCAAATGTTTGCCCTCGTTAGACTCCCCTCTGGAAGCGCTTTCACTGCAAGCTGCAGATTCCCTCCTAACAGCAAGCTTTAGGATAGGGTACTGAATTGTAACTTACTTTCGCCTAATAATGCGATTTTGGCAAAGAGACTATAACTCGCAGGGAAGCTGCTGCCACTAAATGTTTGCCCTCATTAGACTCCCCTCTGGAAGCGCTTTCACTGCAAGCTGCAGATTCCCTCCTAACAGCAAGCTTTAGGATAGGGTACTGAATTGTATCTTACTTTCGCCTAATAATGTGATTTTGGCAAAGAGAGTATCTCCCGCAGGGAAGCTGCTACCATCAAATGTTTGCCCTCATTAGATTCCCCTCTGGAAGTGCTTTCACTGCAAGCTGCAGATTCCCTCCTAACAGCAAGCTTTAGGATAGGGTACTGAATTGTAACTTAACTGCGGCTAATAAGGCGATTTTTGCAAAGAGAATATATCCCGCAGGGAAGCTGCTACCATCAAATGTTTGCCCTCGATAGACTCCCCACTGGAAGCGCTTTCAATGCAAGCTGCAGATTCCCTCCTAACAGCAAGCTTTAGGATAGGGTACTGAATTGTAACTTACTTTCACCTAATAATGCGATTTTGGCAAAGAGATTATCTCCCGCAGGGAAGCTGCTACCATCAAATGTTTGCCCTCATTAGACTCCCCTCTGGAAGCGCTTTCACTGCAAGCTGCAGATTCCCTCCTAACAGCAAGCTTTAGGATAGGGTACTGAATTGTAACTTAACTGCGGCTAATAATGCGATTTTGGCAAAGAGAGTATCTCCCGCAGGGAAGCTGCTACCATCAAATATTTGCCCTCATTAGACTCCCCTCTGGAAGCGCTTTCACTGCAAGCTGCAGATTCCCTCCTAACAGCAAGCTTTAGGATAGTGTACTGAATTGTAACTTACTTTCGCCTAATAATGCGATTTTGGCAAAGAGAGTATCTCCCGCAGGGAAGCTGCTACCATCAAATGTTTGCCCTCATTGGACTCCATTCTGGAAGCGCTTTCACTGCAAGCTGCAGATTCCCTCCTAACAGCAAGCTTTAGGATAGGGTACTGAATTGTAACTTAACTGCGGCTAATAATGCGATTTTGGCAAAGAGACTATAACTCGCAGGGAAGCTGCTGCCACCAAATGTTTGCCCTCATTAGACTCCCCTCTGGAAGCGCTTTCACTGCAAGCTGCAGATTCCCTCCTAACAGCAAGATTTAGGATAGGGTACTGAATTGTAACTTACTTTCGCCTAATAATGCGATTTTGGCAAAGAGACTATCTCCCGCAGGGAAGCTGTTACCATCAAACGTTTGCCCTCATTAGACTCCCCTCTGGAAGCGCTTTCACTGCAAGCTGCAGATTCCCTCCTAACAGCAAGCTTTAGGATAGGGTACTGAATTGTAACTTCCTTTCGCCTAATAATGCGATTTTGGCAAAGAGAGTATCTCCCGCAGGGAAGCTGCTACCATCAAACGTTTGCCCTCGTTAGACTCCCCTCTGGAAGTGCTTTCACTGCAAGCTGCAGATTCCCACCTAACAGCAAGCTTTAGGATAGGGTACTGAATTGTAACTTACTTTCGTCTAATAATGCGATTTTGGCAAAGAGAGTATCTCCCGCAGGGAAGCTGCTACCATCAAATGTTTGCTCTCGTTAGACTCCCCTCTGGAAGCGCTTTCACTGCAAGCTGCAGATTCCCTCCTAACAGCAAGCTTTAGGATAGGGTACTGAATTGTAACTTAACTGCAGCTAATAAGGCGATTTTGGCAAAGAGAATATATCCCGCAGGGAAGCTGCTACCATCAAATATTTGCCCTCATTAGACTCCCCTCTGGAAGCGCTTTCACTGCAAGCTGCAGATTCCCTCCTAACAGCAAGCTTTAGGATAGGGTACTGAATTGTAACTTACTTTCGCCTAGTAATGCGATTTTGGCAAAGACAGTATCTCCCACAGGGAAGCTGCTACCATCAAATGTTTGCCCTCTTTAGACTCCCCTCTGGAAGCGCTTTCACTGCAAGCTGCAGATTCCCTCCTAACAGCAAGCTTTAGGATAGGGTACTGAATTGTATCTTAACTGCGGATAATAAGGCGATTATGGCAAAGAGAGTATCTCCCGCAGGGAAGCTGCTACCATCAAATGTTTGCCCTCATTAGACTCCCCTCTGGAAGCGCTTTCATTGCAAGCTGCAGATTCCTTCCTAACAGCAAGCTTTAGGATAGGGTACTGAATTGTAACTTACTTTCGCCTAGTAATGCGATTTTGGCAAAGAGAGTATCTCCCGCAGGGAAGCTGCTACCATCAAATGTTTGCCCTCGTTAGACTCCCCTCTGGAAGCGCTTTCACTGCAAGCTGCAGATTCCCTCCTAACAGCAAGCTTTAGGATAGGGTACTGAATTGTAACTTACTTTCGCCTAATAATGCGATTATGGCAAACAGAGTATCTCCCGCATTGAAGCTGCTACCATCAAATGTTTGCCCTCATTAGACTCCCCTCTGGAAGCGCTTTCACTGCAAGCTGCAGATTCCCTCCTAACAGCAAGCTTTAGGATAGGGTACTGAATTGTAACTTAACTGCGGCTAATAAGGCGATTTTGGCAAAGAGACTATCTCCCGCAGGGAAGCTGCTACCATCAAATCTTTGCAATCATTAGACTCCCCTCTGGAAGCGCTTTCACTGCAAGCTACAGATTCCTTCCTAACAGCAAGCTTTACGATAGGGTACTGAATTGTAACTTACTTTCGCCTAATAATGCGATTTTGGCAAAGAGAGTATCTCTGGCAGGGAAGCTGCTACCATCAAATGTTTGCCCTCGTTAGACTCCCCTCTGGAAGCGCTTTCACTGCAAGCTGCAGATTCCCTCCTAACAGCAAGCTTTAGGATAGGGTACTGAATTCTATCTTAACTGCTGCTAATAAGGCGATTATGGCAAAGAGACTATCTCCCGCAGGGAAGCTGCTACCATCAAATGTTTGCCCTCATTACACTCCCCTCTGGAAGCGCTTTCACTGCAAGCTGCAGATTTCTTCCTAACAGCAAGCTTTAGGATAGGGTACTGAATTGTAACTTAACTGCGGCTAATAAGGCGATTTTGGCAAAGAGAATATCTCCCGCAGGGAAGCTGCTACCATCAAATGTTTGCCCTCATTAGACTCCCCTCTGGAAGCGCTTTCACTGCAAGCTGCAGATTCCCTCCTAACAGCGAGCTTTAGGATAGGGTACTGAATTGTAACTTAACTCCGGCTAATAAGGCGATTTTGGCAAAGAGAATATCTCCCGCAGGGAAGCTGCTACCATCAAATGTTTGCCCTCATTAGACTCCCCTCTGGAAGCGCTTTCACTGCAAGCTGCAGATTCCCTCCTAACAGCAAGCTTTAGGATAGGGTACTGAATTGTATCTTAACTGCGGCTAATAAGGCGATTTTGGCAAAGAGAATATCTCCCGCAGGGAAGCTGCTACCATCAAATGTTTGCCCTCATTAGACTCCCCTCTGGAAGCGCTTTCACTGCAAGCTGCAGATTCCCTCCTAACAGCAAGCTTTAGGATAGGGTACTGAATTGTAACTTACTTTCGCCTAATAATGCGATTTTGGCAAAGAGAGTATCTCCCACAGGGAAGCTGCTACCATCAAATATTTGCCCTCATTAGACTCCCCTCTGGAAGCGCTTTCACTGCAAGCTGTAGATTCCCTCCTAACAGCAAGCTTTAGGATAGGGTACTGAATTGTAACTTACTTTCACCTAATAATGCGATTTTGGCAAAGAGAGTATCTCCCACAGGGAAGCTGCTACCATCAAATGTTTGCCCTCGTTAGACTCCCCTCTGGAAGCGCATTAACTGCAAGCTGCAGATTCCCTCCTAACAGCAAGCTTTAGGATAGGGTACTGAATTGTAACTTACTTTCGCCTAATAATGCGATTTTGGCAAAGAGACTATAACTCACAGGGAAGCTGCTGCCACTAAATGTTTGCCCTCATTAGACTCCCCTCTGGAAGCGCTTTCACTGCAAGCTGCAGATTCCCTCCTAACAGCAAGCTTTAGGATAGGGTACTGAATTGTATCTTACTTTCGCCTAATAATGCGATTTTGGCAAAGAGAATATCTCCCGCAGGGAAGCTGCTACCATCAAATGTTTGCCCTCATTAGACTCCCCTCTGGAAGCGCTTTCACTGCAAGCTGCAGATTCCCTCCTAACAGCAAGCTTTAGGATAGGGTACTGAATTGTAACTTACTTTCGCCTAATAAAGCGATTTTGGCAAAGAGAGTATCTCCCGCAGGGAAGCTGCTACCATCAAATATTTGCCCTCATAAGACTCCCCTCTGGAAGCGCTTTCACTGCAAGCTGCAGACTCCCTCCTAACAGCAAGCTTTAGGATAGGGTACTGAATTGTAACTTAACTGCGGCTAATAAGGCGATTTTGGCAAAGAGAGTATCTCCCGCAGGGAAGCTGCTACCATCAAATGTTTGCCCTCGATAGACTCCCCACTGGAAGCGCTTTCAATGCAAGCTGCAGATTCCCTCCTAACAGCAAGCTTTAGGATAGGGTACTGAATTGTAACTTACTTTCACCTAATAATGCGATTTTGGCAAAGAGAGTATCTCCCGCAGGGAAGCTGCTACCATCAAATGTTTGCCCTCATTAGACTCCCCTCTGGAAGCGCTTTCACTGCAAGCTGCAGATTCCCTCCTAACAGCAAGCTTTAGGATAGGGTACTGAATTGTAACTTACTTTCGCCTAATAATGCGATTTTGGCAAAGAGAGTATCTCCCGCAGGGAAGCTGCTACCATCAAATGTTTGCCCTCATTAGACTCCCCTCTGGAAGCGCTTTCACTGCAAGCTGCAGATTCCCTCCTAACAGCAAGCTTTAGGATAGGGTACTGAATTGTAACTTAACTGCGGCTAATAATGCGATTTTGGCAAAGAGAGTATCTCCCGCAGGGAAGCTGCTACCATCAAATATTTGCCCTCATTAGACTCCCCTCTGGAAGCGCTTTCACTGCAAGCTGCAGATTCCCTCCTAACAGCAAGCTTTAGGATAGGGTACTGAATTGTATCTTAACTGCGGCGAATAAGGCGATTTTGGCAAAGAGAGTATCTCCCGCAGTGAAGCTGCTACCATCAAATGTTTGCCCTCATTAGACTCCCCTCTGGAAGCGCTTTCACTGCAAGCTGCAGATTCCCTCCTAACAGCAAGCTTTAGGATAGGGTACTGAATTGTAACTTAACTGCGGATAATAAGGCGATTTTGGCAAAGAGACTATCTCCCGCAGGGAAGCTGCTACCATCAAATGTTTGCCCTCATTAGACTCCCCTCTGGAAGCGCTTTCACTGCAAGCTGCAGATTCCTTCCTAACAGCAAGCTTTAGGATAGTGTACTGAATTGTAACTTACTTTCGCCTAATAAAGCGATTATGGCAAAGAGAGTATCTCCCGCAGGGAAGCTGCTACCATCTAATGTTTGCCCTCGTTAGACTCCCCTCTGGAAGCGCTTTCACTGCAAGCTGCAGATTCCCTCCTAACAGCAAGCTTTAGGATAGGGTACTGAATTGTATCTTACTTTCGCCTAATAATGCGATTTTGGCAAAGAGAGTATCTCCCGCAGGGAAGATGCTACCATCAAATATTTGCCCTCATTAGACTCCCCTCTGGAAGCGCTTTCACTGCAAGCTGCAGATTCCCTCCTAACAGCAAGCTTTAGGTTAGGGTACTGAATTGTATCTTATCTGCGGCGAATAATGCGATTTTGGCAAAGAGAGTATCTCCCGCAGGGAAGCTGCTACAATCAAATGTTTGCCCTCGTTAGACTCCCCTCTGGAAGCGCTTTCACTTCAAGCTGCAGATTCCCTCCTAACAGCAAGCTTTAGGATAGGGTACTGAATTGTAACTTACTTTCGCCTAATAATGCGATTTTGGCAAAGAGAGTATCTCCCGCAGGGAAGCTGCTACCATCAAATGTTTGCCCTCATTAGACTCCCCTCTGGAAGCGCTTTCACTGCAAGCTGCAGATTCCCTCCTAACAGCAAGCTTTAGGATAGGGTACTGAATTGTAACTTACTTTCGCCTAATAATGTGATTTTGGCAAAGAGAATATCTCCCGCAGGGAAGCTGCTACCATCAAATGTTTGCCCTCATTAGACTCCCCTCTGGAAGCGCTTTCACTGCAAGCTGCAGATTCCCTCCTAACAGCAAGCTTTAGGATAGGGTACTGAATTGTATTTTACTTTCTCCTAATAATGCGATTTTGACAAAGAGAATATCTCCCGCAGGGAAGCTGCTACCATCAAATGTTTGCCCTCATTAGACTCCCCTCTGGAAGCGCTTTCACTGCAAGCTGCAGATTCCCTCCTAACAGCAAGCTTTAGGATAGTGTAGTGAATTGTAACTTTCTTTCGCCTAATAATGCGATTTTGGCAAAGAGACTATAACTCGCAGGGAAGCTGCTACCATCAAATGTTTGCCCTCATTAGACTCCCCTCTGGAAGTGCTTTCACTGCAAGCTGCAGATTCCCTCCTAACAGCAAGCTTTAGGATAGTGTTCTGAATTGTAACTTAACTGCGGCTAATAAGGCGATTTTGGCAAAGAGAATATATCCCGCAGGGAAGCTGCTACCATCAAATATTTGCCCTCATTAGACTCCCCTCTGGAAGCGCTTTCACTGCAAGCTGCAGATTCCCTCCTAACAGCAAGCTTTAGGATAGGGTACTGAATTGTAACTTTCTTTCGCCTAAAAATGCGATTTTGGCAAAGAGACTATAACTCGCAGGGAAGCTGCTGCCACCAAATGTTTGCCCTCATTAGACTCCCCTCTGGAAGCGCTTTCACTGCAAGCTGCAGATTCCCTCCTAACAGCAAGCTTTAGGATAGGGTACTGAATTGTAACTAAACTGCGGCTAATAATGCGATTTTGGCAAAGAGAATATCTCCCGCAGGGAAGCTGCTACCATCAAATGTTTGCCCTCATTAGACTCCCCTCTGGAAGCGCTTTCACTGCAAGCTGCAGATTCCCTCCTAACAGCAAGCTTTAGGATAGGGTACTGAATTGTATCTTACTTGCGCCTAATAAAGCGATTTTGGCAAAGAGAATATCTCCCGCAGGGAAGCTGCTACCATCAAATGTTTGCCCTCATTAGACTCCCCTCTGGAAGCGCTTTCACTGCAAGCTGCAGATTCCCTCCTAACAGCAAGCTTTAGGATAGGGTACTGAATTGTAACTTAACAGCGGCTAATAAGGCGATTTTGGCAAAGAGAATATCTACCGCAGGGAAGCTGCTACCATCAAATATTTGCCCTCATTAGACTCCACTCTGGAAGCGCTTTCACTGCAAGCTGCAGATTCCCTCCTAACAGCAAGCTTTAGGATAGGGTACTGAATTGTAACTTAACTGCGGCTAATAAGGCGATTTTGACAAAGAGACTATCTCCCGCAGGGAAGCTGCTACCATCAAATGTTTGCCTTCATTAGACTCCCCTCTGGAAGCGCTTTCACTGCAAGCTGCAGATTCCCTCCTAATAGCAAGCTTTAGGATAGGGTACTGAATTGTAACTTTCTTTCGCCTAATAATGCGATTTTGACAAAGAGACTATAACTCGCAGGGAAGCTGCTACCATCAAATGTTTGCCCTCATTAGACTCCCCTCTGGAAGCGCTTTCACTGCAAGCTGCAGATTCCCTCCTAAAAGCAAGCTTTAGGATAGGGTACTGAATTGTAACTTACTTTCGCCTAATAAAGCGATTATGGACAAGAGAGTATCTCCCGCAGGGAAGCTGTTACCATCAAACGTTTGCCCTCATTAGACTCCCCTCTGGAAGAGCTTTCACTGCAAGCTGCAGATTCCCTCCTAACAGCAAGCTTTAGGATAGGGTACTGAATTGTAACTTACTTTCGCCTAATAATGAGATTTTGGCAAAGAGACTATCTCCCGCAGGGAAGCTGCTACCATCAAATGTTTGCCCTCATTAGACTCCCCTCTGGAAGCGCTTTCACTGCAAGCTGCAGATTCCTTCCTAACAGCAAGCTTTAGGATAGGGTACTGAATTGTAACTTACTTTCGCCTAATAATGCGATTTTGGCAAAGAGAGTATCTCCCGCAGGGAAGCTGCTACCATCAAATGTTTGCCCTCATTAGACTCCCCTCTGGAAGCGCTTTCACTGCAAGCTGCAGATTCCCTCCTAACAGCAAGCTTTAAGATAGGATACTGAATTGTATCTTACTTTCGCCTAATAAAGCGATTATGGCAAAGAGAGTATCTCCCACAGGGAAGCTTCTACCATCAAATGTTTGCCCTCATTAGACTCCCCTCTGGAAGCGCTTTCACTGCAAGCTGCAGATTACCTCCTAACAGCAAGCTTTAGGATAGGGTAGTGAATTGTAACTTAACTGCTGCTAATAATGCGACTTTGGCAAAGAGAGTATCTCCCGCAGGGAAGCTGCTACCATCAAATGTTTGCCCTCATTAGACTCCCCTCTGGAAGCGCTTTCACTGCAAGCTGCAGATTCCCTCCTAACAGCAAGCTTTAGGATAGGGTACTGAATTGTAACTTACTTTCGCCTAATAATGCGATTTTGGCAAAGAGACTATCTCCCGCAGGGAAGCTGCTACCATCAAATGTTTGCCCTCATTAGACTCCCCTCTGGAAGCGCTTTCACTGCAAGCTGCAGATTCCCTCCTAACAGCAAGCTTTAGGATAGGGTACTGAATTGTATCTTACTTTCGCCTAATAATGCGAGGTTGGCAAAGAAAATATCTCCCGCAGGGAAGCTGCTACCATCAAATGTTTGCCCTCATTAGACTCCCCTCTGGAAGCGCTTTCACTGCAAGCTGCAGATTCCCTCCTAACAGCAAGCTTTAGGATAAGGTACTGAATTGTATCTTAACTGCGGCTAATAATGCGATTATGGCTAAGAGAATATCTCCCGCAGGGAAGCTGCTACCATCAAATGTTTGCCCTCATTAGACTCCCCTCTGGAAGCGCTTTCACTGCAAGCTGCAGATTCCCTCCTTACAGCAAGCTTTAGGATAGGGTACTGAATTGTATCTTACTTTCGCCTAATAATGCGATTTTGGCAAAGAGAATATCTCCCGCAGGGAAGCTGCTACCATCAAATATTTGCCCTCATTAGACTCCCCTCTGGAAGCGCTTTCACTGCAAGCTGCAGATTCCCTCCTAACAGCAAGCTTTAGGATAAGGTACTGAATTGTAACTTAACTGCGGCTAAAAAGGCGATTTTGGCAAAGAGAGTATCTCCCACAGGGAAGCTGCTACCATCAAATGTTTGCCTTCGTTAGACTCCCCTCTGGAAGCGCTTTCACTGGAAGCTGCAGATTCCTTCCTAACAGCAAGCTTTAGGATAGGGTACTGAATTGTAACTTACTTTCGCCTAGTAATGCGATTTTGGCAAAGAGAGTATCTCCCACAGGGAAGCTGCTACCATCAAATGTTTGCCCTCATTAGACTCCCCTCTGGAAGCGCTTTCACTGCAAGCTGCAGATTCCCTCCTAACAGCAAGCTTTAGGATAGGGTACTGAATTGTAACTTACTTTCGCCTAATAATGCGATTTTGGCAAAGAGAGTATCTCCCGCAGGGAGGCTGCTACCATCAAATGTTTGCCCTCGTTAGACTCCCCTCTGGAAGCGCTTTCACTGCAAGCTGCAGATTCCCTCCTAACAGCAAGCTTTAGGATAGGGTACTGAATTGTATCTTACTTTCGCCTAATAATGCGAGTTTGGCAAAGAGAATATCTCCCGCAGGGAAGCTGCTACCATCAAATGTTTGCCCTCATTAGACTCCCCTCTGGAAGCGCTTTCACTGCAAGCTGCAGATTCCCTCCTAACAGCAAGCTTTAGGATAGGGTACTGAATTGTAACTTAACTGCGGCTAATAATGCGATTTTGGCTAAGAGAGTATCTCCCACAGGGAAGCTGCTACCATCAAATATTTGCCCTCATTAGACTCCCCTCTGGAAGCGCTTTCACTGCAAGCTGCAGATTCCCTCCTAACAGCAAGCTTTAGGATAGGGTACTGAATTGTAACTTTCTTTCGCCTAAAAATGCGATTTTGGCAAAGAGACTATAACTCGCAGGGAAGCTGCTGCCACCAAATGTTTGCCCTCATTAGACTCCCCTCTGGAAGCGCTTTCACTGCAAGCTGCAGATTCCCTCCTAACAGCAAGCTTTAGGATAGGGTACTGAATTGTAACTTAACTGCGGCTAATAATGCGATTTTGGCAAAGAGAATATCTCCCGCAGGGAAGCTGCTACCATCAAATGTTTGCCCTCATTAGACTCCCCTCTGGAAGCGCTTTCACTGCAAGCTGCAGATTCCCTCCTAACAGCAAGCTTTAGGATAGGGTACTGAATTGTATCTTACTTTCGCCTAATAATGCGAGTTTGGCAAAGAGAATATCTCCCGCAGGGAAGCTGCTACCATCAAATGTTTGCCCTCATTAGACTCCCCTCTGGAAGCGCTTTCACTGCAAGCTGCAGATTCCCTCCTAACAGCAAGCTTTAGGATAAGGTACTGAATTGTAACTTAACTGCGGCTAATAATGCGATTTTGGCAAAGAGAATATCTCCCGCAGGGAAGCTGCTACCATCAAATGTTTGCCCTCGTTAGACTCCCCTCTGGAAGCGCTTTCACTGCAAGCTGCAGATTCCCTCCTAACAGCAAGCTTTAGGATAGGGTACTGAATTGTATCTTACTTTCGCCTAATAATGCGATTTTGGCAAAGAGAATATCTCCCGCAGGGAAGCTGCTACCATCAAATATTTGCCCTCATTAGACTCCCCTCTGGAAGCGCTTTCACTGCAAGCTGCAGATTCCCTCCTAACAGCAAGCTTTAGGATAAGGTACTGAATTGTAACTTAACTGCGGCTAAAAAGGCGATTTTGGCAAAGAGAGTATCTCCCACAGGGAAGCTGCTACCATCAAATGTTTGCCTTCATTAGACTCCCCTCTGGAAGCGCTTTCACTGGAAGCTGCAGATTCCTTCCTAACAGCAAGCTTTAGGATAGGGTACTGAATTGTAACTTACTTTCGCCTAGTAATGCGATTTTGGCAAAGAGAGTATCTCCCACAGGGAAGCTGCTACCATCAAATGTTGGCCCTCATTAGACTCCCCTCTGGAAGCGCTTTCACTGCAAGCTGCAGATTCCCTCCTAACAGCAAGCTTTAGGATAGGGTACTGAATTGTAACTTACTTTCGCCTAATAATGCGATTTTGGCAAAGAGAGTATCTCCCGCAGGGAGGCTGCTACCATCAAATGTTTGCCCTCGTTAGACTCCCCTCTGGAAGCGCTTTCACTGCAAGCTGCAGATTCCCTCCTAACAGCAAGCTTTAGGATAGGGTACTGAATTGTATCTTACTTTCGCCTAATAATGCGATTTTGGCAAAGAGAATATCTCCCGCAGGGAAGCTGCTACCATCAAATGTTTGCCCTCATTAGACTCCCCTCTGGAAGCGCTTTCACTGCAAGCTGCAGATTCCCTCCTAACAGCAAGCTTTAGGATAAGGTACTGAATTGTAACTTAACTGCGGCTAAAAAGGCGATTTTGGCAAAGAGAGTATCTCCCACAGGGAAGCTGCTACCATCAAATGTTTGCCTTCGTTAGACTCCCCTCTGGAAGCGCTTTCACTGGAAGCTGCAGATTCCTTCCTAACAGCAAGTTTTAGGATAGGGTACTGAATTGTAACTTACTTTCGCCTAGTAATGCGATTTTGGCAAAGAGAGTATCTCCCACAGGGAAGCTGCTACCATCAAATGTTTGCCCTCATTAGACTCCCCTCTGGAAGCGCTTTCACTGCAAGCTGCAGATTCCCTCCTAACAGCAAGCTTTAGGATAGGGTACTGAATTGTAACTTACTTTCGCCTAATAATGCGATTTTGGCAAAGAGAGTATCTCCCGCAGGGAGGCTGCTACCATCAAATGTTTGCCCTCGTTAGACTCCCCTCTGGAAGCGCTTTCACTGCAAGCTGCAGATTCCCTCCTAACAGCAAGCTTTAGGATAGGGTACTGAATTGTAACTTACTTTCGCCTAATAATGCGATTTTGGCAAAGAGAGTATCTCCCGCAGGGAAGCTGCTACCATCAAATGTTTGCCCTCATTAGACTCCCCTCTGGAAGCGCTTTCACTGCAAGGTGCAGATTCCCTCCTAACAGCAAGTTTTAGCATAGGGTACTGAATTGTATCTTACTTTCGCCTAATAATGCGATTTTGGCAAAGAGAATATCTCCCGCAGGGAAGCTGCTACCATCAAATGTTTGCCCTCATTAGACTCCCCTCTGGAAGCGCTTTCACTGCAAGCTGCAGATTCCCTCCTAACAGCAAGCTTTAGGATAGGGTACTGAATTGTAACTTAACTGCGGCTAATAATGCGATTTTGGCAAAGAGAATATATCCCGCAGGGAAGCTGCTACCATCAAATATTTGCCCTCATTAGACTCCCCTCTGGAAGCGCTTTCACTGCAAGCTGCAGATTCCCTCCTAACAGCAAGCTTTAGGATAGGGTACTGAATTGTAACTTACTTTCGCCTAGTAATGCGATTTTGGCAAAGAGAGTATCTCCCACAGGGAAGCTGCTACCATCAAATGTTTGCCCTCATTAGACTCCCCTCTGGAAGCGCTTTCACTGCAAGCTGCAGATTCCCTCCTAACAGCAAGCTTTAGGATAGGGTACTGAATTGTAATTTACTTTCGCCTAATAATGCGATTTTGGCAAAGAGACTATAACTCGCAGGGAAGCTGCTGCCACCAAATGTTTGCCCTCATTAGACTCCCCTCTGGAAGGGCTTTCACTGCAAGCTGCAGATTCCCTCCTAACAGCAAGCTTTAGGATAGGGTACTGAATTGTAACTTAACTGCGGCTAATAAGGCGATTTTGGCAAAGAGAGAATCTCCCGCAGGGAAGCTGCTACCATCAAATGTTTGCCCTCATCAGACTCCCCTCTGGAAGCGCTTTCACTGCAAGCTGCAGATTCCTTCCTAACAGCAAGCTTTAGGATAGGGTACTGAATTGTAACTTACTTTCGCCTAATAATGCGATTTTGTCAAAGAGACTATCTCCCGCAGGGAAGCTGCTACCATCAAATGTTTGCCCTCGTTAGACTCCCCTCTTAAAGCGCTTTCACTGCAAGCTGCAGATTCCCTCCTAACAGCCAGCTTTAGGATAGGGTACTGAATTGTAACTTAACTGCTGCTAATAATGCGATTTTGGGAAAGAGAGTATCTCCCGCAGGGAAGCTGCTACCATCAAATGTTTGCCCTCATTAGACTCCCCTCTGGAAGCGCTTTCACTGCAAGCTGCAGATTCCTTCCTAACAGCAAGCTTTAGGATAGGGTACTGAATTGTAACTTACTTTCGCCTAATAATGCGATTTTGGCAAAGAGACTATCTCCCGCAGGGAAGCTGCTACCATCAAATGTTTGCCCTCATTAGACTCCCCTCTGGAAGCGCTTTCACTGCAAGCTGCAGATTCCCTCCTAACAGCAAGCTTTAGGATAGGGTACTGAATTGTAACTTACTTTCGCCTCATAATGCGATTTTGGCAAAGAGAGAATCTCCCGCAGGGAAGCTGCTACCATCAAATGTTTGCCCTCATTAGACTCCCCTCTGGAAGCGCTTTCACTGCAAGCTGCAGATTCCCTCCTAACAGCAAGCTTTAGGATAGGGTACTGAATTGTAACTTAACTGCGGCTAATAAGGCGATTTTGGCAAAGAGAATATATCCCGCAGGGAAGCTGCTACCATCAAATATTTGCCCTCATTAGACTCCCCTCTGGAAGCACTTTCACTGCAAGCTGCAGATTCCCTCCTAACAGCAAGCTTTAGGATAGTGTACTGAATTGTAACTTACTTTCGCCTCATAATGCGATTTTGGCAAAGAGAGTATCTCCCGCAGGGAATCTGCTACCATCAAATGTTTGCCCTCATTAGACTCCCCTCTGGAAGCGCTTTCACTGCAAGCTGCAGATTCCCTCCTAACAGCAAGCTTTAGGATAGGGTATTGAATTGTAACTTACTTTCGCCTAATAATGCGATTTTGGCAAAGAGACTATAACTCGCAGGGAAGCTGCTGCCACCAAATATTTGCCCTCATTAGACTCCCCTCTGGAAGCGCTTTCACTGCAAGCTGCAGATTCCCTCCTAACAGCAAGCTTTAGGATAAGGTACTGAATTGTATCTTACTTACGCCTAATAATGCGATTTTGGCAAAGAGAGTATCTCCCACAGGGAAGCTGCTACCATCAAATGTTTGCCCTCGTTAGACTCCCCTCTGGAAGCGCTTTCACTGCAAGCTGCAGATTCCCTCCTAACAGCAAGCTTTAGGATAGGGTACTGAATTGTAACTTTCATTCGCCTAATAATGCGATTTTGGCAAAGAGACTATAACTCGCAGGGAAGCTGCTACCATCAAATGTTTGCCCTCATTAGACTCCCCTCTGGAAGTGCTTTCACTGCAAGCTGCAGATTCCCTCCTAACAGCAAGCTTTAGGATAGGGTTCTGAATTGTAACTTAACTGCGGCTAATAAGGCGATTTTGGCAAAGAGAATATATACCGCAGGGAAGCTGCTACCATCAAATATTTGCCCTCATTAGACTCCCCTCTGGAAGCGCTTTCACTGCAAGCTGCAGATTCCCTCCTAACAGCAAGCTTTAGGATAGGGTACTGATTTGTAACTTTCTTTCGCCTAATAATGCGATTTTGGCAAAGAGACTATAACTCGCAGGGAAGCTGCTGCCACCAAATGTTTGCCCTCATTAGACTCCCCTCTGGAAGCGCTTTCACTGCAAGCTGCAGATTCCCTCCTAACAGCAAGCTTTAGGATAGGGTACTGAATTGTAACTAAACTGCGGCTAATAATGCGATTTTGGCAAAGAGAATATCTCCAGCAGGGAAGCTGCTACCATCAAATATTTGCCCTCATTAGACTCCCCTCTGGAAGCGCTTTCACTGCAAGCTGCAGATTCCTTCCTAACAGCAAGCTTTAGGATAAGGTACTGAATTGTAACTTACTTTCGCCTAATAATGCGATTTTGGCAAAGAGAGTATCTCCCGCAGGGAAGCTGCTACCATCAAATGTTTGCCCTCGTTAGACTCCCCTCTTGAAGCGCTTTCACTGCAAGCTGCAGATTCCCACCTAACAGCAAGCTTTAGGATAGGGTACTGAATTGTAACTTACTTTCGCCTAATAATGCGATTTTGGCAAAGAGAGTATCTCCCGCAGGGAAGCTGCTACCATCAAATGTTTGCCCTCATTAGACTCCCCTCTGGAAGCGCTTTCACTGCAAGCTGCAGATTCCCTCCTAACAGCAAGCTTTAGGATAGGGTACTGAATTGTAACTTAACTGCGGCTAATAAGGCGATTTTGGCAAAGAGAATATCTCCCGCAGGGAAGCTGCTACCATAAAATATTTGCCCTCATTAGACTTCCCTCTGGAAGCGCTTTCACTGCAAGCTGCAGATTCCCTCCTAACAGCAAGCTTTAGGATAGGGTACTGAATTGTATCATACTTTCGCCTAGTAATGCGGTTTTGGCAAAGAGAGTATCTCCCACAGGGAAGCTGCTACCATCAAATGTTCGCCCTGATTAGACTCCCCTCTGGAAGCGCTTTCACTGCAAGCTGCAGATTCCCTCCTAACAGCAAGCTTTAGGATAGGGTACTGAATTGTATCTTTCTTTCGCCTAATAATGCGATTTTGTCAAAGAGACTATCTCCCGCAGGGAAGCTGATACCATCAAATGTTTGCCCTCATTAGACTCCCCTCTGGAAGCGCTTTCACTGCAAGCTGCAGATTCCCTCCTAACAGCAAGCTTTAGGATAGGGTACTGAATTGTAACTTTCTTTCGCCTAGTAATGCGATTTTGGCAAAGAGAGTATCTCCCACAGGGAAGCTGCTACCATCAAATGTTTGCCCTCGTTAGACTCCCCTCTGGAAGCGCTTTCACTGCAAGCTGCAGATTCCCTCCTAACAGCAAGCTTTAGGATAGGGTACTGAATTGTAACTTACTTTCGCCTAATAATGCGATTTTGGCAAAGAGAGTATCTCCCGCAGGGAAGCTGCTACCATCAAATGTTTGCCCTCATTAGACTCCCCTCTGGAAGCGCTTTCACTGCAAGCTGCAGATTCCCTCCTAACAGCAAGCTTTAGGATAGGGTACTGAATTGTAGCTTACTTTCGCCTAATAATGCGATTTTGGCAAAGAGAGTATCTCCCGCAGGGAAGCTGCTACCATCAAATGTTTGCCCTCATTAGACTCCCCTCTGGAAGCGCTTTCACTGCAAGCTGCAGATTCCCTCCTAACAGCAAGCTTTAGGATAGGGTACTGAATTGTAACTTAACTGCGGCTAATAATGCGATTTTGGCAAAGAGAATATATCCCGCAGGGAAGCTGCTACCATCAAATGTTTGCCCTCGATATACTCCCCTATGGAAGCGCTTTCACTGCAAGCTGCAGATTCCCTCCTAACAGCAAGCTTTAGGATAGGGTACTGAATTGTAACTTACTTTCGCCTAGTAATGCGATTTTGGCAAAGAGACTATAACTCGCAGGGAAGCTGCTGCCACCAAATGTTTGCCCTCATTAGACTCCCCTCTGGAAGCGCTTTCACTGCAAGCTGCAGATTCCCTCCCAACAGCAAGCTTTAGGATAGGGTACTGAATTGTAACTTAACTGCGGCTAATAATGCGATTTTGGCAAAGAGAGAATCTCCCGCAGGGAAGCTGCTACCATCAAATGTTTGCCCTCATCAGACTCCCCTCTGGAAGCGCTTTCAGTGCAAGCTGCAGATTCCCTCCTAACAGCAAGCTTTAGGATAGGGTACTGAATTGTAACTTACTTTCGCCTAATAATGCGATTTTGGCAAAGAGAGTATCTCCCGCAGGGAAGCTGCTACCATCAAATGTTTGCCCTCATTAGACTCCCCTCTGGATGCGCTTTCACTGCAAGCTGCAGATTCCCTCCTAACAGCAAGCTTTAGGATAGGGTACTGAATTGTAACTTACTTTCGCCTAATAATGCGATTTTGGCAAAGAGAGTATCTCCCGCAGGGAAGCTGCTACCATCAAATGTTTGCCCTCATTAGACTCCCCTCTGGAAGCGCTTTCACTGCAAGCTGCAGATTCCCTCCTAACAGCAAGCTTTAGGATAGGGTACTGAATTGTATCTTACTTTCGCCTAGTAATGCGATTTTGACAAAGAGAATATCTCCCGCAGGGAAGCTGCTACCATCAAATGTTTGCCCTCATTAGACTCCCCTCTGGAAGCGCTTTCACTGCAAGCTGCAGATTCCCTCCTAACAGCAAGCTTTAGGATAGGGTACTGAATTGTAACTTAACTGAGGCTAATAATGCGATTTTGGCAAAGAGAATATATCCCGCAGGGAAGCTGCTACCATCAAATATTTGCCCTCATTAGACTCCCCTCTGGAAGCGCTTTCACTGCAAGCTGCAGATTCCCTCCTAACAGCAAGCTTTAGGATAGGGTACTGAATTGTATCTTACTTTCGCCTAGTAATGCGGTTTTGGCAAAGAGAGTATCTCCCACAGGGAAGCTGCTACCATCAAATGTTCGCCCTCATTAGACTCCCCTCTGGAAGCGCTTTCACTGCAAGCTGCAGATTCCCTCCTAACAGCAAGCTTTAGGATAGGGTACTGAATTGTATCTTTCTTTCGCATAATAATGCGATTTTGTCAAAGAGACTATCTCCCGCAGGGAAGCTGTTACCATCAAATGTTTGCCCTCATTAGACTCCCCTCTGGAAGCGCTTTCACTGCAAGCTGCAGATTCCCTCCTAACAGCAAGCTTTAGGATAGGGTACTGAATTGTAACTTAACTGCGGCTAATAAGGCGATTTTGGCAAAGAGAATATATCCCGCAGGGAAGCTGCTACCATCAAATATTTGCCCTCATTAGACTCCCCTCTGGAAGCGCTTTCACTGCAAGCTGCAGATTCCCTCCTAACAGCAAGCTTTAGGATAGGGTACTGAATTGTAACTTTCTTTCGCCTAATAATGCGATTTTGGCAAAGAGAGTATCTCCCACAGGGAAGCTGCTACCATCAAATGTTTGCCCTCGTTAGACTCCCCTCTGGAAGCGCTTTCACTGCAAGCTGCAGATTCCCTCCTAACAGCAAGCTTTAGGATAGTGTACTGAATTGTAACTTACTTTCGCCTAATAATGCGATTTTGGCAAAGAGAGTATCTCCCGCAGGGAAGCTGCTACCATCAAATGTTTGCCCTCATTAGACTCCCCTCTGGAAGCGCTTTCACTGCAAGCTGCAGATTCCCTCCTAACAGCAAGCTTTAGGATAGGGTACTGAATTGTAGCTTACTTTCGCCTAATAATGCGACTTTGGCAAAGAGAGTATCTCCCGCAGGGAAGCTGCTACCATCAAATGTTTGCCCTCATTAGACTCCCCTCTGGAAGCGCTTTCACTGCAAGCTGCAGATTCCCTCCTAACAGCAAGCTGTAGGACACTGTACTGAATTGTAACTTAACTGCGTCTAATAAGGCGATTTTGGCAAAGAGAATATCTCCCGCAGGGAAGCTGCTACCATCAAATGTTTGCCCACATTAGACTCCCCTCTGGAAGCGCTTTCACTGCAAGCTGCAGATTCCCTCCTAACAGCACGTTTTAGCATAGGGTACTGAATTGAACCTTACTTTCGCCTAATAATTCGATTTTGGCAAAGAGAATATCTCCCGCAGGGAAGCTGCTACCATCAAATGTTTGCCCTCATTAGACTCCCCTCTGGAAGCGCTTTCACTGCAAGCTGCAGATTCCCTCCTAACAGCAAGCTTTAGGATAGGGTACTGAATTGTAACTTAACTGCGGCTAATAATGCGATTTTGGCAAAGAGAATATATCCCGCAGGGAAGCTGCTACCATCAAATGTTTGCCCTCGATATACTCCCCTATGGAAGCGCTTTCACTGCAAGCTGCAGATTCCCTCCTAACAGCAAGCTTTAGGATAGGGTACTGAATTGTAACTTACTTTCGCCTAGTAATGCGATTTTGGCAAAGAGACTATAACTCGCAGGGAAGCTGCTGCCACCAAATGTTTGCCCTCATTAGACTCCCCTCTGGAAGCGCTTTCACTGCAAGCTGCAGATTCCCTCCTAACAGCAAGCTTTAGGATAGGGTACTGAATTGTAACTTAACTGCGGCTAATAATGCGATATTGGCAAAGAGAATATATCCCGCAGGGAAGCTGCTACCATCAAATATTTGCCCTCATTAGACTCCCCTCTGGAAGCGCTTTCACTGCAAGCTGCAGATTCCCTCCTAACAGCAAGCTTTAGGATAGGGTACTGAATTGTAACTTACTTTCGCCTAATAATGCGATTTTGGCAAAGAGAGTATCTCCCGCAGGGAAGCTGCTACCATCAAATGTTTGCCCTCATTAGACTCCCCTCTGGAAGCGCTTTCACTGCAAGCTGCAGATTCCCTCCTAACAGCAAGCTTTAGGATAGGGTACTGAATTGTAACTTACTTTCGCCTAATAATGCGATTTTGGCAAAGAGAGTATCTCCCGCAGGGAAGCTGCTACCATCAAATGTTTGCCCTCATTAGACTCCCCTCTGGAAGCGCTTTCACTGCAAGCTGCAGATTCCCTCCTAACAGCAAGCTTTAGGATAGGGTACTGAATTGTATCTTACTTTCGCCTAGTAATGCGATTTTGACAAAGAGAATATCTCCCGCAGGGAAGCTGCTACCATCAAATGTTTGCCCTCATTAGACTCCCCTCTGGAAGCGCTTTCACTGCAAGCTGCAGATTCCCTCCTAACAGCAAGCTTTAGGATAGGGTACTGAATTGTAACTTACTTTCGCCTAATAATGCGATTTTGGCAAAGAGAATATATCCCGCAGGGAAGCTGCTACCATCAAATATTTGCCCTCATTAGACTCCCCTCTGGAAGCGCTTTCACTGCAAGCTGCAGATTCCCTCCTAACAGCAAGCTTTAGGATAGGGTACTGAATTGTAACTTACTTTCGCCTAATAATGTGATTTTGGCAAAGAGACTATAACTCGCAGGGAAGCTGCTGCCACCAAATGTTTACCCTCATTAGACTCCCCTCTGGAAGCGCTTTCACTGCAAGCTGCAGATTCCCTCCTAACAGCAAGCTTTAGGATAGGGTACTGAATTGTAACTTAACTGCGGCTAATAAGGCGATTTTGCCAAAGAGAATATCTCCCGCAGGGAAGCTGCTACCATCAAATATTTGCCCTCATTAGACTCCCCTCTGGAAGCGCTTTCACTGCAAGCTGCAGATTCCCTCCTAACAGCAAGCTTTAGGATAGGGTACTGAATTGTATCTTACTTTCGCCTAGTAATGCGGTTTTGGCAAAGAGAGTATCTCCCACAGGGAAGCTGCTACCATCAAATGTTTGCCCTCATTAGACTCCCCTCTGGAAGCGCTTTCACTGCAAGCTGCAGATTCCCTCCTAACAGCAAGCTTTAGGATAGGGTACTGAATTGTAACTTTCTTTCGCCTAATAATGCGATTTTGTCAAAGAGACTATCTCCCGCAGGGAAGCTGTTACCATCAAATGTTTGCCCTCATTAGACTCCCCTCTGGAAGCGCTTTCACTGCAAGCTGCAGATTCCCTCCTAACAGCAAGCTTTAGGATAGGGTACTGAATTGTAACTTAACTGCGGCTAATAAGGCGATTTTGGCAAAGAGAATATATCCCGCAGGGAAGCTGCTACCATCAAATATTTGCCCTCATTAGACTCCCCTCTGGAAGCGCTTTCACTGCAAGCTGCAGATTCCCTCCTAACAGCAAGCTTTAGGATAGGGTACTGAATTGTAACTTACTTTCGCCTAATAATGCGATTTTGGCAAAGAGATTATCTCCCACAGGGAAGCTGCTACCATCAAATGTTTGCCCTCATTAGACTCCCCTCTGGAAGCGCTTTCACTGCAAGCTGCAGATTCCCTCCTAACAGCAAGCTTTAGGATAGGGTACTGAATTGTATCTTAACTGCTGCTAATAATCCGATTTTGTCAAAGAGAGTATCTCCCGCAGGGAAGCTGCTACCATCAAATGTTTGCCCTCATTAGACTCCCCTCTGGAAGCGCTTTCACTGCAAGCTGCAGATTCCTTCCTAACAGCAAGCTTTAGGATAGGGTACTGAATTGTAACTTACTTTCGCCTAATAATGTGATTTTGGCAAAGAGAGTATCTCCCGCAGGGAGGCTGCTACCATCAAATGTTTGCCCTCGTTAGACTCCCCTCTGGAAGCGCTTTCACTGCAAGCTGCAGATTCCCTCCTAACAGCAAGCTTTAGGATAGGGTACTGAATTGTAACTTTCTTTCGCCTAATAATGCGATTTTGGCAAAGAGACTATAACTCGCAGGGAAGCTGCTACCATCAAATGTTTGCCCTCATTAGACTCCCCTCTGGAAGCGCTTTCACTGCAAGCTGCAGATTCCCTCCTAACAGCAAGCTTTAGGATAGGGTACTGAATTGTAACTTACTTTCGCCTAGTAATGCGATTTTGGCAAAGAGAGTATCTCCCACAGGGAAGCTGCTACCATCAAATGTTTGCCCTCATTAGACTCCCCTCTGGAAGCGCTTTCACTGCAAGCTGCAGATTCCCTCCTAACAGCAAGCTTTAGGATAGGGTACTGAATTGTAACTTAACTGCTGCTAATAATGCGATTTTGGCAAAGAGAATATCTCCCGCAGGGAAGCTGCTACCATCAAATGTTTGCCCTCATTAGACTCCCCTCTGGAAGCGCTTTCACTGCAAGCTGCAGATTCCTTCCTAACAGCAAGCTTTAGGATAGGGTACTGAATTGTAACTTACTTTCGCCTAATAATGCGATTTTGGCAAAGAGAGTATCTCCCGCAGGGAGGCTGCTACCATCAAATGTTTGCCCTCGTTAGACTCCCCTCTGGAAGCGCTTTCACTGCAAGCTGCAGATTCCCTCCTAACAGCAAGCTTTAGGATAGGGTACTGAATTGTAACTTAACTGCGGATAATAATGCGATTTTGGCAAAGAGAGTATCTCCCGCAGGGAAGCTGCTACCATCAAATATTTGCCCTCATTAGACTCCCCTCTGGAAGCGCTTTCACTGCAAGCTGCAGATTCCCTCCTAACAGCAAGCTTTAGGATAGGGTACTGAATTGTAACTTACTTTCGCCTAGTAATGCGATTTTGGCAAAGAGAGTATCTCCCACAGGGAAGCTGCTACCATCAAATGTTTGCCCTCATTAGACTCCCCTCTGGAAGTGCTTTCACTGCAAGCTGCAGATTCCCTCCTAACAGCAAGCTTTAGGATAGGGTACTGAATTGTAACTTAACTGCTGCTAATAATGCGATTTTGGCAAAGAGAGTATCTCCCGCAGGGAAGCTGCTACCATCAAATGTTTGCCCTCATTAGACTCCCCTCTGGAAGTGCTTTCACTGCAAGCTGCAGATTCCTTCCTAACAGCAAGCTTTAGGATAGGGTACTGAATTGTATCTTACTTTCGCCTAATAATGCGATTTTGGCAAAGAGAATATCTCCCGCAGGGAGGCTGCTACCATCAAATGTTTGCCCTCGTTAGACTCCCCTCTGGAAGCGCTTTCACTGCAAGCTGCAGATTCCCTCCTAACAGCAAGCTTTAGGATAGGGTACTGAATTGTAACTTAACTGCGGCTAATAATGCGATTTTGGCAAAGAGAGTATCTCCCACAGGGAAGCTGCTACCATCAAATGTTTGCCCTCATTAGACTCCCCTCTGGAAGCGCTTTCACTGCAAGCTGCAGATTCCCTCCTAACAGCAAGCTTTAGGATAGGGTACTGAATTGTATCTTACTTTCGCCTAATAATGCGATTTTGCCAAAGAGACTATAACTCGCAGGGAAGCTGCTGCCACCAAATGTTTGCCCTCATTAGACTCCCCTCTGGAAGCGCTTTCACTGCAAGCTGCAGATTCCCTCCTAACAGCAAGCTTTAGGATAGGGTACTGAATTGTAACTTAACTGCGGCTAATAATGCGATTTTGGCAAAGAGAGAATCTCCCGCAGGGAAGCTGCTACCATCAAATGTTTGCCCTCGTTAGACTCCCCTCTGGAAGCGCTTTCACTGCAAGCTGCAGATTCCCTCCTAACAGCAAGCTTTAGGATAGGGTACAGAATTGTAACTTAACTGCTGCTAATAATGCGATTTTGGGAAAGAGAGTATCTCCCGCAGAGAGGCTGCTACCATCAAATGTTTGCCCTCGTTAGACTCCCCTCTGGAAGCACTTTCAGTGCAAGCTACAGATTCCCTCCTAACAGCAAGCTTTAGGATAGTGTACTGAATTGTAACTTACTTTCGCCTAATAATGCGATTTTGGCAAAGAGAGTATCTCCCGCAGGGAAGCTGCTACCATCAAATGTTTGCCCTCATTAGACTCCCCTCTGGAAGCGCTTTCACTGCAAGCTGCAGATTCCCTCCTAACAGCAAGCTTTAGGATAGGGTACTGAATTGTAACTTACTTTTGCCTAATAATGCGATTTTGGCAAAGAGAGTATCTCCCGCAGGGAAGCTGCTACCATCAAATGTTTGCCCTCATTAGACTCCCCTCTGGAAGCGCTTTCACTGCAAGCTGCAGATTCCCTCCTAACAGCAATCTTTAGGATAGGGTACTGAATTGTATCTTACTTTCGCATAGTAATGCGATTTTGACAAAGAGAATATCTCCCGCAGGGAAGCTGCTACCATCAAATGTTTGCCCTCATTAGACTCCCCTCTGGAAGCGCTTTCACTGCAAGCTGCAGATTCCCTCCTAACAGCAAGCTTTAGGATAGGGTACTGAATTGTAACTTAACTGCGGATAATAATGCGATTTTGGCAAAGAGAATATATCCCGCAGGGAAGCTGCTACCATCAAATATTTGCCCTCATTAGACTCCCCTCTGGAAGCGCTTTCACTGCAAGCTGCAGATTCCCTCCTAACAGCAAGCTATAGGATAGAGTACTGAATTGTATCTTACTTTCGCCTAGTAATACGATTTTGGCAAAGAGAGTATCTCCCGCAGGGAAGCTGCTACCATCAAATGTTTGCCCTCATTAGACTCCCCTCTGGAAGCGCTTTCACTGCAAGCTGCAGATTCCCTCCTAACAGCAAGCTTTAGGATAGGGTACTGAATTGTAACTTACTTTCGCCTAATAATGCGATTTTGGCAAAGAGACTATAACTCGCAGGGAAGCTGCTGCCACCAAATGTTTGCCCTCATTAGACTCCCCTCTGGAAGCGCTTTCACTGCAAGCTGCAGATTCCCTCCTAACAGCAAGCTTTAGGATAGGGTACTGAATTGTATTCTAAATGCGGCTAATAATGCGATTTTGGCAAAGAGAGAATCTCCCGCAGGGAAGCTGCTACCATCAAATGTTTGCCCTCATTAGACTCCCCTCTGGAAGCGTTTTCACTGCAAGCTGCAGATTCCTTCCTAACAGCAAGCTTTAGGATAGGGTACTGAATTGTAACTTACTTTCGCCTAATAATGTGATTTTGGCAAAGAGAATATCTCCCGCAGGGAAGCTGCTACCATCAAATGTTTGCCCTCATTAGACTCCCCTCTGGAAGCGCTTTCACTGCAAGCTGCAGATTCCCTCCTAACAGCAAGCTTTAGGATAGGGTACTGAATTGTAACTTACTTTCGCCTAGTAATGCGATTGTGGCAAAGAGAGTATCTCCCACAGGGAAGCTGCTACCATCAAATGTTTGCCCTCATTAGACTCCCCTCTGGAAGCGCTTTCACTGCAAGCTGCAGATTCCCTCCTAACAGCAAGCTTTAGGATAGGGTACTGAATTGTAACTTACTTTCGCCTAATAATGCGATTTTGGCAAAGAGACTATAACTCGCAGGGAAGCTGCTGCCACCAAATGTTTGCCCTCATTAGACTCCCCTCTGGAAGCGCTTTCACTGCAAGCTGCAGATTCCCTCCTTACAGCAAGCTTTAGGATAGGGTACTGAATTGTAACTTACTTTCGCCTAGTAATGCTATTTTTGCAAAGAGAGTATCTCCCACAGGGAAGCTGCTACCATCAAATGTTTGCCCTCATTAGACTCCCCTCTGGAAGCGCTTTCACTGCAAGCTGCAGATTCCCTCCTAACAGCAAGCTTTAGGATAGGGTACTGAATTGTAACTTACTTTCGCCTAATAATGCGATTTTGGCAAAGAGAGTATCTCCCGCAGGGAAGCTGCTACCATCAAATGTTTGCCCTCATTAGACTCCCCTCTGGAAGCGCTTTCACTGCAAGCTGCAGATTCCCTCCTAACAGCAATCTTTAGGATAGGGTACTGAATTGTATCTTACTTTCGCATAGTAATGCGATTTTGACAAAGAGAATATCTCCCGCAGGGAAGCTGCTACCATCAAATGTTTGCCCTCATTAGACTCCCCTCTGGAAGCGCTTTCACTGCAAGCTGCAGATTCCCTCCTAACAGCAAGCTTTAGGATAGGGTACTGAATTGTAACTTAACTGCGGATAATAATGCGATTTTGGCAAAGAGAATATATCCCGCAGGGAAGCTGCTACCATCAAATATTTGCCCTCATTAGACTCCCCTCTGGAAGCGCTTTCACTGCAAGCTGCAGATTCCCTCCTAACAGCAAGCTTTAGGATAGGGTACTGAATTGTATCTTACTTTCACCTAGTAATGCGATTTTGGCAAAGAGAGTATCTCCCGCAGGGAAGCTGCTACCATCAAATGTTTGCCCTCATTAGACTCCCCTCTGGAAGCGCTTTCACTGCAAGCTGCAGATTCCCTCCTAACAGCAAGCTTTAGGATAGGGTACTGAATTGTAACTTACTTTCGCCTAATAATGCGATTTTGGCAAAGAGACTATAACTCGCAGGGAAGCTGCTGCCACCAAATGTTTGCCCTCATTAGACTCCCCTCTGGAAGCGCTTTCACTGCAAGCTGCAGATTCCCTCCTAACAGCAAGCTTTAGGATAGGGTACTGAATTGTATTCTAACTGCGGCTAATAATGCGATTTTGGCAAAGAGAGTATCTCCCGCAGGGAAGCTGCTACCATCAAATGTTTGCCCTCATTAGACTCCCCTCTGGAAGCGTTTTCACTGCAAGCTGCAGATTCCTTCCTAACAGCAAGCTTTAGGATAGGGTACTGAATTGTAACTTACTTTCGCCTAATAATGTGATTTTGGCAAAGAGAGTATCTCCCGCAGGGAAGCTGCTACCATCAAATGTTTGCCCTCATTAGACTCCCCTCTGGAAGCGCTTTCACTGCAAGCTGCAGATTCCCTCCTAACAGCAAGCTTTAGGATAGGGTACTGAATTGTATCTTACTTTCGCCTAATAATGCGATTTTTGCAAAGAGAATATCTCCCGCAGGGAAGCTGCTACCATCAAATGTTTGCCCTCATTAGACTCCCCTCTGGAAGCGCTTTCACTGCAAGCTGCAGATTCCCTCCTAACAGCAAGCTTTAGGATAGGGTACTGAATTGTAACTTACTTTCGCCTAGTAATGCGATTTTGGCAAAGAGAGTATCTCCCACAGGGAAGCTGCTACCATCAAATGTTTGCCCTCATTAGACTCCCCTCTGGAAGCGCTTTCACTGCAAGCTGCAGATTCCCTCCTAACAGCAAGCTTTAGGATAGGGTACTGAATTGTAACTTACTTTCGCCTAATAATGCGATTTTGGCAAAGAGACTATAACTCGCAGGGAAGCTGCTGCCACCAAATGTTTGCCCTCATTAGACTCCCCTCTGGAAGCGCTTTCACTGCAAGCTGCAGATTCCCTCCTTACAGCAAGCTTTAGGATAGGGTACTGAATTGTAACTTACTTTCGCCTAGTAATGCTATTTTTGCAAAGAGAGTATCTCCCACAGGGAAGCTGCTACCATCAAATGTTTGCCCTCATTAGACTCCCCTCTGGAAGCGCTTTCACTGCAAGCTGCAGATTCCTTCCTAAAAGCAAGATTTAGGATAGGGTACTGAATTGTAACTTAACTGCGGCTAATAAGGCGATTTTGGCAAAGAGAGTATCTCCCGCAGGGAAGCTGCTACCATCAAATGTTTGCCCTCGATATACTCCCCTCTGGAAGCGCTTTCACTGCAAGCTGCAGATTCCCTCCTAACAGCAAGCTTTAGGATAGGGTACTGAATTGTAACTTACTTTCGCCTAATAGTGCGATTTTGGCAAAGAGAATATCTCCCGCAGGGAAGCTGTTACCATCAAATGTTTGCCCTCATTAGACTCCCCTCTGGAAGCGCTTTCACTGCAAGCTGCAGATTCCCTCCTAACAGCAAGCTTTAGGATAGGGTACTGAATTGTAACTTAACTGCGGCTAATAAGGCGATTTTGGCAAAGAGAGTATCTCCCGCAGGGAAGCTGCTACCATAAAATGTTTGCCCTCATTAGACTCCCCTCTGGAAGCGCTTTCACTGCAAGGTGTAGATTCCCTCCTAACAGCAAGCTTTAGGATAGGCTACTGAATTGTATCCTACTTTCGCCTAGTAATGCGATTTTGGCAAAGAGAGTA
This sequence comes from Phaenicophaeus curvirostris, assembly GCF_032191515.1. Taxonomy (NCBI): domain Eukaryota; kingdom Metazoa; phylum Chordata; class Aves; order Cuculiformes; family Cuculidae; genus Phaenicophaeus; species Phaenicophaeus curvirostris. The sequence continues at coordinate 273,047 of NW_027206754.1, forward strand.
TCTCCCGCAGGGAAGCTGCTACCATCAAACGTTTGCCCTCATTAGACTCCCCTCTGGAAGCGCTTTCACTGCAAGCTGCAGATTCCCTCCTAACAGCAAGCTTTAGGATAGGGTACTGAATTGTAACTTACTTTCGCCTAATAATGCGATTTTGGCAAAGAGAGTATCTCCCGCAGGGAAGCTGCTACCATCAAATGTTTGCCCTCATTAGACTCCCCTCTGGAAGCGCTTTCACTGCAAGCTGCAGATTCCTTCCTAACAGCATGCTTTAGGATAGGGTACTGAATTGTAACTTACTTTCGCCTAATAATGCGATTTTGGCAAAGAGAGTATCTCCCGCAGGGAGGCTGCTACCATCAAATGTTTGCCCTCGTTAGACTCCCCTCTGGAAGCGCTTTCACTGCAAGCTGCAGATTCCCTCCTAACAGCAAGCTTTAGGATAGGGTACTGAATTGTAACTTACTTTCGCCTAATAATGCGATTTTGGCAAAGAGAGTATCTCCCGCAGGGAAGCTGCTACCATCAAATGTTTGCCCTCATTAGACTCCCCTCTGGAAGCGCTTTCACTGCAAGCTGCAGATTCCCTCCTAACAGCAAGCTTTAGGATAGAGTACTGAATTGTATCTTACTTTCGCATAATAATGAGATTTTTGCAAAGAGAATATCTCCCGCAGGGAAGCTGCTACCATCAAATGTTTGCCCTCATTAGACTCCCCTCTGGAAGCGCTTTCACTGCAAGCTGCAGATTCCCTCCTAACAGCAAGCTTTAGGATAGGGTACTGAATTGTATCTTAACTGCGGCTAATAAGGCGATTGTGGCAAAGAGAGTATCTCCCGCAGGGAAGCTGCTACCATCAAATATTTGCCCTCATTAGACTCCCCTCTGGAAGCGCTTTCACTGCAAGCTGCAGATTCCCTCCTAACAGCAAGCTTTAGGATAGGGTACTGAATTGCAACTTACTTTCGCCTAGTAATGCGATTTTGGCAAAGAGAGTATCTCCCACAGGGAAGCTGCTACCATCAAATGTTTGCCCTCATTAGACTCCCCTCTGGAAGCGCTTTCACTGCAAGCTGCAGATTCCCTCCTAACAGCAAGCTTTAGGATAGGGTACTGAATTGTAACTTACTTTCGCCTAATAATGCGATTTTGGCAAAGAGACTATAACTCGCAGGGAAGCTGCTGCCACCAAATGTTTGCCCTCATTAGACTCCCCTCTGGAAGCGCTTTCACTGCAAGCTGCAGATTCCCTCCTAACAGCAAGCTTTAGGATAGGGTACTGAATTGTAACTTACTTTCGCCTAATAATGCGATTTTGGCAAAGAGAGAATCTCCCGCAGGGAAGCTGCTACCATCAAATATTTGCCCTCATTAGACTCCCCTCTGGAAGCGCTTTCACTGCAAGCTGCAGATTCCTTCCTAAAAGCAAGCTTTAGGATAGGGTACTGAATTGTAACTTAACTGCGGCGAATAAGGCGATTTTGGGAAAGAGAATATCTCCCGCAGGGAAGCTGCTACCATCAAATGTTTGCCCTCGTTAGACTCCCCTCTGGAAGCGCTTTCACTGCAAGCTGCAGATTCCCTCCTAACAGCAAGCTTTAGGATAGGGTACTGAATTGTAACTTACTTTCGCCTAATAATGCGATTTTGGCAAAGAGAATATCTCCCGCAGGGAAGCTGTTACCATCAAATGTTTGCCCTCATTAGACTCCCCTCTGGAAGCGCTTTCACTGCAAGCTGCAGATTCCCTCCTAACAGCAAGCTTTAGGATAGGGTACTGAATTGTAACTTAACTGCGGCTCATAAGGCGATTTTGGCAAAGAGAATATCTCCCGCAGGGAAGCTGCTACCATAAAATGTTTGCCCTCATTAGACTCCCCTCTGGAAGCGCTTTCACTGCAAGCTGTAGATTCCCTCCTAACAGCAAGCTTTAGGATAGGCTACTGAATTGTATCCTACTTTCGCCTAGTAATGCGATTTTGGCAAAGAGAGTATCTCCCGCAGGGAAGCTGCTACCATCAAACGTTTGCCCTCATTAGACTCCCCTCTGGAAGCGCTTTCACTGCAAGCTGCAGATTCCCTCCTAACAGCAAGCTTTAGGATAGGGTACTGAATTGTAACTTACTTTCGCCTAATAATGCGATTTTGGCAAAGAGAGTATCTCCCGCAGGGAAGCTGCTACCATCAAATGTTTGCCCTCGTTAGACTCCCCTCTGGAAGCGCTTTCACTGCAAGCTGCAGATTCCTTCCTAACAGCATGCTTTAGGATAGGGTACTGAATTGTAACTTACTTTCGCCTAATAATGCGATTTTGGCAAAGAGAGTATCTCCCGCAGGGAGGCTGCTACCATCAAATGTTTGCCCTCGTTAGACTCCCCTCTGGAAGCGCTTTCACTGCAAGCTGCAGATTCCCTCCTAACAGCAAGCTTTAGGATAGGCTACTGAATTGTATCCTACTTTCGCCTAGTAATGCGATTTTGGCAAAGAGAGTATCTCCCGCAGGGAAGCTGCTACCATCAAACGTTTGCCCTCATTAGACTCCCCTCTGGAAGCGCTTTCACTGCAAGCTGCAGATTCCCTCCTAACAGCAAGCTTTAGGATAGAGTACTGAATTGTATCTTACTTTCGCCTAATAATGCAATTTTTGCAAAGAGAATATCTCCCGCAGGGAAGCTGCTACCATCAAATGTTTGCCCTCATTAGACTCCCCTCTGGAAGCGCTTTCACTGCAAGCTGCAGATTCCCTCCTAACAGCAAGCTTTAGGATAGGGTACTGAATTGTAACTTAACTGCGGCTAATAAGGCGATTGTGGCAAAGAGAGTATCTCCCGCAGGGAAGCTGCTACCATCAAATATTTGCCCTCATTAGACTCCCCTCTGGAAGCGCTTTCACTGCAAGCTGCAGATTCCCTCCTAACAGCAAGCTTTAGGATAGGGTACTGAATTGTAACTTACTTTCGCCTAATAATGCGATTTTGGCAAAGAGAGAATCTCCCGCAGGGAAGCTGCTACCATCAAATATTTGCCCTCATTAGACTCCCCTCTGGAAGCGCTTTCACTGCAAGCTGCAGATTCCTTCCTAAAAGCAATATTTAGGATAGGGTACTGAATTGTAACTTAACTGCGGCGAATAAGGCGATTTTGGGAAAGAGAGTATCTCCCGCAGGGAAGCTGCTACCATCAAATGTTTGTCCTCATTAGACTCCCCTCTGGAAGCGCTTTCACTGCAAGCTGCAGATTCCCTCCTAACAGCAAGCTTTAGGATAGGGTACTGAATTGTAACTTACTTTCGCCTAATAATGCGATTTTGTCAAAGAGACTATCTCCCGCAGGGAAGCTGCTACCATCAAATGTTTGCCCTCGTTAGACTCCCCTCTGGAAGCGCTTTCACTGCAAGCTGCAGATTCCCTCCTAACAGCAAGCTTTAGGATAGGGTACTGAATTGTAACTTAACTGCTGCTAATAATGCGATTTTGGGAAAGAGAGTATCTCCCACAGGGAAGATGCTACCATCAAATCTTTGCCCTCATTAGACTCCCCTCTGGAAGCGCTTTCACTGCAAGCTGCAGATTCCTTCCTAACAGCAAGCTTTAGGATAGGGTACTGAATTGTAACTTACTTTCGCCTAATAATGCGATTTTGGCAAAGAGAGTATCTCCCGCAGGGAGGCTGCTCCCATCAAATGTTTGCCCTCGTTAGACTCCCCTCTGGAAGCGCTTTCAGTGCAAGCTGCAGATTCCCTCCTAACAGCAAGCTTTAGGAAAGGGTACTGAATTGTAACTTACTTTCGCCTAATAATGCGATTTTGGCAAAGAGAGTATCTCCCGCAGGGAAGCTGCTACCATCAAATGTTTGCCCTCATTAGACTCCCCTCTGGAAGCGCTTTCAGTGCAAGCTGCAGATTCCCTCCTAACAGCAAGCTTTAGGATAGGGTACTGAATTGTAACTTACTTTTGCCTAATAATGCGATTTTGGCAAAGAGAGTATCTCCCGCAGGGAAGCTGCTACCATCAAATGTTTGCCCTCATTAGACTCCCCTCTGGAAGCGCTTTCACTGCAAGCTGCAGATTCCCTCCTAACAGCAAGCTTTAGGATAGGTTACTGAATTGTAACTTACTTTCGCCTAATAATGCGATTTTGACAAAGAGAATATCTCCCGCAGGGAAGCTGCTACCATCAAATGTTTGCCCTCATTAGACTCCCCTCTGGAAGCGCTTTCACTGCAAGCTGCAGATTCCCTCCTAACAGCAAGCTTTAGGATAGGGTACTGAATTGTAACTTAACTGCGGCTAATAATGCGATTTTGGCAAAGAGAATATATCCCGCAGGGAAGCTGCTACCATCAAATATTTGCCCTCATTAGACTCCCCTCTGGAAGCGTTTTCACTGCAAGCTGCAGATTCCCTCCTAACAGCAAGCTTTAGGATAGGGTACTGAATTGTAACTTACTTTCGCCTAGTAATGCTATTATGGCAAAGAGAGTATCTCCCACAGGGAAGCTGCTACCATCAAATGTTTGCCCTCATTAGACTCCCCTCTGGAAGCGCTTTCACTGCAAGCTGCAGATTCCCTCCTAACAGCAAGCTTTAGGATAGGGTACTGAATTGTAACTTACTTTCGCCTAATAATGCGATTTTGGCAAAGAGACTATAACTCGCAGGGAAGCTGCTGCCACCAAATGTTTGCCCTCATTAGACTCCCCTCTGGAAGCGCTTTCACTGCAAGCTGCAGATTCCTTCCTAACAGCAAGCTTTAGGATAGGGTACTGAATTGTAACTTACTTTCGCCTAATAATGCGATTTTGGCAAAGAGACTATCTCCCGCAGGGAAGCTGCTACCATCAAATGTTTGCCCTCGTTAGACTCCCCTCTGGAAGCACTTTCACTGCAAGCTGCAGATTCCCTCCTAACAGCAAGCTTTAGGATAGGGTACTGAATTGTAACTTACTTTCGCCTAATAATGTGATTTTGGCAAAGAGAGTATCTCCCGCAGGGAAGCTGCTACCATCAAATGTTTGCCCTCATTAGACTCCCCTCTGGAAGCGCTTTCACTGCAAGCTGCAGATTCCCTCCTAACAGCAAGCTTTAGGATAGGGTACTGAATTGTATCTTACTTTCGCCTAATAATGCGATTTTTGCAAAGAGAATATCTCCCGCAGGGAAGCTGCTACCATCAAATGTTTGCCCTCATTAGACTCCCCTCTGGAAGCGCTTTCACTGCAAGCTGCAGATTCCCTCCTAACAGCAAGCTTTAGGATAGGGTACTGAATTGTAACTTAACTTCGGCTAATAAGGCGATTGTGGCAAAGAGAGTATCTCCCGCAGGGAAGCTGCTACCATCAAATATTTGCCCTCATTAGACTCCCCTCTGGAAGCGCTTTCACTGCAAGCTGCAGATTCCCTCCTAACAGCAAGCTTTAGGATAGGGTACTGAATTGTAACTTACTTTCGCCTAATAATGCGATTTTGGCAAAGAGAGAATCTCCCGCAGGGAAGCTGCTACCATCAAATATTTGCCCTCATTAGACTCCCCTCTGGAAGCGCTTTCACTGCAAGCTGCAGATTCCTTCCTAAAAGCAAGATTTAGGATAGGGTACTGAATTGTAACTTAACTGCGGCTAATAAGGCGATTTTGGCAAAGAGAGTATCTCCCGCAGGGAAGCTGCTACCATCAAATGTTTGCCCTCGATATACTCCCCTCTGGAAGCGCTTTCACTGCAAGCTGCAGATTCCCTCCTAACAGCAAGCTTTAGGATAGGGTACTGAATTGTAACTTACCTTCGCCTAATAATGCGATTTTGGCAAAGAGAATATCTCCCGCAGGGAAGCTGTTACCATCAAATGTTTGCCCTCATTAGACTCCCCTCTGGAAGCGCTTTCACTGCAAGCTGCAGATTCCCTCCTAACAGCAAGCTTTAGGATAGGGTACTGAATTGTAACTTAACTGCGGCTAATAAGGCGATTTTGGCAAAGAGAATATCTCCCGCAGGGAAGCTGCTACCATAAAATGTTTGCCCTCATTAGACTCCCCTCTGGAAGCGCTTTCACTGCAAGCTGTAGATTCCCTCCTAACAGCAAGCTTTAGGATAGGCTACTGAATTGTATCCTACTTTCGCCTAGTAATGCGATTTTGGCAAAGAGAGTATCTCCCGCAGGGAAGCTGCTACCATCAAACGTTTGCCCTCATTAGACTTCCCTCTGGAAGCGCTTTCACTGCAAGCTGCAGATTCCCTCCTAACAGCAAGCTTTAGGATAGGGTACTGAATTGTAACTTACTTTCGCCTAATAATGCGATTTTGGCAAAGAGAGTATCTCCCGCAGGGAAGCTGCTACCATCAAACGTTTGTCCTCATTAGACTCCCCTCTGGAAGCGCTTTCACTGCAAGCTGCAGATTCCTTCCTAACAGCAAGCTTTAGGATAGGGTACTGAATTGTAACTTACTTTCGCCTAATAATGCGATTTTGGCAAAGAGAGTATCTCCCGCAGGGAGGCTGCTACCATCAAATGTTTGCCCTCGTTAGACTCCCCTCTGGAAGCGCTTTCACTGCAAGCTGCAGATTCCCTCCTAACAGCAAGCTTTAGGATAGGGTACTGAATTGTAACTTACTTTCGCCTAATAATGCGATTTTGGCAAAGAGAGTATCTCCCGCAGGGAAGCTGCTACCATCAAATGTTTGCCCTCATTAGACTCCCCTCTGGAAGCGCTTTCACTGCAAGCTGCAGATTCCCTCCTAACAGCAAGCTTTAGGATAGGGTACTGAATTGTAACTTACTTTCGCCTAATAATGCGATTTTGGGAAAGAGAGTATCTCCCGCAGGGAAGCTGCTACCATCAAATGTTTGCCCTCATTAGACTCCCCTCTGGAAGCGCTTTCACTGCAAGCTGCAGATTCCCTCCTAACAGCAAGCTTTAGGATAGGGTACTGAATTGTAACTTACTTTCGCCTAATAATGCGATTTTGTCAAAGAGACTATCTCCCGCAGGGAAGCTGCTACCATCAAATGTTTGCCCTCGTTAGACTCCCCTCTGGAAGCGCTTTCACTGCAAGCTGCAGATTCCCTCCTAACAGCAAGCTTTAGGATAGGGTACTGAATTGTAACTTAACTGCTGCTAATAATGCGATTTTGGGAAAGAGAGTATCTCCCGCAGGGAAGCTGCTACCATCAAATGTTTGCCCTCATTAGAGTCCCCTCTGGAAGCGCTTTCACTGCAAGCTGCAGATTCCTTCCTAACAGCAAGCTTTAGGATAGGGTACTGAATTGTAACTTACTTTCGCCTAATAATGCGATTTTTGCAAAGAGAGTATCTCCCGCAGGGAGGCTGCTCCCATCAAATGTTTGCCCTCATTAGACTCCCCTCTGGAAGCGCTTTCACTGCAAGCTGCAGATTCCCTCCTAACAGCAAGCTTTAGGATAGGGTACTGAATTGTATCTTACTTTCGCCTAATAATGCGATTTTGGCAAAGAGAATATCTCCCGCAGGGAAGCTGCTACCATCAAATGTTTGCCCTCATTAGACTCCCCTCTGGAAGCGCTTTCACTGCAAGCTGCAGATTCCCTCCTAACAGCAAGCTTTAGGATAGGGTACTGAATTGTAACTTACTTTCGCCTAATAATGCGATTGTGGCAAAGAGAATATAACTCGCAGGGAAGCTGCTGCCACCAAATGTTTGCCCTCATTAGACTCCCCTCTGGAAGCGCTTTCACTGCAAGCTGCAGATTCCTTCCTAACAGCAAGCTTTAGGATAGGGTACTGAATTGTATCTTACTTTCCCCTAATAATGCGATTTTGTCAAAGAGTCTATCTCCCGCAGGGAAGCTGCTACCATCAAATGTTTGCCCTCGTTAGACTCCCCTCTGGAAGCGCTTTCACTGCAAGCTGCAGATTCCCTCCTAACAGCAAGCTTTAGGATAGGGTACTGAATTGTAACTTACTTTCGCCTAATAATGCGATTGTGGCAAAGAGAGTATCTCCCGCAGGGAAGCTGCTACCATAAAATGTTTGCCCTCATTAGACTCCCCTCTGGAAGCGCTTTCACTGCAAGCTGCAGATTCCCTCCTAACAGCAAGCTTTAGGATAGGGTACTGAATTTTATCTTACTTTCGCCTACTAATGCGATTTTTGCAAAGAGAATATCTCCCGCAGGGAAGCTGCTACCATCAAATGTTTGCCCTCATTAGACTCCCCTCTGGAAGCGCTTTCACTGCAAGCTGCAGATTCCCTCCTAACAGCAAGCTTTAGGATAGGGTACTGAATTGTAACTTACTTTCGCCTAATAATGCGATTGTGGCAAAGAGAGTATCTCCCGCAGGGAAGCTGCTACCATCAAATATTTGCCCTCGTTAGACTCCCCTCTGGAAGCGCTTTCACTGCAAGCTGCAGATTCCCTCCTAACAGCAAGCTTTAGGATAGGGTACTGAATTGTAACTTACTTTCGCCTAATATTGCGATTTTGGCAAAGAGAGTATCTCCCGCAGGGAAGCTGCTACCATCAAATGTTTGCCCTCATTAGACTCCCCTCTGGAAGTGCTTTCACTGCAAGCTGCAGATTCCCTCCTAACAGCAAGCTTTAGGATAGAGTACTGAATTGTATCTTACTTTCGCCTAATAATGCGATTTTTGCAAAGAGAATATCTCCCGCAGGGAAGCTGCTACCATCAAATGTTTGCCCTCCTTAGACTCCCCTCTGGAAGCGCTTTCACTGCAAGCTGCAGATTCCCTCCTAACAGCAAGCTTTAGGATAGGGTACTGAATTGTAACTTACCTTCGCCTAATAATGCGATTTTGGCAAAGAGAATATCTCCCGCAGGGAAGCTGTTACCATCAAATGTTTGCCCTCATTAGACTCCCCTCTGGAAGCGCTTTCACTGCAAGCTGCAGATTCCCTCCTAACAGCAAGCTTTAGGATAGGGTACTGAATTGTAACTTAACTGCGGCTAATAAGGCGATTTTGGCAAAGAGAATATCTCCCGCAGGGAAGCTGCTACCATAAAATGTTTGCCCTCATTAGACTCCCCTCTGGAAGCGCTTTCACTGCAAGCTGTAGATTCCCTCCTAACAGCAAGCTTTAGGATAGGCTACTGAATTGTATCCTACTTTCGCCTAGTAATGCGATTTTGGCAAAGAGAGTATCTCCCGCAGGGAAGCTGCTACCATCAAACGTTTGCCCTCATTAGACTTCCCTCTGGAAGCGCTTTCACTGCAAGCTGCAGATTCCCTCCTAACAGCAAGCTTTAGGATAGGGTACTGAATTGTAACTTACTTTCGCCTAATAATGCGATTTTGGCAAAGAGAGTATCTCCCGCAGGGAGGCTGCTACCATCAAATGTTTGCCCTCGTTAGACTCCCCTCTGGAAGCGCTTTCACTGCAAGCTGCAGATTCCCTCCTAACAGCAAGCTTTAGGATAGGGTACTGAATTGTAACTTACTTTCGCCTAATAATGCGATTTTGGCAAAGAGAGTATCTCCCGCAGGGAAGCTGCTACCATCAAATGTTTGCCCTCATTAGACTCCCCTCTGGAAGCGCTTTCACTGCAAGCTGCAGATTCCCTCCTAACAGCAAGCTTTAGGATAGAGTACTGAATTGTATCTTACTTTCGCCTAATAATGCGATTTTTGCAAAGAGAATATCTCCCGCAGGGAAGCTGCTACCATCAAATGTTTGCCCTCCTTAGACTCCCCTCTGGAAGCGCTTTCACTGCAAGCTGCAGATTCCCTCCTAACAGCAAGCTTTAGGATAGGGTACTGAATTGTAACTTAACTGCGGCTAATAAGGCGATTGTGGCAAAGAGAGTATCTCCCGCAGGGAAGCTGCTACCATCAAATATTTGCCCTCATTAGACTCCCCTCTGGAAGCGCTTTCACTGCAAGCTGCAGATTCCCTCCTAACAGCAAGCTTTAGGATAGGGTACTGAATTGTAACTTACTTTCGCCTAATAATGCGATTTTGGGAAAGAGAGTATCTCCCGCAGGGAAGCTGCTACCATCAAATGTTTGCCCTCATTAGACTCCCCTCTGGAAGCGCTTTCACTGCAAGCTGCAGATTCCCTCCTAACAGCAAGCTTTAGGATAGGGTACTGAATTGTAACTTACTTTCGCCTAATAATGCGATTTTGTCAAAGAGACTATCTCCCGCAGGGAAGCTGCTACCATCAAATGTTTGCCCTCGTTAGACTCCCCTCTGGAAGCGCTTTCACTGCAAGCTGCAGATTCCCTCCTAACAGCAAGCTTTAGGATAGGGTACTGAATTGTAACTTAACTGCTGCTAATAATGCGATTTTGGGAAAGAGAGTATCTCCCGCAGGGAAGCTGCTACCATCAAATGTTTGCCCTCATTAGACTCCCCTCTGGAAGCGCTTTCACTGCAAGCTGCAGATTCCTTCCTAACAGCAAGCTTTAGGATAGGGTACTGAATTGTAACATACTTTCGCCTAATAATGCGATTTTTGCAAAGAGAGTATCTCCCGCAGGGAGGCTGCTCCCATCAAATGTTTGCCCTCGTTAGACTCCCCTCTGGAAGCACTTTCAGTGCAAGCTGCAGATTCCCTCCTAACAGCAAGCTTTAGGATAGGGTACTGAATTGTAACTTACTTTCGCCTAATAATGCGATTTTGGCAAAGAGAGTATCTCCCGCAGGGAAGCTGCTACCATCAAATGTTTGCCCTCATTAGACTCCCCTCTGGAAGCGCTTTCACTGCAAGCTGCAGATTCCCTCCTAACAGCAAGCTTTAGGATAGGGTACTGAATTGTATCTTACTTTCGCCTAATAATGCGATTTTGGCAAAGAGAATATCTCCCGCAGGGAAGCTGTTACCATCAAATGTTTGCCCTCATTAGACTCCCCTCTGGAAGCGCTTTCACTGCAAGCTGCAGATTCCCTCCTAACAGCAAGTTTTAGGATAGGGTACTGAATTGTAACTTACTTTCGCCTAGTAATGCGATTTTGGCAAAGAGAGTATCTCCCGCAGGGAAGCTGCTACCATCAAATGTTTGCCCTCATTAGACTCCCCTCTGGAAGCGCTTTCACTGCAAGCTGCAGATTCCCTCCTAACAGCAAGCTTTAGGATAGGGTACTGAATTGTAACTTACTTTCGCCTAATAATGCGATTTTGGCAAAGAGAATATAACTCGCAGGGAAGCTGCTGCCACCAAATGTTTGCCCTCATTAGACTCCCCTCTGGAAGCGCTTTCACTGCAAGCTGCAGATTCCTTCCTAACAGCAAGCTTTAGGATAGGGTACTGAATTGTATCTTACTTTCCCCTAATAATGCGATTTTGTCAAAGAGTCTATCTCCCGCAGGGAAGCTGCTACCATCAAATGTTTGCCCTCGTTAGACTCCCCTCTGGAAGCGCTTTCACTGCAAGCTGCAGATTCCCTCCTAACAGCAAGCTTTAGGATAGGGTACTGAATTGTAACTTACTTTCGCCTAATAATGCGATTTTGGCAAAGAGAGTATCTCCCGCAGGGAAGCTGCTACCATCAAATGTTTGCCCTCATTAGACTCCCCTCTGGAAGCGCTTTCACTGCAAGCTGCAGATTCCCTCCTAACAGCAAGCTTTAGGATAGGGTACTGAATTTTATCTTACTTTCGCCTAATAATGCGATTGTGGCAAAGAGAGTATCTCCCGCAGGGAAGCTGCTACCATCAAATATTTGCCCTCATTAGACTCCCCTCTGGAAGCGCTTTCACTGCAAGCTGCAGATTCCCTCCTAACAGCAAGCTTTAGGATAGGGTACTGAATTGTAACTTACTTTCGCCTAATATTGCGATTTTGGCAAAGAGAGTATCTCCCGCAGGGAAGCTGCTACCATCAAATGTTTGCCCTCATTAGACTCCCCTCTGGAAGCGCTTTCACTGCAAGCTGCAGATTCCCTCCTAACAGCAAGCTTTAGGATAGAGTACTGAATTGTATCTTACTTTCGCCTAATAATGCGATTTTTGCAAAGAGAATATCTCCCGCAGGGAAGCTGCTACCATCAAATGTTTGCCCTCATTAGACTCCCCTCTGGAAGCGCTTTCACTGCAAGCTGCAGATTCCCTCCTAACAGCAAGCTTTAGGATAGGGTACTGAATTGTAACTTAACTGCGGCTAATAAGGCGATTGTGGCAAAGAGAGTATCTCCCGCAGGGAAGCTGCTACCATCAAATATTTGCCCTCATTAGACTCCCCTCTGGAAGCGCTTTCACTGCAAGCTGCAGATTCCCTCCTAACAGCAAGCTTTAGGATAGGGTACTGAATTGTAACTTACTTTCGCCTAATAATGCGATTTTGTCAAAGAGACTATCTCCCGCAGGGAAGCTGCTACCATCAAATGTTTGCCCTCGTTAGACTCCCCTCTGGAAGCGCTTTCACTGCAAGCTGCAGATTCCCTCCTAACAGCAAGCTTTAGGATAGGGTACTGAATTGTAACTTAACTGCTGCTAATAATGCGATTTTGGGAAAGAGAGTATCTCCCGCAGGGAAGCTGCTACCATCAAATGTTTGCCCTCATTAGACTCCCCTCTGGAAGCGCTTTCACTGCAAGCTGCAGATTCCTTCCTAACAGCAAGCTTTAGGATAGGGTACTGAATTGTAACTTACTTTCACCTAATAATGCGATTTTGGCAAAGAGAGTATCTCCCGCAGGGAGGCTGCTCCCATCAAATGTTTGCCCTCGTTAGACTCCCCTCTGGAAGCACTTTCAGTGCAAGCTGCAGATTCCCTCCTAACAGCAAGCTTTAGGATAGGGTACTGAATTGTAACTTACTTTCGCCTAATAATGCGATTTTGGCAAAGAGAGTATCTCCCGCAGGGAAGCTGCTACCATCAAATGTTTGCCCTCATTAGACTCCCCTCTGGAAGCGCTTTCACTGCAAGCTGCAGATTCCCTCCTAACAGCAAGCTTTAGGATAGGGTACTGAATTGTATCTTACTTTCGCCTAATAATGCGATTTTGGCAAAGAGAATATCTCCCGCAGGGAAGCTGCTACCATCAAATGTTTGCCCTCATTAGACTCCCCTCTGGAAGCGCTTTCACTGCAAGCTGCAGATTCCCTCCTAACAGCAAGCTTTAGGATAGGGTACTGAATTGTAACTTACTTTCGCCTAGTAATGCGATTTTGGCAAAGAGAGTATCTCCCACAGGGAAGCTGCTACCATCAAATGTTTGCCCTCATTAGACTCCCCTCTGGAAGCGCTTTCACTGCAAGCTGCAGATTCCCTCCTAACAGCAAGCTTTAGGATAGGGTACTGAATTGTAACTTACTTTCGCCTAATAATGCGATTTTGGCAAAGAGAATATAACTCGCAGGGAAGCTGCTGCCACCAAATGTTTGCCCTCATTAGACTCCCCTCTGGAAGCGCTTTCACTGGAAGCTGCAGATTCCTTCCTAACAGCAAGCTTTAGGATAGGGTACTGAATTGTATCTTACTTTCGCCTAATAATGCGATTTTGTCAAAGAGTCTATCTCCCGCAGGGAAGCTGCTACCATCAAATGTTTGCCCTCGTTAGACTCCCCTCTGGAAGCGCTTTCACTGCAAGCTGCAGATTCCCTCCTAACAGCAAGCTTTAGGATAGGGTACTGAATTGTTACTTACTTTCGCCTAATAATGCGATTTTGGCAAAGAGAGTATCTCCCGCAGGGAAGCTGCTACCATAAAATGTTTGCCCTCATTAGACTCCCCTCTGGAAGCGCTTTCACTGCAAGCTGCAGATTCCCTCCTAACAGCAAGCTTTAGGATAGGGTAGTGAATTGTAACTTACTTTCGCCTAATAATGCGATTTTTGCAAAGAGAATATCTCCCGCAGGGAAGCTGCTACCATCAAATGTTTGCCCTCATTAGACTCCCCTCTGGAAGCGCTTTCACTGCAAGCTGCAGATTCCCTCCTAACAGCAAGCTTTAGGATAGGGTACTGAATTGTAACTTACTTTCGCCTAATAATGCGATTGTGGCAAAGAGAGTATCTCCCGCAGGGAAGCTGCTACCATCAAATATTTGCCCTCGTTAGACTCCCCTCTGGAAGCGCTTTCACTGCAAGCTGCAGATTCCCTCCTAACAGCAAGCTTTAGGATAAGGTACTGAATTGTAACTTACTTTCGCCTAGTAATGCGATTTTGGCAAAGAGAGTATCTCCCACAGGGAAGCTGCTACCATCAAATGTTTGCCCTCATTAGACTCCCCTCTGGAAGCGCATTCACTGCAAGCTGCAGATTCCCTCCTAACAGCAAGCTTTAGGATAGGGTACTGAATTGTAACTTACTTTCGCCTAATAATGCGATTTTGGCAAAGAGACTATAACTCGCAGGGAAGCTGCTGCCACCAAATGTTTGCCCTCATTAGACTCCCCTCTGGAAGCGCTTTCACTGCAAGCTGCAGATTCCCTCCTAACAGCAAGCTTTAGGATAGGGTACTGAATTGTAACTTACTTTCGCCTAATAATGCGATTTTGGCAAAGAGAGAATCTCCCGCAGGGAAGCTGCTACCATCATATATTTGCCCTCATTAGACTCCCCTCTGGAAGCGCTTTCACTGCAAGCTGCAGATTCCTTCCTAAAAGCAAGCTTTAGGATAGGGTACTGAATTATATCTTAACTGCGGCGAATAAGGCGATTTTGGGAAAGAGAGTATCTCCCGCAGGGAAGCTGCTACCATCAAATGTTTGCCCTCGTTAGACTCCCCTCTGGAAGCGCTTTCACTGCAAGCTGCAGATTCCCTCCTAACAGCAAGCTTTAGGATAGTGTACTGAATGGTAACTTACTTTCGCCTAATAATGCGATTTTAGCAAAGAGAGTATCTCCCGCAGGGAAGCTTCTACCATCAAATGTTTGCCCTCATTAGACTCCCCTCTGGAAGCGCTTTCACTGCAAGCTGCGGATTCCCTCCTAACAGCAAGCTTTAGGAGAGGGTACTGAATTGTAACTTAACTGCGGCTATTAAGGCGACTTTGGCAAAGAGAGTATCTCCCGCAGGGAAGCTGCTACCATCAAATGTTTGCCCTCGATATACTCCCCTCTGGAAGCGCTTTCACTGCAAGCTGCAGATTCCCTCCTAACAGCAATCTTAAGGATAGGGTACTGAATTGTAACTTAACTGTGGCTAATAAGGGGATTATGGCAAAGAGAGTATCTCCCGCAGGGAAGCTGCTACCATCAAATGTTTGCCCTCATTAGACTCCCCTCTGGAAGCGCTTTCACTGCAAGCTGCAGATTCCCTCCTAACAGCAAGCTTTAGGATAGGTTACTGAATTGTAACTTACTTTCGCCTAATAATGCGATTGTGGCAAAGAGAGTATCTCCCGCAGGGAAGCTGCTACCATCAAATATTTGCCCTCGTTAGACTCCCCTCTGGAAGCGCTTTCTCTGCAAGCTGCAGATTCCCTCCTAACAGCAAGCTTTAGGATAGGGTACTGAATTGTAACTTACTTTCGCCTAATAATGCGATTGTGGCAAAGAGAGTATCTCCCGCAGGGAAGCTGCTACCATCAAATATTTGCCCTCGTTAGACTCCCCTCTGGAAGCGCTTTCACTGCAAGCTGCAGATTCCCTCCTAACAGCAAGCTTTAGGATAAGGTACTGAATTGTAACTTACTTTCGCCTAGTAATGCGATTTTGGCAAAGAGAGTATCTCCCACAGGGAAGCTGCTACCATCAAATGTTTGCCCTCATTAGACTCCCCTCTGGAAGCGCTTTCACTGCAAGCTGCAGATTCCCTCCTAACAGCAAGCTTTAGGATAGGGTACTGAATTGTAACTTACTTTCGCCTAATAATGCGATTTTGGCAAAGAGAGAATCTCCCGCAGGGAAGCTGCTACCATCATATATTTGCCCTCATTAGACTCCCCTCTGGAAGCGCTTTCACTGCAAGCTGCAGATTCCTTCCTAAAAGCAAGCTTTAGGATAGGGTACTGAATTATATCTTAACTGCGGCGAATAAGGCGATTTTGGGAAAGAGAGTTTCTCCCGCAGGGAAGCTGCTACCATCAAATGTTTGCCCTCGTTAGACTCCCCTCTGGAAGCGCTTTCACTGCAAGCTGCAGATTCCCTCCTAACAGCAAGCTTTAGGATAGTGTACTGAATGGTAACTTACTTTCGCCTAATAATGCGATTTTAGCAAAGAGAGTATCTCCCGCAGGGAAGCTTCTACCATCAAATGTTTGCCCTCATTAGACTCCCCTCTGGAAGCGCTTTCACTGCAAGCTGCGGATTCCCTCCTAACAGCAAGCTTTAGGATAGGGTACTGAATTGTAACTTAACTGCGGCTATTAAGGCGACTTTGGCAAAGAGAGTATCTCCCGCAGGGAAGCTGCTACCATCAAATGTTTGCCCTCGATATACTCCCCTCTGGAAGCGCTTTCACTGCAAGCTGCAGATTCCCTCCTAACAGCAATCTTAAGGATAGGGTACTGAATTGTAACTTAACTGTGGCTAATAAGGGGATTATGGCAAAGAGAGTATCTCCCGCAGGGAAGCTGCTACCATCAAATGTTTGCCCTCATTAGACTCCCCTCTGGAAGCGCTTTCACTGCAAGCTGCAGATTCCCTCCTAACAGCAAGCTTTAGGATAGGTTACTGAATTGTAACTTACTTTCGCCTAATAATGCGATTGTGGCAAAGAGAGTATCTCCCGCAGGGAAGCTGCTACCATCAAGTATTTGCCCTCGTTAGACTCCCCTCTGGAAGCGCTTTCTCTGCAAGCTGCAGATTCCCTCCTAACAGCAAGCTTTAGGATAGGGTACTGAATTGTAACTTACTTTCGCCTAATAATGCGATTTTGTGAAAGAGAGTATCTCCCGCAGGGAATCTGCTACCATCAAATGTTTGCCCTCATTAGACTCCCCTCAGGAAGCGCTTTCACTGCAAGCTGCAGATTCCCTCCTAACAGCAAGCTTTAGGATAGGGTACTGAATTGTAACTTAACTGCGGCTAATAAGGCGATTTTGGCAAAGAGAGTATCTCCCGCAGGGAAGCTGCTACCATCAAATGTTTGCCCTCGATATACTCCCCTCTGGAAGCGCTTTCACTGCAAGCTGCACATTCCCTCCTAACAGCAAGCTTTACGACAGTGTACTGAATTGTAACATAACTGCGTCTAATAAGGCGATTATGGCAAAGAGAATATCTCCCTCAGGGAAGCTGGTACCATCAAATCTTTGCCCTCATTAGACTCCCCTCTGGAAGTGCTTTCACTGCAAGCTGCAGATTCCCTCCTAACAGCAAGCTTTAGGATAGGGTACTGAATTGTAACTTACTTTCGCCTAATAATGCGATTTTGGCAAAGAGAGTATCTCCCGCAGGGAAGCTGCTACCATCAAATGTTTGCCCTCATTAGACTCCCCTCTGGAAGCGCTTTCACTGCAAGCTGCAGATTCCCACCTAACAGCAAGCTTTAGGATAGGGTACTGAATTGTAAATTACTTTCGCCTAATAATGCGATTTTGGCAAAGAGAGTATCTCCCGCAAGGAAGCTTCTACCATCAAATGTTTGCCCTCGTTAGACTCCCCTCTGGAAGCGCTTTCACTGCAAGCTGCAGATTCCGTCCTAACAGCAAGCTGTAGGAGAGTGTACTGAATTGTAACATAACTGCGTCTAATAAGGCGATTATGGCAAAGAGAATATCTCCCTCAGGGAAGCTGCTACCATCAAATGTTTGCCCTCATTAGACTCCCCTCTGGAAGCGCTTTCACTGCAAGCTGCAGATTCCCACCTAACAGCAAGCTTTAGGATAGGGTACTGAATTGTAACTTACTTTCGCCTAATAATGCGATTTTGGCAAAGAGAGTATCTCCCGCAGGGAAGCTGCTACCATCAAATGTTTGACCTCGTTAGACTCCCCTCTGGAAGCGCTTTCACTGCAAGCTGCAGATTCCCACCTAACAGCAAGCTTTAGGATAGGGTACTGAATTGTATATTACTTTCGCCTAATAATGCGATTTTGGCAAAGAGAGTATCTCCCGCAAGGAAGCTTCTACCATCAAATGTTTCCCCTCATTAGACTCCCCTCTGGAAGCGCTTTCACTGCAAGCTGCAGATTCCCTCCTAACAGCAAGCTTTAGGATAGGGTACTGAATTGTAACTTAACTGCGTCTAATAAGGCGATTTTGGCAAAGAGAGTATCTCCCGCAGGGAAGCTGCTACCATCAAATGTTTGCCCTCATTAGACTCCCCTCTGGAAGCGCTTTCACTGCAAGCTGCAGATTCCCTCCTAACAGCAAGCTTTAGGATAGGGTACTGAATTGTAACTTAACTACGGCTAATAAGGCGATTATGGTAAAGAGACTATCTCCCGCAGGGAAGCTGCTACCATCAAATGTTTGCCCTCATTAGACTCCCCTCTGGAAGCGCTTTCACTGCAAGCTGCAGATTCCCTCCTAACAGCAAGCTTTAGGATAGGGTACTGAATTGTAACTTAACTGCGTTTAATAAGGGGATTTTGGCAAAGAGAATATCTCCCGCAGGGAAGCTGCTACCATCAAATGTTTGCCCTCGATATACTCCCCTCTGGAAGCGCTTTCACTGCAAGCTGCAGATTCCCTCCTAACAGCAATCTTTAGGATAGTGTACTGAATTGTATCTTAACTGCGGCTAATAAGGCGATTATGGCAAAGAGACTATCTCCTGCAGGGAAGCTGCTACCATCAAATGTTTGCCCTCGTTAGACTCCCCTCTGGAAGCGCTTTCACTGCAAGCTGCAGATTCCCTCCTAACAGCAAGCTTTAGGATAGGGTACTGAATTGTAACTTACTTTCGCCTAATAATGCGATTTTGGCAAATAGAGTATCTCCCGCAGGGAAGCTGCTACCATCAAATGTTTGCCCTCATTAGACTCCCCTCTGGAAGCGCTTTCACTGCAAGCTGCAGATTCCCTCCTAACAGCAAGCTTTAGGATAGGGTACTGAATTGTAACTTAACTACGGCTAATAATGCGATTTTGGCAAAGAGAATATCTCCCGCAGGGAAGCTGCTACCATCAAATGTTTGCCCTCATTAGACTCCCCTCTGGAAGCGTTTTCACTGCAAGCTGCAGATTCCCTCCTAACAGCAAGCTTTAGGATAGGGTACTGAATTGTAACTTACTTTCGCCTAATAATGCGATTTTGGCAAAGAGACTATCTCCCGCAGGGAAGCTGTTACCATCAAACGTTTGCCCTCATTAGACTCCCCTCTGGAAGCGCTTTCACTGCAAGCTGCAGATTCCCTCCTAACAGCAAGCTTTAGGATAGGGTACTGAATTGTAACTTAACTGCGGTTAATAAGGGGATTTTGGCAAAGAGACTATCTCCCGCAGGGAAGCTGCTACCATCAAATGTTTGCCCTCATTAGACTCCCCTCTGGAAGCGCTTTCACTGCAAGCTGCAGATTCCTTCCTAACAGCAAGCTTTAGGATAGGGTACTGAATTGTAACTTACTTTCGCCTAATAATGCGATTTTGGCAAAGAGAGTATCTCCCGCAGGGAAGCTGCTACCATCAAATGTTTGCCCTCATTAGACTCCCCTCTGGAAGCGCTTTCACTGCAAGCTGCAGATTCCCTCCTAACAGCAAGCTTTAGGATAGGGTACTAAATTGTATCTTAACTGCCGCTAATAAGGCGATTTTGGGAAAGAGAGTATCTCCTGCAGGGAAGCTGCTACCATCAAATGTTTGCCCTCATTAGACTCCCCTCTGGAAGCGCTTTCACTGCAAGCTGCAGATTCCCTCCTAACAGCAAGCTTTAGGATAAGGTACTGAATTGTATCTTAACTGCGGCGAATAAGGCGATTTTGGCAAAGAGAGTATCTCCCGCACGGAAGCTGCTACCATCAAATGTTTGCCCTCGTTAGACTCCCCTCCGGAAGCGCTTTCACTGCAAGCTGCAGATTCCCTCCTAACAGCAAGCTTTAGGATAGGGTACTGAATTGTAACTTACTTTCGCTTAATAATGCGATTTTGGCAAAGAGAGTATCTCCCGCAGGGAAGCTGCTACCATCAAATGTTTGCCCTCATTAGACTCCCCTCTGGAAGCGCTTTCACTGCAAGCTGCAGATTCCCTCCTAACAGCAAGCTTTAGGATAGGGTACTGAACTGTAACTTAACTGAGGCTAATAAGGCGATTTTGGCAAAGAGAGTATCTCCCGCAGGGAAGCCGCTACCATCAAATATTTGCGCTCATTAGACTCCCCTCTGGAAGCGCTTTCACTGCAAGCTGCAGATTCCCTCCTAACAGCAAGCTTTAGGATAGGGTACTGAATTGTAACTTATTTTCGCCTAATAATGCGATTTTGGCAAAGAGAGTATCTCCCGCAGGGAAGCTGCTACAATCAAATGTTTGCCCTCATTAGACACCCCTCTGGAAGTGCTTTCACTGCAAGCTGCAGATTCCCTCCTAACAGCAAGCTTTAGGATAGGGTACTGAATTGTAACTTAACTGAGGCGAATACGGCGATTTTGGCAAAGAGAGTATCTCCCGCAGGGAAGCTGCTACCATCAAATGTTTGCCCTCATTAGACTCCCCTCTGGAAGCGCTTTCACTGCAAGCTGCAGATTCCCTCCTAACAGCAAGCTTCAGGATAGGGTACTGAATTGTAAATTACTTTCGCCTAATAATGCGATTTTGGCAAAGAGAGTATCTCCCGCAGGGAAGCTGCTACCATCAAATGTTTGCCCTCATTAGACTCCCCTCTGGAAGCGCTTTCACTGCAAGCTGCAGATTCCCTCCTAACAGCAAGCTTTAGGATAGTGTACTGAATGGTAACTTACTTTCGCCTAATAATGCGATTTTAGCAAAGAGAGTATCTCCCGCAGGGAAGCTTCTACCATCAAATGTTTGCCCTCATTAGACTCCCCTCTGGAAGCGCTTTCACTGCAAGCTGCGGATTCCCTCCTAACAGCAAGCTTTAGGATAGGGTACTGAATTGTAACTTAACTGCGGCTATTAAGGCGACTTTGGCAAAGAGAGTATCTCCCGCAGGGAAGCTGCTACCATCAAATGTTTGCCCTCGATATACTCCCCTCTGGAAGCGCTTTCACTGCAAGCTGCAGATTCCCTCCTAACAGCAATCTTAAGGATAGGGTACTGAATTGTAACTTAACTGTGGCTAATAAGGGGATTATGGCAAAGAGAGTATCTCCCGCAGGGAAGCTGCTACCATCAAATGTTTGCCCTCATTAGACTCCCCTCTGGAAGCGCTTTCACTGCAAGCTGCAGATTCCCTCCTAACAGCAAGCTTTAGGATAGGTTACTGAATTGTAACTTACTTTCGCCTAATAATGCGATTGTGGCAAAGAGAGTATCTCCCGCAGGGAAGCTGCTACCATCAAGTATTTGCCCTCGTTAGACTCCCCTCTGGAAGCGCTTTCTCTGCAAGCTGCAGATTCCCTCCTAACAGCAAGCTTTAGGATAGGGTACTGAATTGTAACTTACTTTCGCCTAATAATGCGATTTTGTGAAAGAGAGTATCTCCCGCAGGGAATCTGCTACCATCAAATGTTTGCCCTCATTAGACTCCCCTCAGGAAGCGCTTTCACTGCAAGCTGCAGATTCCCTCCTAACAGCAAGCTTTAGGATAGGGTACTGAATTGTAACTTAACTGCGGCTAATAAGGCGATTTTGGCAAAGAGAGTATCTCCCGCAGGGAAGCTGCTACCATCAAATGTTTGCCCTCGATATACTCCCCTCTGGAAGCGCTTTCACTGCAAGCTGCACATTCCCTCCTAACAGCAAGCTTTACGACAGTGTACTGAATTGTAACATAACTGCGTCTAATAAGGCGATTATGGCAAAGAGAATATCTCCCTCAGGGAAGCTGGTACCATCAAATCTTTGCCCTCATTAGACTCCCCTCTGGAAGTGCTTTCACTGCAAGCTGCAGATTCCCTCCTAACAGCAAGCTTTAGGATAGGGTACTGAATTGTAACTTACTTTCGCCTAATAATGCGATTTTGGCAAAGAGAGTATCTCCCGCAGGGAAGCTGCTACCATCAAATGTTTGCCCTCATTAGACTCCCCTCTGGAAGCGCTTTCACTGCAAGCTGCAGATTCCCACCTAACAGCAAGCTTTAGGATAGGGTACTGAATTGTAAATTACTTTCGCCTAATAATGCGATTTTGGCAAAGAGAGTATCTCCCGCAAGGAAGCTTCTACCATCAAATGTTTGCCCTCGTTAGACTCCCCTCTGGAAGCGCTTTCACTGCAAGCTGCAGATTCCGTCCTAACAGCAAGCTGTAGGAGAGTGTACTGAATTGTAACATAACTGCGTCTAATAAGGCGATTATGGCAAAGAGAATATCTCCCTCAGGGAAGCTGCTACCATCAAATGTTTGCCCTCATTAGACTCCCCTCTGGAAGCGCTTTCACTGCAAGCTGCAGATTCCCACCTAACAGCAAGCTTTAGGATAGGGTACTGAATTGTAACTTACTTTCGCCTAATAATGCGATTTTGGCAAAGAGAGTATCTCCCGCAGGGAAGCTGCTACCATCAAATGTTTGACCTCGTTAGACTCCCCTCTGGAAGCGCTTTCACTGCAAGCTGCAGATTCCCACCTAACAGCAAGCTTTAGGATAGGGTACTGAATTGTATATTACTTTCGCCTAATAATGCGATTTTGGCAAAGAGAGTATCTCCCGCAAGGAAGCTTCTACCATCAAATGTTTCCCCTCATTAGACTCCCCTCTGGAAGCGCTTTCACTGCAAGCTGCAGATTCCCTCCTAACAGCAAGCTTTAGGATAGGGTACTGAATTGTAACTTAACTGCGTCTAATAAGGCGATTTTGGCAAAGAGAGTATCTCCCGCAGGGAAGCTGCTACCATCAAATGTTTGCCCTCATTAGACTCCCCTCTGGAAGCGCTTTCACTGCAAGCTGCAGATTCCCTCCTAACAGCAAGCTTTAGGATAGGGTACTGAATTGTAACTTAACTACGGCTAATAAGGCGATTATGGTAAAGAGACTATCTCCCGCAGGGAAGCTGCTACCATCAAATGTTTGCCCTCATTAGACTCCCCTCTGGAAGCGCTTTCACTGCAAGCTGCAGATTCCCTCCTAACAGCAAGCTTTAGGATAGGGTACTGAATTGTAACTTAACTGCGTTTAATAAGGGGATTTTGGCAAAGAGAATATCTCCCGCAGGGAAGCTGCTACCATCAAATGTTTGCCCTCGATATACTCCCCTCTGGAAGCGCTTTCACTGCAAGCTGCAGATTCCCTCCTAACAGCAATCTTTAGGATAGTGTACTGAATTGTATCTTAACTGCGGCTAATAAGGCGATTATGGCAAAGAGACTATCTCCTGCAGGGAAGCTGCTACCATCAAATGTTTGCCCTCGTTAGACTCCCCTCTGGAAGCGCTTTCACTGCAAGCTGCAGATTCCCTCCTAACAGCAAGCTTTAGGATAGGGTACTGAATTGTAACTTACTTTCGCCTAATAATGCGATTTTGGCAAATAGAGTATCTCCCGCAGGGAAGCTGCTACCATCAAATGTTTGCCCTCATTAGACTCCCCTCTGGAAGCGCTTTCACTGCAAGCTGCAGATTCCCTCCTAACAGCAAGCTTTAGGATAGGGTACTGAATTGTAACTTAACTACGGCTAATAATGCGATTTTGGCAAAGAGAATATCTCCCGCAGGGAAGCTGCTACCATCAAATGTTTGCCCTCATTAGACTCCCCTCTGGAAGCGTTTTCACTGCAAGCTGCAGATTCCCTCCTAACAGCAAGCTTTAGGATAGGGTACTGAATTGTAACTTACTTTCGCCTAATAATGCGATTTTGGCAAAGAGACTATCTCCCGCAGGGAAGCTGTTACCATCAAACGTTTGCCCTCATTAGACTCCCCTCTGGAAGCGCTTTCACTGCAAGCTGCAGATTCCCTCCTAACAGCAAGCTTTAGGATAGGGTACTGAATTGTAACTTAACTGCGGTTAATAAGGGGATTTTGGCAAAGAGACTATCTCCCGCAGGGAAGCTGCTACCATCAAATGTTTGCCCTCATTAGACTCCCCTCTGGAAGCGCTTTCACTGCAAGCTGCAGATTCCTTCCTAACAGCAAGCTTTAGGATAGGGTACTGAATTGTAACTTACTTTCGCCTAATAATGCGATTTTGGCAAAGAGAGTATCTCCCGCAGGGAAGCTGCTACCATCAAATGTTTGCCCTCATTAGACTCCCCTCTGGAAGCGCTTTCACTGCAAGCTGCAGATTCCCTCCTAACAGCAAGCTTTAGGATAGGGTACTAAATTGTATCTTAACTGCCGCTAATAAGGCGATTTTGGGAAAGAGAGTATCTCCTGCAGGGAAGCTGCTACCATCAAATGTTTGCCCTCATTAGACTCCCCTCTGGAAGCGCTTTCACTGCAAGCTGCAGATTCCCTCCTAACAGCAAGCTTTAGGATAAGGTACTGAATTGTATCTTAACTGCGGCGAATAAGGCGATTTTGGCAAAGAGAGTATCTCCCGCACGGAAGCTGCTACCATCAAATGTTTGCCCTCGTTAGACTCCCCTCCGGAAGCGCTTTCACTGCAAGCTGCAGATTCCCTCCTAACAGCAAGCTTTAGGATAGGGTACTGAATTGTAACTTACTTTCGCTTAATAATGCGATTTTGGCAAAGAGAGTATCTCCCGCAGGGAAGCTGCTACCATCAAATGTTTGCCCTCATTAGACTCCCCTCTGGAAGCGCTTTCACTGCAAGCTGCAGATTCCCTCCTAACAGCAAGCTTTAGGATAGGGTACTGAACTGTAACTTAACTGAGGCTAATAAGGCGATTTTGGCAAAGAGAGTATCTCCCGCAGGGAAGCCGCTACCATCAAATATTTGCGCTCATTAGACTCCCCTCTGGAAGCGCTTTCACTGCAAGCTGCAGATTCCCTCCTAACAGCAAGCTTTAGGATAGGGTACTGAATTGTAACTTATTTTCGCCTAATAATGCGATTTTGGCAAAGAGAGTATCTCCCGCAGGGAAGCTGCTACAATCAAATGTTTGCCCTCATTAGACACCCCTCTGGAAGTGCTTTCACTGCAAGCTGCAGATTCCCTCCTAACAGCAAGCTTTAGGATAGGGTACTGAATTGTAACTTAACTGAGGCGAATACGGCGATTTTGGCAAAGAGAGTATCTCCCGCAGGGAAGCTGCTACCATCAAATGTTTGCCCTCATTAGACTCCCCTCTGGAAGCGCTTTCACTGCAAGCTGCAGATTCCCTCCTAACAGCAAGCTTCAGGATAGGGTACTGAATTGTAAATTACTTTCGCCTAATAATGCGATTTTGGCAAAGAGAGTATCTCCCGCAGGGAAGCTGCTACCATCAAATGTTTGCCCTCATTAGACTCCCCTCTGGAAGCGCTTTCACTGCAAGCTGCAGATTCCCTCCTAACAGCAAGCTTTAGGATAGGGTACTGAATTGTAACTTATTTTCGCCTAATAATGCGATTTTGGGAAAGAGAGTATCTCCCGCAGGGAAGCTGCTACCATCAAATGTTTGCCCTCATTAGACTCCCCTCTGGAAGCGCTTTCACTGCAAGCTGCAGATTCCCTCCTAACAGCAAGCTTTAGGATAGGGTACTGAATTGTAAGTTAACTGCGGCTAATAAGGCGATTTTGGCAAAGAGAGTATCTCCCGCAGGGAAGCTGCTACCATAAAATGTTTGCCCTCATTAGACTCCCCTCTGGAAGCGCTTTCACTGCAAGCTGCAGATTCCCTCCTAACAGCAAGCTTTAGGATAAGGTACTGAATTGTAAATTACTTTCGCCTAGTAATGCGATTTTGGAAAAGAGACTATAACTCGCAGGGAAGCTGCTGCCACCAAATGTTTGCCCTCATTAGACTCCCCTCTGGAAGCGCTTTCACTGCAAGCTTCAGATTCCCTCCTAACAGCAAGCTTTAGGATAGGGTACTGAATTGTAACTTACTTTCGCTTAATAATGCGATTTTGGCAAAGAGAGTATCTCCCGCAGGGAAGCTGTTACCATCAAACATTTCCCATCATTAGACTCCCCTCTGGAAGCGCTTTCACTGCAAGCTGCAGATTCCCTCCTAACAGCAAGCTTTAGGATAGGGTACTGAATTGTAACTTAACTGCGTTTAATAAGGGGATTTTGGCAAAGAGAACATCTCCCGCAGGGAAGCTGCTACCATCAAATGTTTGCCCTCGATATACTCCCCTCTGGAAGCGCTTTCACTGCAAGCTGCAGATTCCCTCCTAACAGCAATCTTTAGGATAGTGTACTGAATTGTAACTTAACTGCGGCTAATAAGGCGATTATGGCAAAGAGACTATCTCCCGCAGGGAAGCTCCTACCATCAAATGTTTGCCCTCGTTAGACTCCCCTCTGGAAGCACTTTCACTGCAAGCTGCAGATTCCCTCCTAACAGAAAGCTTTAGGATAGTGTACTGAATTGTAGCTTAACTGCGGCTAATAAGGCGATTTTGGCAAAGAGAGTATCTCCTGCAGGGATGGTGCTACCATCAAATGTTTGCCCTCATTAGACTCCCCTCTGGAAGCGCTTTCACTGCAAGCTGCAGATTCCCTCCTAACAGCAAGCTTTAGGATAGGGTACTGAATTGTAACTTAACTACGGCTAATAATGCGATTTTGGCAAAGAGAGTATCTCCGGCAGGGAAGCTGCTACCATCAAATGTTTGCCCTCATTAGACTCCCCTCTGGAAGCGCTTTCACTGCAAGCTGCAGATTCCCTCCTAACAGCAAGCTTTAGGATAGGGTACTGAATTGTAACTTACTTTTGCCTAATAATGCGATTTTGGCAAAGAGAGTATCTCCCGCAGGGAAGCTGCTACCATCAAATGTTTGCCCTCATTAGACTCCCCTCTGGAAGCGCTTTCACTGCAAGCTGCAGATTCCCTCCTAACAGCAAGCTTTAGGATAGGGTACTGAATTGTATCTTAACTGCGGCGAATAAGGCGATTTTGGCAAAGAGAGTATCTCCCGCACGGAAGCTGCTACCATCAAATGTTTGCCCTCGTTAGACTCCCCTCTGGAAGCG